>NW_027478411.1:1593680-1947031 GCF_051014685.1 Ptiloglossa arizonensis | reverse complement strand
CAAAATTTTCGATGGTCTGATACTCGAAACCAATAACTGGAATGGCCTAGGGGAAAAGTACACACACCACTGCAATCGGGCGTGTTTCTACTTTCAGATGCAAGAGGAATTTCTCGAGATCGTCAATCCGTTCGCGAGATATGGGAGTTTGAAATTAAGAAATGGTTGAGAAACCATCAAAGTTTTCGCAAGTCTGATTCCCGAAACCAATAACTACAAAGGCCTAGGGGAAAAATACACATGCCGTTGTAATCGTCCGAGTTTCTACTTTCAGATGCAACAGGAATTTCTCAAGTTCGTCAATCCGTTCGCGAGATATGGGAGTTTGATGTTGTGGAATGGTTTAGAAAGCATCAAAATTTTCGCTGGTCTGATACTCGAAACCAATAAGTGGAATGGCCTAGGGGAAAAGTACTCACACCACTGTAATCGGGCGTGTCTCTACTTTCAGATGCAACAGGAAGTTCTCGAGATCGTCAATCCGTTCGCCAAATATGGGAGTTCGAGGTTAAGGAATGATTGAGAAACCATCAAAATTTTCGCAACCATGATACTCGAAACCAATATCTACTATGGCCTAGGGCAAAAATACACACACCGCTGTAATCGGGCGAGTTTCTACTTTCAGATGCAACAGGAATTTCTCGGGATCGTCAATCCGTTCGCGAGATATGGGAGTTTGAAGTTAAGGAATGGTTGAGAAAGCATCAAAATTTTCGCTGGTCTGATATTCGAAACCAATAACTGGAATGGCCTAGGGGAAAAATACACACACCATTGTAATCGGGCGAGTTTCTACTTTCAGATGCAACAGGAATTTCTCGAGTTCGTCAATCCGTTCGCGAGATATGGGAGTTCGAAGTTAAGGAATGGTTGAGAAACCATCAAAATTTTCGCAACCATGATACTCGAAACCAATATCTACTATGGCCTAGGGCAAAAATACACAGACCGCTGTAATCAGGCGAGTTTCTACTTTCAGATGCAACAGGAATTTCTCGAGATCGTCAATCCGTTCGCGAGATATGGGAGCTTGAAATTAAGGAATGGTTGAGAAACCATCAGAATATTCGCAACCCTGATACTCGAAACCAATAACTACTATGGCCTAGGGCAAAAGTACACTTACCGCTGTATTCGGGCGAGTTTCTACTTTCAGATGCAACAGGAATTTCTCGAGTTCGTCAATCCGTTCGCCAGATGTGGGAGTTAGAAGTGAAGGAATGGTTGAGAAACCAACAAAATTTTCGCAAGTCTGATTCCCGAAACCAATAACTACATAGGCCTAGGGGAAAAATACACATGCAGTTGTAATCGTGCGAGTTTCTACTTTCAGGTGCAACAGGAATTTCTCGCGTTCGTGAATCCGTTCGCGAGATATGGGAGTTCGAAGTTAACGAATGGTTGAGAAACCATCAAAATTTTCGCAAGTCTGATAATCGAAACCAATAACTACTATGGCCTAGGGGAAAAGTACACTCACCATTGTAATCGGGCGAGTTTCTACTTTCAGATGCAACAGGAATTTCTCGAGTTCGTCAAACCGTTCGCGAGATATGGGAGTTTGAAGTTAAGGAATGTTTGAGAAACCATCAAAATTTTCGCTGGTCTGATACTCGAAACCAATAACTGGAATGGCCTAGGGGAAAAGTACACACACCACTGCAATCGGGCGTGTTTCTACTTTCAGATGCAACAGGAATTTCTCGAGATCGTCAATCCGTTCGCGCGATATGGGAGTTAGAACTTAAAGAATGGTTGAGAAACCATCAAAATTTTCGCAAGTCTGATTCCCGAAACCAATAACTACAAAGGCCTAGGGGAAAAATACACATGCCGTTGTAATCGTGCGAGTTTCTACTTTCAGATGGAACAGGAATTTCTCGAGTTCGTCAATCCGTTCGCGAGATATGGGAGTTTGAAGTTAAGGAATGGTTGAGAAAGCATCAAAATTTTCGCAGGTCTGATACCCGAAACCAATAACTGGAATGGCCTAGGGGAAAAGAACAAATACCGTTGTAATCGGGCGAGTTTCTACTTTCAGATGAAACAGGAATTTCTCGTGTTCGTCAATCCGTTCGCGAGATATGGGAGTTTGAAGTTAAGTAATGGTTGAGAAACCATCAAAAATTTCGCTGGTCTGATACTCGAAACCGATAACTGGAATGGCCTAGGGGAAAAGAACACACACCATTGTAATCGGGCGAGTTTCTACTTTCAGATGCAACAGGAATTTCTCGAGTTCGTCAAACCGTTCGCGAGATATGGGAGTTTGAAGTTAAGGAATGGTTGAGAAACCATCAAAATTTTCGCTGGTCTGATACTCGAAACCAATAACTGGAATGGCCTAGGGGAAAAGTACACACACCACGCAATCTGGCGTGTTTCTACTTTCAGATGCAACAGGAATTTCTCGAGATCGTCAATCCGTTCGCGAGATATGGGAGTTCGAAGTTAAGGAATGATTGAGAAACCATCAAAATTTTCGCAACCCTGATACTCGAAACCAATAAATACTATGGCCTAGGGGAAAAGTACACTCACCATTGTAATCGGACGAGTTTCTACTTTCAGATGCAACAGGAATTTCTCGAGTTCGTCAATCCGTTCGCCAGATGTGGGAGTTAGAAGTGAAGGAATGGTTGAGAAACCAACAAAATTTTCGCAAGTCTGATTCCCGAAACCAATAACTACATAGGCCTAGGGGAAAAATACACATGCAGTTGTAATCGTGCGAGTTTCTACTTTCAGGTGCAACAGGAATTTCTCGCGTTCGTGAATCCGTTCGCGAGATATGGGAGTTCGAAGTTAACGAATGGTTGAGAAACCATCAAAATTTTCGCAAGTCTGATAATCGAAACCAATAACTACTATGGCCTAGGGGAAAAGTACACTCACCATTGTAATCGGGCGAGTTTCTACTTTCAGATGCAACAGGAATTTCTCGAGTTCGTCAAACCGTTCGCGAGATATGGGAGTTTGAAGTTAAGGAATGTTTGAGAAACCATCAAAATTTTCGCTGGTCTGATACTCGAAACCAATAACTGGAATGGCCTAGGGGAAAAGTACACACACCACTGCAATCGGGCGTGTTTCTACTTTCAGATGCAACAGGAATTTCTCGAGATCGTCAATCCGTTCGCGCGATATGGGAGTTAGAACTTAAAGAATGGTTGAGAAACCATCAAAATTTTCGCAAGTCTGATTCCCGAAACCAATAACTACAAAGGCCTAGGGGAAAAATACACATGCCGTTGTAATCGTGCGAGTTTCTACTTTCAGATGGAACAGGAATTTCTCGAGTTCGTCAATCCGTTCGCGAGATATGGGAGTTTGAAGTTAAGGAATGGTTGAGAAAGCATCAAAATTTTCGCAGGTCTGATACCCGAAACCAATAACTGGAATGGCCTAGGGGAAAAGAACAAATACCGTTGTAATCGGGCGAGTTTCTACTTTCAGATGAAACAGGAATTTCTCGTGTTCGTCAATCCGTTCGCGAGATATGGGAGTTTGAAGTTAAGTAATGGTTGAGAAACCATCAAAAATTTCGCTGGTCTGATACTCGAAACCGATAACTGGAATGGCCTAGGGGAAAAGAACACACACCATTGTAATCGGGCGAGTTTCTACTTTCAGATGCAACAGGAATTTCTCGAGTTCGTCAAACCGTTCGCGAGATATGGGAGTTTGAAGTTAAGGAATGGTTGAGAAACCATCAAAATTTTCGCTGGTCTGATACTCGAAACCAATAACTGGAATGGCCTAGGGGAAAAGTACACTCACCATTGTAATCGGACGAGTTTCTACTTTCAGATGCAACAGGAATTTCTCGAGTTCGTCAATCCGTTCGCGAGATATGGGAGTTTGAAGTTAAGGAATGGTTGAGAAAGCATCAAAATTTTCGCTGGTCTGATCCTCGAAACCAATAACTGGAATGGCCTAGGGGAAAAATACACATACCGTTGTAATCGTGCGAGTTTCTACTTTCAGATGGAACAGGAATTTCTCGAGTTCGTCAATCCGTTCGCGAGATATGGGAGTTTGAAATTAAAAAATGGTTGAGAAACCATCAAAATATTCGCAAACCTGATACTCGAAACCAATAACTACTATGGCCTAGGGCAAAAGCACACTTACCGCTGTATTCGGGCGAGTTTCTACTTTCAGATGCAACAGGAATTTCTCGAGTTCGTCAATCCGTTCGCCAGATATAGGAGTTAGAAGTGAAGGAATGGTTGAGAAACCATCAAAATTTTCGCAAGTCTGATTCCCGAAACCAATAACTACAAAGGCCTAGGGGAAAAATACACATGCAGTTGTAATCGTGCGAGTTTCTACTTTCAGATGGAACAGGAATTTCTCGAGTTCGTCAATCAGTTCGCGAGATATGGGAGTTCGAAGTTAAGGAATGGTTGAGAAACCATCAAAATTTTCGCAACCGTGATACTCGAAACCAATAACTGGAATTGCCTAGGGGAAAAATACACATACCGTTGTAATCGTGCGAGTTTCTACTTTCAGATGGAACAGGAATTTCTCGAGTTCGTCAATCCGTTCGCGAGATATGGGAATTCGAAGTTAAGGAATGGTTGAGAAACCATCAAAATTTTCGCAACCATGATACTCGAAACCAATAACTGGAATGGCCTAGGGGAAAAATACACGTACCGTTGTAATCGTGCGAGTTTCTACTTTCAGATGGAACAGGAATTTCTCGAGTTCGTCAATCCGTTCGCGAGATATGGGAGTTCGAAGTTAAGGAATGGTTGAGAAACCATCAAAATTTTCGCAACCATGATACTCGAAACCAATATCTACTATGGCCTAGGGCAAAAATACACACACCGCTGTAATCGGGCGAGTTTCTACTTTCAGATGCAACAGGAATTTCTCGAGATCGTCAATCCGTTCGCGAGATATGGGAGTTTGAAGTTAAGGAATGGTTGAGAAACCATCAAAATATTCGCAACCCTGATACTCGAAACCAATAACTACTATGGCCTAGGGCAAAAGTACACTTACCGCTGTATTCGGGCGAGTTTCTACTTTCAGATGCAACAGGAATTTCTCGAGTTCGTCAATCCGTTCGCGAGATATGGGAGTTTGAAGTTGTGGAATGGTTGAGAAACCATCAAAATTTTCGCAAGTCTGATAATCGAAACCAATAACTACTATGGCCTAGGGGAAAAGTACACTCACCATTGTAATCGGGCGAGTTTCTACTTTCAGATGCTACAGGAATTTCTCGAGTTCGTCAATCCGTTCGCGAGATATGGGAGTTTGAAGTTAAGGAATGGTTGAGAAAGCATCAAAATTTTCGCTGGTCTGATATTCGAAACCAATAACTGGAATGGCCTAGGGGAAAAATACACATACCGTTGTAATCGTGCGAGTTTCTACTTTCAGATGGAACAGGAATTTCTCGAGTTCGTCAATCCGTTCGCGAGATATGGGAGTTCGAAGTTAAGGAATGGTTGAGAAACCATCAAAATTTTCGCAACCATGATACCCGAAACCAATATCTACTATGGCCTAGGGCAAAAATACACACACCGCTGTAATCGGGCGAGTTTCTACATTCAGATGCAACAGGAATTTCTCGAGTTCGTCAATCCGTTCGCGAGATATGGGAGTTTGAAGTTGTGGAATGGTTGAGAAACCATCAAAATTTTCGCAAGTCTGATAATCGAAACCAATAACTACTATGGCCTAGGGGAAAAGTACACTCACCATTGTAATCGGGCGAGTTTCTACTTTCAGATGCTACAGGAATTTCTCGAGTTCGTCAATCCTTTCGCGAGATATGGGAGTTTGAAGTTAAGGAATGGTTGAGAAAGCATCAAAATTTTCGCTGGTCTGATATTCGAAACCAATAACTGGAATGGCCTAGGGGAAAAATACACATACCGTTGTAATCGTGCGAGTTTCTACTTTCAGATGCAACAGGAATTTCTCGAGTTCGTCAATCCGTTCGAGAGATATGGGAGTTCGAAGTTAAGGAATGGTTGAGAAACCATCAAAATTTTCGCAACCCTGATACTCGAAACCAATGACTACTATGGCCTAGGGCAAAAATACACACACCGCTGTAATCGGGCCAGTTTCTACTTTCAGATGCAACAGGAATTTCTCGAGTTCGTCAATCCGTTCGCGAGATATGGGAGTTTGAAGTTAAGGAATGGTTGAGAAACCATCAAAAATTTCGCTGGTCTGATACTCGAAACCAATAACTGGAATGGCCTAGGGGACAAGTACACACACCAGTGTAATCGGGCGAGTTTCGACTTTCAGATGCAACAGGAATTTCTCGAGTTCGTCAAACCGTTCGCGAGATATGGGAGTTTGAAGTTAGGGAATGGTTGAGAAACCATCAAAATTTTCGCTGGTCTGATACTCGAAACCAATAAATGGAATGGCCTAGGGGAAAAGTACACACACCACTGCAATCGGGCGTGTTTCTACTTTCAGATGGAACAGGAATTTCTCGAGATCGTCAATCCGTTCGCGAGATATGGGGGTTAGAAGTTAAGGAATGGTTGAGAAACCATCAAAATTTTCGCAAGTCTGATTCCCGAAACCAATAACTACAAAGGCCTAGGGGAAAAATACACATGCCGTTGTAATCGTGCGGGTTTCTACTTTCAGATGCAACAGGAATTTCTCAAGTTCGTGAATCCGTTCGCGAGATATGGGTGTTCGAAGTTAAGGAATGGTTGAGAAACCATCAAAATTTTTGCAACCCCAATACTCGATACCAATAAATACTATGGCCTAGGGTAAAAATGCACACACCGCTGTAATCGGGCGAGTTTCTACTTTCAGATGCAACAGGAATTTCTCGAGTTCGTCAAACCGTTCGCGAGATATGGGAGTTTGAAGTTAAGGAATGGTTGAGAAACCATCAAAATTTTCGCTGGTCTGATACTGGAAACCAATAACTGGAATGGCCTAGGGGAAAAGAACACACACCACTGCAATCGGGCGTGTTTCTACTTTCAGATGCAACAGGAATTTCTCGAGTTCGTCAATCCGTTCGCGAGATATGGGAGTTTGAAGTTGTGGAATGGTTGAGAAACCATCAAAATTTTCGCAAGTCTGATAATCGAAACCAATAACTACTATGGCCTAGGGGAAAAGTACACTCACCATTGTAATCGGGCGAGTTTCTACTTTCAGATGCTACAGGAATTTCTCGAGTTCGTTAATCCGTTCGCGAGATATGGGAGTTTGAAGTTAAGGAATGGTTGAGAAAGCATCAAAATTTTCGCTGGTCTGATATTCGAAACCAATAACTGGAATGGCCTAGGGGAAAAATACACATACCGTTGTAATCGTGCGAGTTTCTACTTTCAGATGGAACAGGAATTTCTCGAGTTCGTCAATCCGTTCGCGAGATATGGGAGTTCGAAGTTAAGGAATGGTTGAGAAACCATCAAAATTTTCGCAACCATGATACCCGAAACCAATATCTACTATGGCCTAGGGCAAAAATACACACACCGCTGTAATCGGGCGAGTTTCTACATTCAGATGCAACAGGAATTTCTCGAGTTCGTCAATCCGTTCGCGAGATATGGGAGTTTGAAGTTGTGGAATGGTTGAGAAACCATCAAAATTTTCGCAAGTCTGATAATCGAAACCAATAACTACTATGGCCTAGGGGAAAAGTACACTCACCATTGTAATCGGGCGAGTTTCTACTTTCAGATGCTACAGGAATTTCTCGAGTTCGTCAATCCTTTCGCGAGATATGGGAGTTCGAAGTTAACGAATGGTTGAGAAACCATCAAAATTTTCGCAACCCTGATACTCGAAACCAATGACTACTATGGCCTAGGGCAAAAATACACACACCGCTGTAATCGGGCCAGTTTCTACTTTCAGATGCAACAGGAATTTCTCGAGTTCGTCAATCCGTTCGCGAGATATGGGAGTTTGAAGTTAAGGAATGGTTGAGAAACCATCAAAAATTTCGCTGGTCTGATACTCGAAACCAATAACTGGAATGGCCTAGGGGACAAGTACACACACCAGTGTAATCGGGCGAGTTTCGACTTTCAGATGCAACAGGAATTTCTCGAGTTCGTCAAACCGTTCGCGAGATATGGGAGTTTGAAGTTAGGGAATGGTTGAGAAACCATCAAAATTTTCGCTGGTCTGATACTCGAAACCAATAAATGGAATGGCCTAGGGGAAAAGTACACACACCACTGCAATCGGGCGTGTTTCTACTTTCAGATGGAACAGGAATTTCTCGAGATCGTCAATCCGTTCGCGAGATATGGGGGTTAGAAGTTAAGGAATGGTTGAGAAACCATCAAAATTTTCGCAAGTCTGATTCCCGAAACCAATAACTACAAAGGCCTAGGGGAAAAATACACATGCCGTTGTAATCGTGCGGGTTTCTACTTTCAGATGCAACAGGAATTTCTCAAGTTCGTGAATCCGTTCGCGAGATATGGGTGTTCGAAGTTAAGGAATGGTTGAGAAACCATCAAAATTTTTGCAACCCCAATACTCGATACCAATAAATACTATGGCCTAGGGTAAAAATGCACACACCGCTGTAATCGGGCGAGTTTCTACTTTCAGATGCAACAGGAATTTCTCGAGTTCGTCAAACCGTTCGCGAGATATGGGAGTTTGAAGTTAAGGAATGGTTGAGAAACCATCAAAATTTTCGCTGGTCTGATACTGGAAACCAATAACTGGAATGGCCTAGGGGAAAAGAACTCACACCACTGCAATCGGGCGTGTTTCTACTTTCAGATGCAACAGGAATTTCTCGAGATCGTCAATCCGTTCGCGAGATATGGGAGTTTGAAATTAAGGAATGTTTGAGAAACCATCAAAATTTTCGCTGGTCTGATTCCCGAAACCAATAACTACAAAGGCCTAGGGGAAAAATACACATGCCGTTGTAATCGTGCGAGTTTCTACTTTCAGATGCAACAGGAATTTCTCAAGTTCGTGAATCCGTTCGCGAAATATGGGAGTTCGAAGTTAAGGAATGGTTGAGAAACCATCAAAATTTTTGCAACCCTGATACTCGAAACCAATAAATACTATGGCCTAGGGCAAAAATACACACACCGCTGTAATCGGGCGAGTTTCTACTTTCAGATGCAACAGGAATTTCTCGAGTTCGTCAATCCGTTCGCGAGATATGGGAGTTTGAAGTTAAGGAATGGCTGAGAAAGCATCAAAATTTTCGCTGGTCTGATATTCGAAACCAATAACTGGAATGGCCTAGGGGAAAAATACACATACCGTTGTAATCGTGCGAGGTTCTACTTTAAGATGGAACAGGAATTTCTCGAGTTCGTCAATCCGTTCGCGAGATATGGGAGTTCGTAGTTAAGGAATGGTTGAGAATCCATCAAAATTTTCGCAACCATGATACTCGAAACCAATAAATACTATGGCCTAGGGAAAAAATACACATACCGCTGTAATCGGGCGAGTTTCTACTTTCAGATGCAACAGGAATTTCTCGAGTTCGTCAATCCGTTCGCGAGATATGGGAGTTTGAAATTAAGGAATGGTTGAGAAACCATCAAAAATTTCGCTGGTCTGATACTCGAAACCAATAACTGGAATGGCCTAGGGGAAGAGTACACACACCATTGTAATCGGGCGAGTTTCTACTTTCAGATGCAACAGGAATTTCTCGAGTTCGTCAAACCGTTCGCGAGATATGGGAGTTTGAAGTTAAGGAATGGTTGAGAAACCATCAAAATTTTCGATGGTCTGATACTCGAAACCAATAACTGGAATGGCCTAGGGGAAAAGTACACACACCACTGCAATCGGGCGTGTTTCTACTTTCAGATGCAAGAGGAATTTCTCGAGGTCGTCAATCCGTTCGCGAGATATGGGAGTTTGAAATTAAGAAATGGTTGAGAAACCATCAAAGTTTTCGCAAGTCTGATTCCCGAAACCAATAACTACAAAGGCCTAGGGGAAAAATACACATGCCGTTGTAATCGTCCGAGTTTCTACTTTCAGATGCAACAGGAATTTCTCAAGTTCGTCATTCCGTTCGCGAGATATGGGAGTTTGAAGTTGTGGAATGGTTTAGAAAGCATCAAAATTTTCGCTGGTCTGATACTCGAAACCAATAAGTGGAATGGCCTAGGGGAAAAGTACTCACACCACTGTAATCGGGCGTGTCTCTACTTTCAGATGCAACAGGAATTTCTCGAGATCGTCAATCCGTTCGCCAAATATGGGAGTTCGAGGTTAAGGAATGATTGAGAAACCATCAAAATTTTCGCAACCATGATACTCGAAACCAATATCTACTATGGCCTAGGGCAAAAATACACACACCGCTGTAATCGGGCGGGTTTCTACTTTCAGATGCAACAGGATTTTCTCGGGATCGTCAATCCGTTCGCGAGATATGGGAGTTTGAAATTAAGGAATGGTTGAGAAACCATCAAAATATTCGCAACCATGATACTCGAAACCAATAACTACTATGGCCTAGGGCAAAAGTACACTTACCGCTGTATTCGGGCGAGTTTCTACTTTCACATGCAACAGGAATTTCTCGAGATCGTCAATCCGTTCGAGAGATATGGGAGTTCGAAGTTAAGGAATGGTTGAGAAACCATCAAAATTTTCGCTGGTCTGATACTCGAAACCAATAAATGGAATGGCCTAGGGGAAAAGTACACACACCACTGTAATCGGGCGTGTTTCTACTTTCAGATTCAACAGGAATTTCTCGAGATCGTCAATCCGTTCGTGAGATATGGGGGTTAGAAGTTAAGGAATGGTTGAGATACCATCAAAATTTTCGCAACTCTGATACTCGATACCAATAACTACTATGGCCTAGGGCAAAAATACACATACCGCTGTAATCGGGCGAGCTTCTACTTTCAGATGCAACAGGAATTTCTCGAGTTCGTCAATCCGTTCGCGAGATTTGGGACTTTGAAGTTAAGGAATGGTTGAGAAACCATCAAAATTTTCGCTGGTCTGATACTTGAAACCAATAACTGGAATGGCCTAGGGGAAAAGTACACACAGCACTGTATTCGGGCGTGTTTCTACTTTCAGGTGCAACAGGAATTTCTCGAGATCGTCAATACGTTCGCGAGATATGGGAGTTTGAAGTTTAGGAATGGTTGAGAAACCATCACAAAATTTCGCTGGTCTGATACTCGAAACCAATAACTGGAATGGCCTAGGGGAAAAGTACACTTACCGCTGTATTCAGGCGAGTCTCTACTTTCAGGTGCAACAGGAATTTCTCGAGTTCGCGATTCCGTTCGCGAGATATGGGAGTTCGAAATTAAGGAATGGTTGAGAAACCATCAAAAATTTCGCTGGTCTGATACTCGAAACCAATAACTGGAATGGCGTAGGGGAAAAGTACACACACCACTGCAATCGGGCGTGTTTCTACTTTCAGATGCAACAGGAATTTCTCGAGTTCGTCAATCCGTTCGCGAGATATGGGAGTTTGAAGTTAAGGAATGGTTGGAAACCATCAAAAATTTCGCTGGTCTGATACTCGAAACCAATAACTGGAATGGCCTAGGGGAAAAGTACACACACCACTGCAATCGGGCGTGTTTCTACTTTCAGATGCAACAGGAATTTCTCGAGATCGTCAATCCGTTCGCGAGATATGGGAGTTTGAAATTAAGGAATGGTTGAGAAACCATCAAAATATTCGCAACTCTGATACTCGATACCAATAACTACTATGGCCTATGGCAAAAGTACACTTACCGCTGTAATCGGTTGAGTTTCTACTTTCAGATGCAACAGGAATTTCTCGAGTTCGTCAATCCGTTCGCCAGATATGGGAGTTTGAAATGAAGGAATGGTTGAAAAACCATCAAAATATTCGCAACCCTGATACTCGAATCCAATAACTACTATGGCCTAGGGCAAAAGTACACTTACCGCTGTATTCGGGCGAGTTTCTACTTTCAGATGCAACAGGAATTTCTCGAGTTCGTCAATCCGTTCGCCAGATATGGGAGTTAGAAGTGAAGGAATGGTTGAGAACCCATCAAAATTTTCGCAACCATGATACTCGAAACCTATATCTACTATGGCCTAGGGCAAAAATACATACACCGCTGTAATCTGGCGAGTTTCTACATTCAGATGCAACAGGAATTTCTCGAGATCGTCAATCCGTTCGCGAGATATGGGAGTTTGAAGTTAAGGAATGGTTGAGAAACCATCAAAAATTTCGCTGGTCTGATACTCGAAACCAATAACTGGAATGGCCTAGGGAAAAAATACACATGCCGTTGTAATCGTGCGAGTTTCTACTTTCAGATGCAACAGGAATTTCTCGAGTTCGTCAATCCGTTCGAGAGATATGGGAGTTCGAAGTTAAGGAATGGTTGAGAAACCATCAAAAATTTCGCTGGTCTGATACTCGAAACCAATAACTGGAATGGCCTAGGGGACAAGTACACACACCATTGTAATCGGGCGAGTTTCTACTTTCAGATGCAACAGGAATTTCTCGAGTTCGTCAATCCGTTCGCGAGATATGGGAGTTTGAAGTTAAGGAATGGTTGAGAAAGCATCAAAATTTTCGCTGGTCTGATACTCGAAACCAATAACTGGAATGGCCTAGGGGAAAAGTACACACACCATTGTAATCGGGCGAGTTTCTACTTTCAGATGCAACAGGAATTTCTCGAGTTCGTCAATCCGTTCGCGAGATATGGGAGTTAGAATTTAAGGAATGTTTGAGAAACCATCAAAATTTTCGCAAGTCTGATTCCCGAAACCAATAACTACAAACGCCTAGGGAAAAATACACATGCCGTTGTAATCGTGCGAGCTTCTACTTTCAGATGCAACAGGAATTTCTCGAGTTCGTCAATCCGTTCGCGAGATTTGTAAGTTTGATGTTAAGGAATGGTTGAGTAACCATCAAAATTTTCCCAAGTCTGATACTCGAATCTAATAACTGGAATGGCCTAGGGGAAAAGTACATACACCATTGTAATCGGGCGCGTTTCTACTTTCAGATGCAACAGGAATTTCTCGAGTTCGTCAATCCGTTCGCGAGATTTGTAAGTTTGATGTTAAGGAATGGTTGAGTAACCATCAAAATTTTCCCAAGTCTGATACTCGAATCTAATAACTGGAATGGCCTAGGGGAAAAGTACACACACCATTGTAATCGGGCGAGTTCCTACCTTCAGATGCAACAGGAATTTCTCGAGTTCGTCATTCCGTTCGCGAGATATGGGCGTTAGAAGTGAAGGAATGGTTGAGAAGCCATCAACATTTTCGCAAGTCTGATTCCCGAAAGCAATAACTACAAAGGCCTAGGGGAAAAATACCCATGCAGTTGTAATCGTGCGAGTTTCTGCTTTCATATGCGACAGGAATTTCTCGAGTTCGTCAATCCATTCGCGAGATATGGGCGTTTGAAGTTAAGGAATGGTTGAGAAACCATCAAAACTTTCGCAAGTCTGATACTCGAAACCAATAACTGGAATGGCCTTGGGGAAAAGTACACACACCATTGTAATCGGGCGCGTTTCTACTTTCAGATGCAACAGGAATTTCTCGAGTTCGTCAATCCGTTCGCGAGATATGGGCGTTAGAAGTGAAGGAATGGTTGAGAAGCCATCAACATTTTCGCAAGTCTGATTCCCGAAAGCAATAACTACAAAGGCCTAGGGGAAAAATACACATGCAGTTGTAATCGTGCGAGTTTCTGCTTTCATATGCGACTGGAATTTCTCGAGTTCGTCAATCCATTCGCGAGATATGGGCGTTTGAAGTTAAGGAATGGTTGAGAAACCATCAAAACTTTCGCAAGTCTGATACTCGAAACCAATAACTGGAATGGCCTTGGGGAAAAGTACACACACCATTGTAATCGGGCGCGTTTCTACTTTCAGATGCAACAGGAATTTCTCGAGTTCGTCAATCCGTTCGCGAGATTTGTAAGTTTGATGTTAAGGAATGGTTGAGTAACCATCAAAATTTTCCCAAGTCTGATACTCGAAACCAATAACTACTATGGCCTAGGGCATAAATACACATACCGTTGTAATCGTGCGAGTTTCTACTTTCAGATGCAACAGGAATTTCTCGAGTTCGTCAATCCGTTCGCGAGGAATGGGACTTTTAAGTTAAGGAATGGTTGAGAAACCATCAAAAATTTCGCTGGTCTGATACTCGAAACCAATAACTGGAATGGCCTAGGGGAAAAGTACACACACCACTGTAATCGGGCGTGTTTCTACTTTCAGATGCAACAGGAATTTCTCGAGATCGTCAATCCGTTCGCCAGATATGGGAGTTAGAAGTGAAGGAATGGTTGAGAAACCATCAAAATTTTCGCAAGTCTGATTCCCGAAACCAATAACTACAAAGGCCTAGGGGAAAAATATACATGCAGTTGTAATCGTGCGAGTTTCTACTTTCAGATGCAACGGGAATTTCTCGAGTTCGTGAATCCGTTCGCGAGATATGGGAGTTCGAAGTTAAGGAATGGTTGAGAAACCATCAAAATTTTCGCAAGTCTGATACTCGAAACCAATAACTGGAATGGCCTAGGGGAAAAGTACACACACCACTGAAATCGGGCGTGTTTCTACTTTCAGATGCAACAGGAATTTCTCGAGTTCGTCAATCCGTTCGCGAGATTTGTAAGTTTGATGTTAAGGAATGGTTGAGTAACCATCAAAATTTTCCCAAGTCTGATACTCGAAACCAATAACTACTATGGCCTAGGGCATAAATACACATACCGTTGTAATCGTGCGAGTTTCTACTTTCAGATGCAACAGGAATTTCTCGAGTTCGTCAATCCGTTCGCGAGGAATGGGACTTTTAAGTTAAGGAATGGTTGAGAAACCATCAAAAATTTCGCTGGTCTGATACTCGAAACCAATAACTGGAATGGCCTAGGGGAAAAGTACACACACCACTGTAATCGGGCGTGTTTCTACTTTCAGATGCAACAGGAATTTCTCGAGATCGTCAATCCGTTCGCCAGATATGGGAGTTAGAAGTGAAGGAATGGTTGAGAAACCATCAAAATTTTCGCAAGTCTGATTCCCGAAACCAATAACTACAAAGGCCTAGGGGAAAAATATACATGCAGTTGTAATCGTGCGAGTTTCTACTTTCAGATGCAACGGGAATTTCTCGAGTTCGTGAATCCGTTCGCGAGATATGGGAGTTCGAAGTTAAGGAATGGTTGAGAAACCATCAAAATTTTCGCAAGTCTGATACTCGAAACCAATAACTGGAATGGCCTAGGGGAAAAGTACACACACCACTGAAATCGGGCGTGTTTCTACTTTCAGATGCAACAGGAATTTCTCGAGTTCGTCAATCCGTTCGCGAGATATGGGAGTTTGAAGTTAAGGAATGGTTGAGAAACCATCAAAAATTTCGCTGGTCTGATACTCGATACCAATAACTGGAATGGCCTAGGGGAAAAGTACACACACCATTGTAAGCGGGCGAGTTTCTACTTTCAGATGCAACAGGAATTTCTCGAGTTCGTCAAACCGTTCGCGAGATATGGGAGTTTGAAGTTAAGGAATGGTTGAGAAACAATCAAAATTTTCGCTGGTCTGATACTCGAAACCAATAACTGGAATGGCCTAGGGGAAAAGTACACACACCACTGTAATCGGGCGTGTTTCTACTTTCAGATGCAACAGGAATTTCTCGAGATCGTCAAACCGTTCGCGAGATATGGGAGTTAGAAGTTAAGGAATGGTTGAGAAACCATCAAAATTTTCGCAACTCTGATACTCGAAACCAATAACTACTATGGCCTAGGGCAAAAATACACATACCGTTGTAATCGGGCGTGTTTCAACTTTCAGATGCCACAAGAATTTCTCGAGTTCGTCAGATCGTTCGCGAGATATGGGAGTTTGAAGTTAAGTAATGGTTGAGAAACCATCAAAATTTTCGCAAGTCTGATTCCCGAAACCGATAACTACAAAGGCCTAGGGGAAAAATACACATGCAGTTGTAATCGTGCGAGTTTCTACTTTCGGATGCAACAGGAATTTCTCGAGTTCGTGAATCCGTTCGCGAGATATAGGAGTTCGAAGTTAAGGAATGGTTGAGAAACCATCAAAATTTTCGCTGGTCTGATACTCGAAACCAATAACTGGAATGGCCTAGGGGAAAAGTACACACACCATTGTAATCGGGCGAGTTTCTACTTTCAGATGCAACAGGAATTTCTCGAGTTCGTCAATCCGTTCGCGAGATATGGGAGTTAGAATTTAAGGAATGTTTGAGAAACCATCAAAATTTTCGCAAGTCTGATTCCCGAAACCAATAACTACAAACGCCTAGGGGAAAAATACACATGCCGTTGTAATCGTGCGAGCTTCTACTTTCAGATGCAACAGGAATTTCTCGAGTTCGTCAATCCGTTCGCGAGATATGGGAGTTTGAAGTTAAGGAATGGTTGAGAAACCATCAAAATTTTCGCAAGTCTAATTCCCGAAACCAATAACTACAAAGGCCTAGGGGAAAAATACACATGCCGTTGTAATCGTGCGAGTTTCTACTTTCAGATGCAACAGGAATTTCTAAGAGTTCGTGAATCCGTTCGCGAGATATAGAAGTTCGATGTTAACGAATGGTTGAGAAACCATCAAAATTTTCGCTGGTCTGATACTCGAAACCAATAACCGGAATGGCCAAGGGGAAAAGTACACACACCATTGTAATCGGGCGAGTTTCTACTTTCAGATGCAACAGGAATTTCTCGAGTTCGTCAATCCGTTCGCGAGATATGGGAGTTAGAATTTAAGGAATGGTTGAGAAACCATCAAAATTTTCGCAAGTCTGATTCCCGAAACCAATAACTACAAAGGCCTAGGGGAAAAATACAAATGCAGTTGTAATCGTGCGAGTTTCTACTTTCAGATGCAACAGGAATTTCCCGAGTTCGTGAATCCGTTCGCGAGATATAGGAGTTCGAAGTTAAGGAATGGTTGAGAAACCATCAAAATTTTCGCTGGTCTGATACTCGAAACCAATAACTGGAATGGCCTAGGGGAAAAGTACACACAACATTGTAATCGGGCGAGTTTCTACTTTCAGATGCAACAGGAATTTCTCGAGTTCGTCAATCTGTTCGCGAGATATGGGAGTTAGAATTTAAGGAATGGTTGAGAAACCATCAAAATTTTCGCAAGTCTGATTCCCGAAACCAATAACTGGAATGGCCTAGGGGAAAAGTACACACACCATTGTAATCGGGCGTGTTTCTACTTCCAGATGCAACAGGAATTTCTCGAGTTCGTCAATCCGTTCGCGAGATACGGGAGTTAGAATTTAAGGAATGGTTGAGAAACCATCAAAATTTTCGCAAGTCTGATTCCCGAAACCAATAACTACAAAGGCCTAGATGAAAAATACACATGCCGTTGTAATCGTGCGAGTTTCTACTTTCAGATGCAACAGGAATTTCTCGAGTTCGTCAATCCGTTCGCGAGAAATGGGAGTTTGAAGTTAAGGAATCGTTGAGAAACCATCAAAAATTTCGCTGGTCTGATACTCGATACCAATAACTACTATGGCCTATGGCAAAAGTACACTTACCGCTGTAATCGGTTGAGTTTCTACTTTCAGATGCAACAGGAATTTCTCGAGTTCGTCAATCTGTTCGCGAGATATGGGAGTTTGAAGTTCAGGAATGGTTGAGAAAGCATCAAAATTTTCGCTGGACTGATATTCGAAACCAATAACTGGAATGGCCTAGGGGAAAAATACACATACCGTTGTAATCGTGCGAGTTTCTAGTTTCAGATGGAACAGGAATTTCTCGAGTTCGTCAATCCGTTCGCGAGATATGGGAGTTCGAAGTTAAGGAATGGTTGAGAAACCATCAAAATTTTCGCAACCATGATACTCGAAACCAATATCTACTATGGCCTAGGGCAAAAATACATACACCGCTGTAATCTGGCGAGTTTCTACTTCCAGATGCAACAGGAATTTCTCGAGTTCGTCAATCCGTTTGAGAGATATGGGAGTTCGAAGTTAAGGAATGGTTGAGAAACCATCAAAAATTTCGCTGGTCTGATACTCGAAACCAATAACTGGAATGGCCTAGGGGACAAGTACACACACCATTGTAATCGGGCGAGTTTCTACTTTCAGATGCAATAGGAATTTCTCGAGATCGTCAATCCGTTCGCGAGATATGGGAGTTTGAAATTAAGGAATGGTTGAGAAACCATCAAAATATTCGCAACTCTGATACTCGATACCAATAACTACTATGGCCTATGGCAAAAGTACACTTACTGCTGTAATCGGTTGAGTTTCTACTTTCAGATGCAACAGGAATTTCTCGAGATCGTCAATCCGTTCGCGAGATATGGGAGTTTGAAATTAAGGAATGGTTGAGAAACCATCAAAATATTCGCAACCATGATACTCGAAACCAATAACTACTATGGCCTAGGGCAAAAGTACACTTACCGCTGTATTCGGGCGAGTTTCTACTTTCAGATGCAACAGGAATTTCTCGAGTTCGTCAATCCGTTCGCGAGATATGGGAGTTTGAATTTCAGGAATGGTTGAGAAAGCATCAAAATTTTCGCTGGACTGATATTCGAAACCAATAACTGGAATGGCCTAGGGGAAAAATACACATACCGTTGTAATCGTGCGAGTTTCTACTTTCAGATGGAACAGGAATTTCTCGAGTTCGTCAATCCGTTCGCGAGATATGGGAGTTCGAAGTTAAGGAATGGTTGAGAAACCATCAAAATTTTCGCAACCATGATACTCGAAACCAATATCTACTATGGCCTAGGGCAAAAATACATACACCGCTGTAATCTGGCGAGTTTCTACATTCAGATGCAACAGGAATTTCTCGAGATCGTCAGTCCGTTCGCGAGATATGGGAGTTTGAAGTTAAGGAATGGTTGAGAAACCATCAAAAATTTCGCTGGTCTGATACTCGAAACCAATAACTGGAATGGCCTAGGGAAAAAATACACATGCCGTTGTAATCGTGCGAGTTTCTACTTTCAGATGCAACAGGAATTTCTCGAGTTCGTCAATCCGTTCGAGAGATATGGGAGTTCGAAGTTAAGGAATGGTTGAGAAACCATCAAACATTTCGCTGGTCTGATACTCGAAACCAATAACTGGAATGGCCTAGGGGACAAGTACACACACCATTGTAATCGGGCGAGTTTCTACTTTCAGATGCAACAGGAATTTCTCGAGTTCGTCAATCCGTTCGCGAGATATGGGAGTTTGAAGTTAAGGAATGGTTGAGAAAGCATCAAAATTTTCGCTGGTCTGATATTCGAAACCAATAACTGGAATGGCCTAGGGGAAAAATACACATACCGTTGTAATCGTGCGAGTTTCTACTATCAGATGGAACAGGAATTTCTCGAGTTCGTCAATCCGTTCGCGAGATATGGGAGATTGAAGTTAAGGAATGGTTGAGAAACCATCAAAAATTTCGCTGGTCTGATACTCGAAACCAATAACTGGAATGGCCTAGGGGAAAAATACACATACCGTTGTAATCGTGCGAGTTTCTACTTTCAGATGGAACAGGAATTTCTCGAGTTCGTCAATCCGTTCGCGAGATATGGGAGTTCGAAGTTAAGGAATGGTTGAGAAACCATCAAAATTTTCGCAACCATGATACTCGAAACCAATATCTACTATGGCCTAGGGCAAAAATACATACACCGCTGTAATCTGGCGAGTTTCTACATTCAGATGCAACAGGAATTTCTCGAGATCGTCAATCCGTTCGCGAGATATGGGAGTTTGAAGTTAAGGAATGGTTGAGAAACCATCAAAAATTTCGCTGGTCTGATACTCGAAACCAATAACTGGAATGGCCTAGGGGACAAGTACACACACCATTGTAATCGGGCGAGTTTCTACTTTCAGATGCAACAGGAATTTCTCGAGTTCGTCAATCCGTTCGAGAGATATGGGAGTTTGAAGTTAAGGAATGGTTGAGAAACCATCAAAAATTTCGCTGGTCTGATACTCGAAACCAATAACTGGAATGGCCTAGGGAAAAAATACACATGCCGTTGTAATCGTGCGAGTTTCTACTTTCATATGCGACAGGAATTTCTCGAGTTCGTCAATCCGTTCGCGAGATATGGGCGTTTGAAGTTAAGGAATGGTTGAGAAACCATCGAAACTTTCGCAAGTCTGATACTCGAAACCAATAACTGGAATGGCCTTGGGGAAAAGTACACACACCATTGTAATCGGGCGCGTTTCTACTTTCAGATGCAACAGGAATTTCTCGAGTTCGTCAATCCGTTCGCGAGATTTGTAAGTTTGATGTTAAGGAATGGTTGAGTAACCATCAAAATTTTCGCAAGTCTGATACTCGAATCCAATAACTGGAATGGCCTAGGGGAAAAGTACACACACCATTGTAATCGGGCGAGTTCCTACCTTCAGATGCAACAGGAATTTCTCGAGATCGTCAATCCGTTCGCGAGATATGGGAGTTTGAAATTAAGGAATGGTTGAGAAACCATCAAAATATTCGCAACTCTGATACTCGATACCAATAACTACTATGGCCTATGGCAAAAGTACACTTACCGCTGTAATCGGTTGAGTTTCTACTTTCAGATGCAACAGGAATTTCTCGAGATCGTCAATCCGTTCGCGAGATATGGGAGTTTGAAATTAAGGAATGGTTGAGAAACCATCAAAATATTCGCAACCATGATACTCGAAACCAATAACTACTATGGCCTAGGGCAAAAGTACACTTACCGCTGTATTCGGGCGAGTTTCTACTTTCAGATGCAACAGGAATTTCTCGAGTTCGTCAATCCGTTCGCGAGATATGGGAGTTTGAAATTAAGGAATGGTTGAGAAACCATCAAAATATTCGCAACCATGATACTCGAAACCAACAACTACTATGGCCTAGGGCAAAAGTACACTTACCGCTGTATTCGGGCGAGTTTCTACTTTCAGATGCAACAGGAATTTCTCGAGTTCGTCAATCCGTTCGCGAGATATGGGAGTTTGAAGTTCAGGAATGGTTGAGAAAGCATCAAAATTTTCGCTGGACTGATATTCGAAACCAATAACTGGAATGGCCTAGGGGAAAAATACACATACCGTTGTAATCGTGCGAGTTTCTACTTTCAGATGGAACAGGAATTTCTCGAGTTCGTCAATCCGTTCGCGAGATATGGGAGTTCGAAGTTAAGGAATGGTTGAGAAACCATCAAAATTTTCGCAACCATGATACTCGAAACCAATATCTACTATGGCCTAGGGCAAAAATACATACACCGCTGTAATCTGGCGAGTTTCTACATTCAGATGCAACAGGAATTTCTCGAGATCGTCAATCCGTTCGCGAGATATGGGAGTTTGAAGTTAAGGAATGGTTGAGAAACCATCAAAAATTTCGCTGGTCTGATACTCGAAACCAATAACTGGAATGGCCTAGGGAAAAAATACACATGCCGTTGTAATCGTGCGAGTTTCTACTTTCAGATGCAACAGGAATTTCTCGAGTTCGTCAATCCGTTCGAGAGATATGGGAGTTCGAAGTTAAGGAATGGTTGAGAAACCATCAAAATTTTCGCAACCATGATACTCGAAACCAATATCTACTATGGCCTAGGGCAAAAATACATACACCGCTGTAATCTGGCGAGTTTCTACATTCAGATGCAACAGGAATTTCTCGAGATCGTCAATCCGTTCGCGAGATATGGGAGTTTGAAATTAAGGAATGGTTGAGAAACCATCAAAATATTCGCAACCATGATACTCGAAACCAATAACTACTATAGCCTAGGGCAAAAGTACACTTACCGCTGTATTCGGGCGAGTTTCTACTTTCAGATGCAACAGGAATTTCTCGAGTTCGTCAATCCGTTCGCCAGATATGGGAGTTTGACATGAAGGAATGGTTGAGAAACCATCAAAATTTTCGCATGTCTAATACTCGAAACCAATAACTACAATGGCCTAGGGGAAAAATACACATACCGTTGTAATCGTGCGAGTTTCTACTTTCAGATGCAACAGGAATTTCTGGAGATTGTGAATCCGTTCGCGAGATATGGGAGTTTGAAGTTAAGGAATGGTTGAGAAACCATCAAAATTTTCGCATGTCTGATACTCGAAACCAATAACTGGAATTGCCTAGGGGAAAAGTACACACGCCACTGTAATCGGGCGTGTTTCTACTTTCAGATGCAACAGGAATTTCCCGAGATCGTCAATCCGTTCGCCAGATATGGGAGTTAGAAGTGAAGGAATGGTTGAGAAACCATCAAAATTTTCGCAAGTCTGATTCCCGAAACCGATAACTACAAAGGCCTAGGGGTAAAATACACATGCAGTTGTAATCGTGCGAGTTTCTACTTTCGGATGCAACAGGAATTTCTCGAGTTCGTGAATCCGTTCGCGAGATATAGGAGTTCGAAGTTAAGGAATGGTTGAGAAACCATCAAAATTTTCGCAAGTCTGATACTCGAAACCAATAACTACTATGGCATAGGGCAAAAATACACACACCGTTGTAAGCGGGCGAGTTTCTGCTTTCAGATGCAATAAGAATTTCTAGAGTTCGTACAGTTCGTTCGCGAGATATGGGAGTTTGAAGTTAAGATATGGTTGAGAAACCATCAAAATTTTCGCTGGTCTGATACTCGAAACCAATAACTGGAATGGCCTAGGGGAAAAGTACACACAACATTGTAATCGGGCGAGTTTCTAAATTTCAGATGCAACAGGAATTTCTCGAGTTCGTCAATCTGTTCGCGAGATATGGGAGTTAGAATTTAAGGAATTGTTGAGAAACCATCAAAATTTTCGCAAATCTGATTCCCGAAACCAATAACTGGAATGGCCTAGGGGAAAAGTACACACACCATTGTAATCGGGCGAGTTTCTACTTCCAGATGCAACAGGAATTTCACGAGTTCGTCAATCCGTTCGCGAGATACGGGAGTTAGAATTTAAGGAATGGTTGAGAAACCATCAAAATTTTCGCAAGTCTGATTCCCGAAACCAATAACTACAAAGGCCTAGATGAAAAATACACATGCCGTTGTAATCGTGCGAGTTTCTACTTTCAGATGCAACAGGAATTTCTCGAGTTCGTCAATCCGTTCGCGAGATATGGGAGTTTGAAGTTAAGGAATGGTTGAGAAACCATCAAAAATTTCGCTGGTCTGATACTCGAAACCAATAACTGGAATGGCCTAGGGGAAAAGTACACTTACCGCTGTATTCGGGCGAGTTTCTACTTTCAGATGCAACAGGAATTTCTCGAGTTCGTCAATCCGTTCGCGAGATATGGGAGTTTGAAGTTAAGGAATGGTTGGGAAACCATCAAAATTTTCGCTGGTCTGATTCCCGAAACCAATAACTGGAATGGCCTAGGGGAAAAGTACACACATCATTGTAATCGGGCGAGTTTCTACTTTCAGATGCAACCTGAATTTCTCGAGTTCGTGAATCCGTTCGCGAGATATGGGAGTTTGAAGTTAAGGAATGGTTGAGAAATCATCAAAAATTTCGCTGGTCTGATACTCGAAACCAATAACTACTATGGTATAGGGCAAAAATACACACACCGTTGTAACCGGGCGAGTTTCTGCTTTCAGATGCAACAAGAATTTCTCGAGTTCGTCAATCTGTTCGCGAGATATGGGAGTTAGAATTTAAGGAATGGTTGAGAAACCATCAAAATTTTCGCAAGTCTGATTCCCGAAACCAATAACTGGAATGGCCTAGGGGAAAAGTACACACACCATTGTAATCGGGCGAGTTTCTACTTCCAGATGCAACAGGAATTTCTCGAGTTCGTCAATCCGTTCGCGAGATACGGGAGTTAGAATTTAAGGAATGGTTGAGAAACCATCAAAATTTTCGCAAGTCTGATTCCCGAAACCAATAACTACAAAGGCCTAGATGAAAAATACACATGCCGTTGTAATCGTGCGAGTTTCTACTTTCAGATGCAACAGGAATTTCTCGAGTTCGTCAATCCGTTCGCGAGATATGGGAGTTTGAAGTTAAGGAATGGTTGAGAAACCATCAAAATTTTCGCAAGTCTGATTCCCGAAACCAATAACTATAAAGGCCTAGGGGAAAAATACCCATGCCGTTGTAATCGTGCGAGTTTCTACTTTCAGATGCAACAGGAATTTCTCGAGTTCGTGAATCCGTTCGCGAGATATAGGAGTTCGAAGTTAAGGAATGGTTGAGAAACCATCAAAATTTTCGCAAGTCTGATACTCGAAACCAATAACTACTATGGCATAGGGCAAAAATACACACACCGTTGTAACCGGGCGAGTTTCTGCTTTCAGATGCAACAAGAATTTCTCGAGTTCGTCAGTTCGTTCGCGAGATATGGGAGTTTGAAGTTAAGATATGGTTGAGAAACCATCAAAATTTTCGCATGTCTGATACTCGAAACCAATAACTGGAATTGCCTAGGGGAAAAGTACACACGCCACTGTAATCGGGCGTGTTTCTACTTTCAGATGCAACAGGAATTTCTCGAGTTCGTCAATCCGTTCGCGAGATATGGGAGTTTGAAGTTCAGGAATGGTTGAGAAAGCATCAAAATTTTCGCTGGACTGATATTCGAAACCAATAACTGGAATGGCCTAGGGGAAAAATACACATACCGTTGTAATCGTGCGAGTTTCTACTTTCAGATGGAACAGGAATTTCTCGAGTTCGTCAATCCGTTCGCGAGATATGGGAGTTCGAAGTTAAGGAATGGTTGAGAAACCATCAAAATTTTCGCAACCATGATACTCGAAACCAATATCTACTACGGCCTAGGGCAAAAATACATACACCGCTGTAATCTGGCGAGTTTCTACATTCAGATGCAACAGGAATTTCTCGAGATCGTCAATCCGTTCGCGAGATATGGGAGTTTGAAGTTAAGGAATGGTTGAGAAACCATCAAAAATTTCGCTGGTCTGATACTCGAAACCAATAACTGGAATAGCCTAGGGAAAAAATACACATGCCGTTGTAATCGTGCGAGTATCTACTTTCAGATGCAACAGGAATTTCTCGAGTTCGTCAATCCGTTCGAGAGATATGGGAGTTCGAAGTTAAGGAATGGTTGAGAAACCATCAAAAATTTCGCTGGTCTGATACTCGAAACCAATAACTGGAATGGCCTAGGGGACAAGTACACACACCATTGTAATCGGGCGAGTTTCTACTTTCAGATGCAACAGGAATTTCTCGAGTTCGTCAATCCGTTCGCGAGATATGGGAGTTTGAAGTTAAGGAATGGTTGAGAAAGCATCAAAATTTTCGCTGGTCTGATATTCGAAACCAATAACTGGAATGGCCTAGGGGAAAAATACACATACCGTTGTAATCGTGCGAGTTTCTACTTTCAGATGGAACAGGAATTTCTCGAGTTCGTCAATCCGTTCGCGAGATATGGGAGTTCGAAGTTAAGGAATGGTTGAGAAACCTTCAAAATTTTCGCAACCATGATACTCGAAAACAATATCTACTATGGCCTAAGGCAAAAGTACATACACCGCTGTAATCGGGCGAGTTTCTACAATCAGATGCAACAGGAATTTCTCGAGTTCGTCAATCCGTTCGCGAGATATGGGAGTTTGAAGTTAAGGAATGGTTGAGAAACCATCAAAAATTTCGCTGGTCTGATACTCGAAACCAATAACTGGAATGGCCTAGGGGAAAAATACAAATGCAGTTGTAATCGTGCGAGTTTCTACTTTCAGATGCAACAGGAATTTCCCGAGTTCGTGAATCCGTTCGCGAGATATAGGAGTTCGAAGTTAAGGAATGGTTGAGAAACCATCAAAATTTTCGCTGGTCTGATACTCGAAACCAATAACTGGAATGGCCTAGGGGAAAAGTACACACAACATTGTAATCGGGCGAGTTTCTACTTTCAGATGCAACAGGTATTTCTCGAGTTCGTCAATCCGTTCGCGAGATATGGGAGTTAGAATTTAAGGAATGGTTGAGAAACCATCAAAATTTTCGCAAGTCTGATTCCCGAAACCAATAATTGGAATGGCCTAGGGGAAAAATACACATGCCGTTGTAATCGTGCGAGTTTCTACTTTCAGATGCAACAGGAATTTCTCGAGTTCGTCAATCCGTTCGCGAGATATGGGAGTTTGAAGTTAAGGAATGGTTGAGAAACCATCAAAAATTTCACTGGTCTGATACTCGAAACCAACAACTGGAATGGCCTAGGGGAAAAGTACACTTACCGCTGTATTCGGGCGAGTTTCTACTTTCAGATGCAACAGGAATTTCTCGAGTTCGTCAATCCGTTCGCGAGATATGGGAGTTTGAAGTTAAGGAATGGTTGGGAAACCATCAAAATTTTCGCTGGTCTGATTCCCGAAACCAATAACTGGAATGGCCTAGGGGAAAAGTACACACACCATTGTAATCGGGCGAGTTTCTACTTTCAGATGCAACAGGAATTTCTCGAGTTCGTCAATCCGTTCGCGAGATATAGGAGTTAGAATTTAAGGAATGGTTGAGAAACCATCAAAATTTTCGCAAGTCTGATTCCCGAAACCAATAACTATAAAGGCCTAGGGGAAAAATACCCATGCCGTTGTAATCGTGCGAGTTTCTACTTTCAGATGCAACAGGAATTTCTCGAGTTCGTGAATCCGTTCGCGAGATATAGGAGTTCGAAGTTAAGGAATGGTTGAGAAACCATCAAAATTTTCGCAAGTCTGATACTCGAAACCAATAACTACTATGGCATAGGGCAAAAATACACACACCGTTGTAACCGGGCGAGTTTCTGCTTTCAGATGCAACAGGAATTTCTCGAGATCGTCAATCCGTTCGCCAGATATGGGAGTTAGAAGTGAAGGAATGGTTGAGAAACCATCAAAATTTTCGAAAGTCTGATACTCGAAATCAATAACTGGAATGGCCTAGGGGAAAAGTACAAACACCACTGAAATCGGGCGTGTTTCTACTTTCAGATGCAACAGGAATTTCTCGAGTTCGTCAATCCGTTCGCGAGATATGGGAGTTTGAAGTTAAGGAATGGTTGAGAAACCATCAAAAATTTCGCTGGTCTGATACTCGAAACCAATAACTGGAATGGCCTAGGGGAAAAGTACACACACCATTGCAAGCGGGCGAGTTTCTACTTTCAGATGCAACAGGAATTTCTCGAGTTCGTCAAACCGTTCGCGAGATATGGGAGTTTGAAGTTAAGGAATGGTTGAGAAACAATCAAAATTTTCGCTGGTCTGATACTCGAAGCCAATAACTGGAATGGCCTAGGGGAAAAGTACACACACCACTGTAATCGGGCGTGTTTCTACTTTCAGATGCAACAGGAATTTCTCGAGATCGTCATACCGTTCGCGAGATATGGGAGTTAGAAGTTAAGGAATGGTTGAGAAACCATCAAAATTTTCGCAACTCTGATACTCGAAACCAATAACTACTATGGCCTAGGGCAAAAATACACATACCGTTGTAATCGGGCGTGTTTCTACTTTCAGATGCCACAAGAATTTCTCGAGTTCGTCAGATCGTTCGCGAGATATGGGAGTTCGAAGTTAAGGAATGGTTGAGAAACCATCAAAATTTTCGCTGCTCTGATACTCGAAACCAATAACTGGAATGGCCTAGGGGAAAAGTACACACGCCAATGTAATCGGGCGAGTTTCTGCTTTCAGATGCAACATGAATTTCTTGAGTTCGTCGATCCATTCCCGAGATATGGGAGTTTGAAGTTAAGGAACGGTTAAGAAACCATTAAAATTTTCGCATGTCTGATACTCGAAACCAATAACTACTATGGCCTAGGGCAAAAATACACATACCGTTGTAATCGGGCGAGTTTCTGCTTTCAGATGCAATAGGAATTTCTCGAGTTCGTCAATCCGTTCGCGTGATATGGGAGTTTGAAGAAATGGAATGGTTGAGAAACCATCAAAATTTTCGCATGTCTGATACTCGAAACCAATAACTACAATGGCCAAGGGGAAAAATACACATACCGTTGTAATCGTGCGAGTTTCTACTTTCAGATGCAACAGGAATTTCTGGAGATTGTGAATCCGTTCGCGAGATATGGGAGTTTGAAGTTAAGGAACGGTTGAGAAACCATAAAAATTTTCGCAAGTCTGATACTCTAAACCAATAACTACTATGGCCTAGGGCAAAAATACACATACCGTTGTAATCGGGCGAGTTTCTGCTTTCAGATGCAATAGGAATTTCTCGAGTTCGTCAATCCGTTCGCGTGATATGGGAGTTTGAAGTAAAGGAATGGTTGAGAAACCATCAAAATTTTCGCATGTCTGATACTCGAAACCGATAACTACAATGGCCTAGGGGAAAAATACACATACCGTTGTAATCGGGCGAGTTTCTACTTTCAGATGAAACAGGAATTTCTCGAGTTCGTCAATCCGTTCGCGAGATATGGGAGTTTGTATATAAGGAATGGTTGAGAAACCATCAAAAATTTCGCTGGTCTGATACTCGAAACAAATAACTGGAATGGCCTAGGGGAAAAGTACACACACCATTGTAATGGGGCGAGTTTGTACTTTCCGATGCAGCAGGAATTTCTCGAGTTCGTCAATTCGTTCGCGAGATATGGGAGTTTGAAATTAAGGAATGGTTGAGAAACCATCAAGATTTTCGCAAGTCTGATACTCGAAACCAATAACTACTATGGCATAGGGCAAAAATACACACACCGTTGTAACCGGGCGAGTTTCTGCTTTCAGATGCAACAAGAATTTCTCGAGTTCGTCAGTTCGTTCGCGAGATATGGGAGTTTGAAGTTAAGATATGGTTGAGAAACCATCAAAATTTTCGCATGTCTGATACTCGAAACCAATAACTGGAATTGCCTAGGGGAAAAGTACACACGCCACTGTAATCGGGCGTGTTTCTACTTTCAGATGCAACAGGAATTTCTCGAGTTCGTCAATCCGTTCGCGAGATATGGGAGTTTGAAGTTCAGGAATGGTTGAGAAAGCATCAAAATTTTCGCTGGACTGATATTCGAAACCAATAACTGGAATGGCCTAGGGGAAAAATACACATACCGTTGTAATCGTGCGAGTTTCTACTTTCAGATGGAACAGGAATTTCTCGAGTTCGTCAATCCGTTCGCGAGATATGGGAGTTCGAAGTTAAGGAATGGTTGAGAAACCATCAAAATTTTCGCAACCATGATACTCGAAACCAATATCTACTACGGCCTAGGGCAAAAATACATACACCGCTGTAATCTGGCGAGTTTCTACATTCAGATGCAACAGGAATTTCTCGAGATCGTCAATCCGTTCGCGAGATATGGGAGTTTGAAGTTAAGGAATGGTTGAGAAACCATCAAAAATTTCGCTGGTCTGATACTCGAAACCAATAACTGGAATAGCCTAGGGAAAAAATACACATGCCGTTGTAATCGTGCGAGTATCTACTTTCAGATGCAACAGGAATTTCTCGAGTTCGTCAATCCGTTCGAGAGATATGGGAGTTCGAAGTTAAGGAATGGTTGAGAAACCATCAAAAATTTCGCTGGTCTGATACTCGAAACCAATAACTGGAATGGCCTAGGGGACAAGTACACACACCATTGTAATCGGGCGAGTTTCTACTTTCAGATGCAACAGGAATTTCTCGAGTTCGTCAATCCGTTCGCGAGATATGGGAGTTTGAAGTTAAGGAATGGTTGAGAAAGCATCAAAATTTTCGCTGGTCTGATATTCGAAACCAATAACTGGAATGGCCTAGGGGAAAAATACACATACCGTTGTAATCGTGCGAGTTTCTACTTTCAGATGGAACAGGAATTTCTCGAGTTCGTCAATCCGTTCGCGAGATATGGGAGTTCGAAGTTAAGGAATGGTTGAGAAACCTTCAAAATTTTCGCAACCATGATACTCGAAAACAATATCTACTATGGCCTAAGGCAAAAGTACATACACCGCTGTAATCGGGCGAGTTTCTACAATCAGATGCAACAGGAATTTCTCGAGTTCGTCAATCCGTTCGCGAGATATGGGAGTTTGAAGTTAAGGAATGGTTGAGAAACCATCAAAAATTTCGCTGGTCTGATACTCGAAACCAATAACTGGAATGGCCTAGGGGAAAAATACAAATGCAGTTGTAATCGTGCGAGTTTCTACTTTCAGATGCAACAGGAATTTCCCGAGTTCGTGAATCCGTTCGCGAGATATAGGAGTTCGAAGTTAAGGAATGGTTGAGAAACCATCAAAATTTTCGCTGGTCTGATACTCGAAACCAATAACTGGAATGGCCTAGGGGAAAAGTACACACAACATTGTAATCGGGCGAGTTTCTACTTTCAGATGCAACAGGTATTTCTCGAGTTCGTCAATCCGTTCGCGAGATATGGGAGTTAGAATTTAAGGAATGGTTGAGAAACCATCAAAATTTTCGCAAGTCTGATTCCCGAAACCAATAATTGGAATGGCCTAGGGGAAAAATACACATGCCGTTGTAATCGTGCGAGTTTCTACTTTCAGATGCAACAGGAATTTCTCGAGTTCGTCAATCCGTTCGCGAGATATGGGAGTTTGAAGTTAAGGAATGGTTGAGAAACCATCAAAAATTTCACTGGTCTGATACTCGAAACCAACAACTGGAATGGCCTAGGGGAAAAGTACACTTACCGCTGTATTCGGGCGAGTTTCTACTTTCAGATGCAACAGGAATTTCTCGAGTTCGTCAATCCGTTCGCGAGATATGGGAGTTTGAAGTTAAGGAATGGTTGGGAAACCATCAAAATTTTCGCTGGTCTGATTCCCGAAACCAATAACTGGAATGGCCTAGGGGAAAAGTACACACACCATTGTAATCGGGCGAGTTTCTACTTTCAGATGCAACAGGAATTTCTCGAGTTCGTCAATCCGTTCGCGAGATATAGGAGTTAGAATTTAAGGAATGGTTGAGAAACCATCAAAATTTTCGCAAGTCTGATTCCCGAAACCAATAACTATAAAGGCCTAGGGGAAAAATACCCATGCCGTTGTAATCGTGCGAGTTTCTACTTTCAGATGCAACAGGAATTTCTCGAGTTCGTGAATCCGTTCGCGAGATATAGGAGTTCGAAGTTAAGGAATGGTTGAGAAACCATCAAAATTTTCGCAAGTCTGATACTCGAAACCAATAACTACTATGGCATAGGGCAAAAATACACACACCGTTGTAACCGGGCGAGTTTCTGCTTTCAGATGCAACAGGAATTTCTCGAGATCGTCAATCCGTTCGCCAGATATGGGAGTTAGAAGTGAAGGAATGGTTGAGAAACCATCAAAATTTTCGAAAGTCTGATACTCGAAATCAATAACTGGAATGGCCTAGGGGAAAAGTACAAACACCACTGAAATCGGGCGTGTTTCTACTTTCAGATGCAACAGGAATTTCTCGAGTTCGTCAATCCGTTCGCGAGATATGGGAGTTTGAAGTTAAGGAATGGTTGAGAAACCATCAAAAATTTCGCTGGTCTGATACTCGAAACCAATAACTGGAATGGCCTAGGGGGAAAGTACACACACCATTGCAAGCGGGCGAGTTTCTACTTTCAGATGCAACAGGAATTTCTCGAGTTCGTCAAACCGTTCGCGAGATATGGGAGTTTGAAGTTAAGGAATGGTTGAGAAACAATCAAAATTTTCGCTGGTCTGATACTCGAAGCCAATAACTGGAATGGCCTAGGGGAAAAGTACACACACCACTGTAATCGGGCGTGTTTCTACTTTCAGATGCAACAGGAATTTCTCGAGATCGTCATACCGTTCGCGAGATATGGGAGTTAGAAGTTAAGGAATGGTTGAGAAACCATCAAAATTTTCGCAACTCTGATACTCGAAACCAATAACTACTATGGCCTAGGGCAAAAATACACATACCGTTGTAATCGGGCGTGTTTCTACTTTCAGATGCCACAAGAATTTCTCGAGTTCGTCAGATCGTTCGCGAGATATGGGAGTTCGAAGTTAAGGAATGGTTGAGAAACCATCAAAATTTTCGCTGCTCTGATACTCGAAACCAATAACTGGAATGGCCTAGGGGAAAAGTACACACGCCAATGTAATCGGGCGAGTTTCTGCTTTCAGATGCAACATGAATTTCTTGAGTTCGTCGATCCATTCCCGAGATATGGGAGTTTGAAGTTAAGGAACGGTTAAGAAACCATTAAAATTTTCGCATGTCTGATACTCGAAACCAATAACTACTATGGCCTAGGGCAAAAATACACATACCGTTGTAATCGGGCGAGTTTCTGCTTTCAGATGCAATAGGAATTTCTCGAGTTCGTCAATCCGTTCGCGTGATATGGGAGTTTGAAGAAATGGAATGGTTGAGAAACCATCAAAATTTTCGCATGTCTGATACTCGAAACCAATAACTACAATGGCCAAGGGGAAAAATACACATACCGTTGTAATCGTGCGAGTTTCTACTTTCAGATGCAACAGGAATTTCTGGAGATTGTGAATCCGTTCGCGAGATATGGGAGTTTGAAGTTAAGGAACGGTTGAGAAACCATAAAAATTTTCGCAAGTCTGATACTCTAAACCAATAACTACTATGGCCTAGGGCAAAAATACACATACCGTTGTAATCGGGCGAGTTTCTGCTTTCAGATGCAATAGGAATTTCTCGAGTTCGTCAATCCGTTCGCGTGATATGGGAGTTTGAAGTAAAGGAATGGTTGAGAAACCATCAAAATTTTCGCATGTCTGATACTCGAAACCGATAACTACAATGGCCTAGGGGAAAAATACACATACCGTTGTAATCGGGCGAGTTTCTACTTTCAGATGAAACAGGAATTTCTCGAGTTCGTCAATCCGTTCGCGAGATATGGGAGTTTGTATATAAGGAATGGTTGAGAAACCATCAAAAATTTCGCTGGTCTGATACTCGAAACAAATAACTGGAATGGCCTAGGGGAAAAGTACACACACCATTGTAATGGGGCGAGTTTGTACTTTCCGATGCAGCAGGAATTTCTCGAGTTCGTCAATTCGTTCGCGAGATATGGGAGTTTGAAATTAAGGAATGGTTGAGAAACCATCAAGATTTTCGCAAGTCTGATACTCCAAACCAATAACTACTATGGCCTAGGGCAAAAACACACACACCGCTGTAATCGGGCGAGTTTCTGCTTTCAGATGCAACAAGAATTTCTCGAGTTCGTCAGATCGTTCGCGAGATATGGGAGTTTGAAGTTAAGGAATGGTTGAGAAACCATCAAAATTTTCGCATGTCTAATACTCGAAACCAATAACTACAATGGCCTAGGGGAAAAATACACATACCGTTGTAATCGTGCGAGTTTCTACTTTCAGATGCAACAGGAATTTCTGGAGATTGTGAATCCGTTCGCGAGATATGGGAGTTTGAAGTTAAGGAATGGTTGAGAAACCATCAAAATTTTCGCATGTCTGATACTCGAAACCAATAACTGGAATTGCCTAGGGGAAAAGTACACTTACCGCTGTATTCGGGCGAGTTTCTACTTTCAGATGCAACAGGAATTTCTCGAGTTCGTCAATCCGTTCGCGAGATATGGGAGTTTGAAGTTAAGGAATGGTTTAGAAACCATCAAAATTTTCGCTGGTCTGATACTCGAAACCAATAACAGGAATGGCCTAGGGGAAAAGTACACACGCCACTGTAATCGGGCGTGTTTCTACTTTCAGATGCAACAGGAATTTCCCGAGATCGTCAATCCGTTCGCCAGATATGGGAGTTTGAATTTAAGGAATGTTTGAGAAACCATCAAAATTTTCGCAAGTCTGATTCCCGAAACCAATAACTACAAACGCCTAGGGGAAAAATACACATGCCGTTGTAATCGTGCGAGCTTCTACTTTCAGATGCAACAGGAATTTCTCGAGTTCGTCAATCCGTTCGCGAGATATGGGAGTTTGAAGTTAAGGAATGGTTGAGAAACCATCCAAATTTTCGAAAGTCTAATTCCCGAAACCAATAACTACAAAGGCGTAGGGGAAAAATACACATGCCGTTGTAATCGTGCGAGTTTCTACTTTCAGATGCAACAGGAATTTCTAAGAGTTCGTGAATCCGTTCGCGAGATATAGAAGTTCGAAGTTAAGGAATGGTTGAGAAACCATCAAAATTTTCGCAAGTCTGATACTCGAAACCAATAACTACTATGGCATAGGGCAAAAATACACACACCGTTGTAACCGGGCGAGTTTCTGCTTTCAAGATGCAATAAGAATTTCTAGAGTTCGTACAGTTCGTTCGCGAGATATGGGAGTTTGAAGTTAAGATATGGTTGAGAAACCATCAAAATTTTCGCTGGTCTGATACTCGAAACCAATAACTGGAATGGCCAAGGGGAAAAGTACACACACCATTGTAATCGGGCGAGTTTCTACTTTCAGATGCAACAGGAATTTCTCGAGTTCGTCAATCCGTTCGCGAGATATGGGAGTTAGAATTTAAGGAATGGTTGAGAAACCATCAAAATTTTCGCAAGTCTGATTCCCGAAACCAATAACTACAAAGGCCTACGGGAAAAATACAAATGCAGTTGTAATCGTGCGAGTTTCTACTTTCAGATGCAACAGGAATTTCCCGAGTTCGTGAAACCGTTCGCGAGATATAGGAGTTCGAAGTTAAGGAATGGTTGAGAAACCATCAAAATTTTCGCTGGTCTGATACTCGAAACCAATAACTGGAATGGCCTAGGGGAAAAGTACACACAACATTGTAATCGGACGAGTTTCTACTTTCAGATGCAACAGGAATTTCTCGAGTTCGTGAATCCGTTCGCGAGATATAGAAGTTCGAAGTTAAGGAATGGTTGAGAAAGCATCAAAATTTTCGCTGGACTGATATTCGAAACCAATAACTGGAATGGCCTAGGGGAAAAATACACATACCGTTGTAATCGGGCGAGTTTCTACTTTCAGATGCAATAGGAATTTCTCGAGTTCGTCAATCCGTTCGCGAGATATGGGAGTTAGAATTTAAGGAATGGTTGAGAAACCATCAAAATTTTCGCAAGTCTGATTCCCGAAACCAATAACTACAAAGGCCTAGATGAAAAATACACATGCCGTTGTAATCGTGCGAGTTTCTACTTTCAGATGCAACAGGAATTTCTGGAGTTCGTCAATCCGTTCGCGAGATATGGGAGTTTGAAGTTAAGGAATGGTTGAGAAACCATCAAAATTTTCGCAAGTCTGATTCCCGAAACCAATAACTACAAAGGCCTACGGGAAAAATACAAATGCAGTTGTAATCGTGCGAGTTTCTACTTTCAGATGCAACAGGAATTTCCCGAGTTCGTGAAACCGTTCGCGAGATATAGGAGTTCGAAGTTAAGGAATGGTTGAGAAACCATCAAAATTTTCGCTGGTCTGATACTCGAAACCAATAACTGGAATGGCCTAGGGGAAAAGTACACACAACATTGTAATCGGACGAGTTTCTACTTTCAGATGCAACAGGAATTTCTCGAGTTCGTGAATCCGTTCGCGAGATATAGAAGTTCGAAGTTAAGGAATGGTTGAGAAAGCATCAAAATTTTCGCTGGACTGATATTCGAAACCAATAACTGGAATGGCCTAGGGGAAAAATACACATACCGTTGTAATCGGGCGAGTTTCTACTTTCAGATGCAATAGGAATTTCTCGAGTTCGTCAATCCGTTCGCGAGATATGGGAGTTAGAATTTAAGGAATGGTTGAGAAACCATCAAAATTTTCGCAAGTCTGATTCCCGAAACCAATAACTACAAAGGCCTAGATGAAAAATACACATGCCGTTGTAATCGTGCGAGTTTCTACTTTCAGATGCAACAGGAATTTCTGGAGTTCGTCAATCCGTTCGCGAGATATGGGAGTTTGAAGTTAAGGAATGGTTGAGAAACCATCAAAAATTTCGCTGGTCTGATACTCGAAACCAATAACTGGAATGGCCTAGGGGAAAAGTACACTTACCGCTGTATTCGGGCGAGTTTCTACTTTCAGATGCAACATGAATTTCTTGAGTTCGTCGATCCATTCCCGAGATATGGGAGTTTGAAGTTAAGGAACGGTTAAGAAACCATTAAAATTTTCGCATGTCTGATACTCGAAACCAATAACTACTATGGCCTAGGGCAAAAATACACATACCGTTGTAATCGGGCGAGTTTCTGCTTTCAGATGCAATAGGAATTTCTCGAGTTCGTCAATCCGTTCGCGAGATATGGGAGTTTGTATATAAGGAATGGTTGAGAAACCATCAAAAATTTCGCTGGTCTGATACTCGAAACAAATAACTGGAATGGCCTAGGGGAAAAGTACACACACCATTGTAATGGGGCGAGTTTGTACTTTCCGATGCAGCAGGAATTTCTCGAGTTCGTCAATTCGTTCGCGAGATATGGGAGTTTGAAATTAAGGAATGGTTGAGAAACCATCAAGATTTTCGCAAGTCTGATACTCCAAACCAATAACTACTATGGCCTAGGGCAAAAACACACACACCGCTGTAATCGGGCGAGTTTCTGCTTTCAGATGCAACAAGAATTTCTCGAGTTCGTCAGATCGTTCGCGAGATATGGGAGTTTGAAGTTAAGGAATGGTTGAGAAACCATCAAAATTTTCGCATGTCTAATACTCGAAACCAATAACTGGAATGGCCTAGGGGAAAAGTACACACAACATTGTAATCGGACGAGTTTCTACTTTCAGATGCAACAGGAATTTCTCGAGTTCGTCAATCCGTTCGCGAGATATGGGAGTTAGAATTTAAGGAATGGTTGAGAAACCATCAAAATTTTCGCAAGTCTGATTCCCGAAACCAATAACTACAAAGGCCTACGGGAAAAATACAAATGCAGTTGTAATCGTGCGAGTTTCTACTTTCAGATGCAACAGGAATTTCCCGAGTTCGTGAAACCGTTCGCGAGATATAGGAGTTCGAAGTTAAGGAATGGTTGAGAAACCATCAAAATTTTCGCTGGTCTGATACTCGAAACCAATAACTGGAATGGCCTAGGGGAAAAGTACACACAACATTGTAATCGGACGAGTTTCTACTTTCAGATGCAACAGGAATTTCTCGAGTTCGTGAATCCGTTCGCGAGATATAGAAGTTCGAAGTTAAGGAATGGTTGAGAAAGCATCAAAATTTTCGCTGGACTGATATTCGAAACCAATAACTGGAATGGCCTAGGGGAAAAATACACATACCGTTGTAATCGGGCGAGTTTCTACTTTCAGATGCAATAGGAATTTCTCGAGTTCGTCAATCCGTTCGCGAGATATGGGAGTTAGAATTTAAGGAATGGTTGAGAAACCATCAAAATTTTCGCAAGTCTGATTCCCGAAACCAATAACTACAAAGGCCTAGATGAAAAATACACATGCCGTTGTAATCGTGCGAGTTTCTACTTTCAGATGCAACAGGAATTTCTGGAGTTCGTCAATCCGTTCGCGAGATATGGGAGTTTGAAGTTAAGGAATGGTTGAGAAACCATCAAAAATTTCGCTGGTCTGATACTCGAAACCAATAACTGGAATGGCCTAGGGGAAAAGTACACTTACCGCTGTATTCGGGCGAGTTTCTACTTTCAGATGCAACAGGAATTTCTCGAGTTCGTCAATCCGTTCGCGAGATATGGGAGTTTGAAGTTAAGGAATGGTTGGGAAACCATCAAAATTTTCGCTGGTCTGATTCCCGAAACCAATAACTGGAATGGCCTAGGGGAAAAGTACACACACCATTGTAATCGGGCGAGCTTCTACTTTCAGATGCAACAGGAATTTCTCGAGTTCGTCAATCCGTTCGCGAGATATAGGAGTTAGAATTTAAGGAATGGTTGAGAAACCATCAAAATTTTCGCAAGTCTGATTCCCGAAACCAATAACTATAAAGGCCTAGGGGAAAAATACCCATGCCGTTGTAATCGTGCGAGTTTCTACTTTCAGATGCAACAGGAATTTCTCGAGTTCGTGAATGCGTTCGCGAGATATAGGAGTTCGAAGTTAAGGAATGGTTGAGAAACCATCAAAATCTTCGCAAGTCTGATACTCGAAACCAATAACTACTATGGCATAGGGCAAAAATACACACACCGTTGTAACCGGGCGAGTTTCTGCTTTCAGATGCAATAAGAATTTCTCGAGTTCGTCAGTTCGTTCGCGAGATATGGGAGTTTGAAGTTAAGATATGGTTGAGAAACCATCAAAATTTTCGCTGGTCTGATACTAGAAACCAATAACTGGAATGGCCTAGGGGAAAAGTACACACACCATTGTAATCGGGCGAGTTTCTACTTTCAGATGCAACAGCAATTTCTCGAGTTCGTCAATCCGTTCGCGAGATATGGGAGTTAGAATTTAAGGAACGGTTGAGAAACCATCAAAATTTTCGCAAGCCTGATTCCCGAAACCAATAACTACAAAGGCCAAGGGGAAAAATACACATGCCGTTGTAATCGTGCGAGTTTCTACTTTCAGATGCAACAGGAATTTCTCGAGTTCGTCAATCCGTTCGCGAGATATGGGAGTTTGAAGTTAAGGAATGGTTGAGAAACCATCCAAATTTTCGCAAGTCTAATTCCCGAAACCAATAACTACAAAGGCCTAGGGGAAAAATACACATGCCGTTGTAATCGTGCGAGTTTCTACTTTCAGATGCAACAGGAATTTCTAAGAGTTCGTGAATCCGTTCGCGAGATATAGAAGTTCGAAGTTAAGGAATGGTTGAGAAACCATCAAAATTTTCGCAAGTCTGATACTCGAAACCAATAACTACTATGGCATAGGGCAAAAATACACACACCGTTGTAACCGGGCGAGTTTCTGCTTTCAGATGCAATAAGAATTTCTAGAGTTCGTACAGTTCGTTCGCGAGATATGGGAGTTTGAAGTTAAGATATGGTTGAGAAACCATCAAAATTTTCGCTGGTCTGATACTAGAAACCAATAACTGGAATGGCCTAGGGGAAAAGTACACACACCATTGTAATCGGGCGAGTTTCTACTTTCAGATGCAACAGCAATTTCTCGAGTTCGTCAATCCGTTCGCGAGATATGGGAGTTAGAATTTAAGGAATGGTTGAGAAACCATCAAAATTTTCGCAAGCCTGATTCCCGAATCCAATAACTACAAAGGCCAAGGGGAAAAATACACATGCCGTTGTAATCGTGCGAGTTTCTACTTTCAGATGCAACAGGAATTTCTCGAGTTCGTCAATCCGTTCGCGAGATATGGGAGTTCGAAGTTAAGGAATGGTTGAGAAACCATCAAAATTTTCGCTGGCCTGATACTCGAAACCAATAACTGGAATGGCCTAGGTGAAAAGTACACACACCATTGTAATCGGGCGAGTTTCTACTTTCAGATGCAACAGGAATTTCCGGAGCTCGTCAATCCGTTCGCAAGATATGGGAGTTAGAATTTAAGGAATGGATGAGAAACCATCAAAATTTTCGCAAGTCTGATTCCCGAAACCAATAACTACAAAGGCCTAGGGGAAAAATACACATACCGCTGTAATCGTGCGAGTTTCTACTTTCAGATGCAACAGGAATTTCTCGAGTTCGTCAATCCGTTCGCGAGATATGGGAGTTTGAAGTTAAGGAATGGTTGAGAAATCATCAAAAATTTCGCTGGTCTGATACTCGAAACCAATAACTACTATGGTATAGGGCAACAATACACACACCGTTGTAACCGGGCGAGTTTCTGCTTTCAGATGCAACAAGAATTTGTCGAGTTCGTCAGTTCGTTCGCGAGATATGGGAGTTTGAAGTTAAGATATGGTTGAGAAAGCATCAAAATTTTGGCTGGTCTGATACTCGAAACCAATAACTGGAATGGCCTAGGGGAAAAGTACACACAACATTGTAATCGGGCGAGTTTCTACTTTCAGATGCAACAGGAATTTCTCGAGCTCGTCAATCCGTTCGCGAGATATGGGAGTTAGAATTTAAGGAATGGTTGAGAAACCATCAAAATTTTCGCAAGTCTGATTCCCGAAACCAATAACTACAAAGGCCTAGGGGAAAAATACACATACCGTTGTAATCGTGCGAGTTTCTACTTTCAGATGCAACAGGAATTTCTCGAGTTCGTCAATCCGTTCGCGAGATATGGGAGTTTGAAGTTAAGGAATGGTTGAGAAATCATCAAAAATTTCGCTGGTCTGATACTCGAAACCAATAACTACTATGGCATAGGGCAAAAATACACACACCGTTGTAACCGGGCGAGTTTCTGCTTTCAGATGCAATAAGAATTTCTCGAGTTCGTCAGTTCGTTCGCGAGATATGGGAGTTCGAAGTTAAGGAATGGTTGAGAAACCATCAAAATTTTCGCTGGTCTGATACTCGAAACCAATAACTGGAATGGCCTAGGTGAAAAGTAAACACACCATTGTAATCGGGCGAGTTTCTACATTCAGATGCAACAGGAATTTCTCGAGCTCGTCAATCCGTTCGCGAGATATGGGAGTTTGAAGTTAAGGAATGGTTGAGAAATCATCAAAAATTTCGCTGGTCTGATACTCGAAACCAATAACTACTATGGTATAGGGCAAAAATACACACACCGTTGTAACCGGGCGAGTTTCTGCTTTCAGATGCAACAGGAATTTCTCGAGTTCGTCAATCCGTTCGCGAGATATGGGAGTTTGAAGTTAAGGAATGGTTGAGAAACCATCAAAAATTTCGCTGGTCTGATACTCGAAACCAATAACTGGAATGGCCTAGGGGAAAAGTACGCACACCACTGTAATCGGGCGTGTTTCTGCTTTCAGATGCAACAGGAATTTCTCGAGATCGTCGATCCGTTCGCGAGATATGGGAGTTTGAAATTAAGGAATGGTTGAGAAACCATCAAAATTTTCGCAAGTCTGATTCCCGAAACCAATAACTACAAAGGCCTAGGGGAAAAATACACATGCCGTTGTAATCGTGCGAGTCTCTACTTTCGGATGCAACAGGAATTTCTCGAGATCGTCAATCCGTTCGCCAGATATGTGAGTTTGAAGTTAAGGAATGGTTGAGAAACCATCAAAATTTTCGCTGGTCTGATACTCGAAACCAATAACTGGAATGGCCTAGGGGAAAAGTACACACACCACTGCAATCGGGTGTGTTTCTGCTTTCAGATGCAACAGGAATTTCTCGAGATCGTCGATCCGTTCGCGAGATATGGGAGTTTGAAGTTAAGGAATGGTTGAGAAACCACCAAAATTTCCGCTGATTTGATAGTCGAATCCAATAACTGGAATGGCCTAGGGGAAAAGTACACATAGGGTTGAAATCGGGCGAGTTTCTGCTTTCAGATGCAATAGGAATTTCTCGAGTTCGTCAATCCGTTCGCGAGACATGGGAGTTTGATATTAAGGAATGGTTGAGAAACCATCAAAATTTTCGCGTCTCTGATTCCCGAAACCAATAACTACAAAGGCCTAGCGGAAAAGTACACATACCGTTGAAATCGGGCGAGTTTCTGCTTTCAAATGCAATAGGAATTTCTCGTGTTCGTCAATCCGTTCGCGAGATATGGCAGTTTGAAGTTAAGGAATGGTTGAGAAACCATCAATATTTTCGCAAGTCTGATTCCCGAAACCAATAACTACAAAGGCCTAGGGAAAAAATACACATACCATTGTAATCGGGCGAGTTTCTACTTTCAGATGCAACAGGAATTTCTCGAGTTAGTCAGTCCGTTCGGGAGATATGGGAATTTGAAGTTAAGGAACGTTTGAGAGACCATCAAAATTTTCGCATGTCTGATACTCGAAACCAATAACTACTATGGACTAGGGCAAAAATACACATACCGTTGTAATCGGGCGAGTCTCTTCTTTCAGATGCAACAGGAATTTCCCGAGTCCGTCAATCCGTTCGCGAGATATGGGAGTTTGAATTTAAGGAATGGTTGAGAATCCATCAAAATTTTCGCAAGTCTGATACTCAAAACCAATAACTACTATGGCCTACGGGAGAAGTACACACACCATTGTAATCGGGCTAGTTTCTCCTTTCAGATGCAACAGGAACTTCTCGAGTTCGTCAATCCGTTCGCGAGATATGGGAGTTTGACGTTAAGGAATGGTTGAGAAACCACCAAAATTTTCGCTGATTTGATACTCGAATCCAATAACTGGAATGGCCTAGGGGAAAAGTACACATAGCGTTGAAATCGGGCGAGTTTTTGCTTTCAGATGCAATAGGAATTTCTCGAGTTCGTCAATCCGTTCGCGAGATATGGGAGTTTGATGTTAAGGAATGGTTCAGAAACCATCAAAATTTTCGCACCTCTGATTCCCGAAACCAATAACTACAAAGGCCTAGGGGAAAAGTACACATACCGTTGAAATCGGGCGAGTTTCTGCTTTCAGATGAAAGAGAAATTTCTCGAGTTCGTCAATTCGTTCGTGAGATATGGGAGTTTGAAGTTAAGGAATGGTTGAGCAACCATCAAAATTTTCGCAAGTCTGATTCCCGACACCCATAACTACAAAGGCCTGGGGGAAAAATACACATACCGTTGTAATCGTGCGAGTTTCTACTTTCAGATGCAACAGGAATTTCTCGAGTTCGTCAATCCGTTCGCGAGAAATGGCAGTTTGAAGTTAAGGAATGGTTGAGAAACCATCAATATTTTCGCATGTCTGATACTCGAAACCAATAACTACTATGGCCTAGGGCAAAAATACACATACCGTTGTAATCGGGCGAGTTTCTGCTTTCAGATGAAAGAGAAATTTCTCGAGTTCGTCAATTCGTTCGTGAGATATGGGAGTTTGAAGTTAAGGAATGGTTGAGCAACCATCAAAATTTTCGCAAGTCTGATTCCCGACACCCATAACTACAAAGGCCTAGGGGAAAAATACACATACCGTTGTAATCGTGCGAGTTTCTACTTTCAGATGCAACAGGAATTTCTCGAGTTCGTCAATCCGTTCGCGAAACATCGGAGTTTGGAGATAAGAGATGGTTGAGAATCCATCAAAATTTTCACAAGTCTGACACTCGAAACAAATAACTACAATGGCCTAAGAGAGAAATACACATACCGTTGTAATCGGGCGAGTTTCTGCTTTCAGGTGCAATAGGAATTTCTCGAGTACGTCAATCCGTTCGTGAGATATGGGAGTTGGAAATTAAGGAATGGTTGAGAAACCATCAAAATTTTTGCAAGTCTGATACTCGAAACCAATAACTAGAGCGGCCTAGGGGAAAAGTACACACACCATTGTAATCGGGCGAGTTTCCACTTTCAGATGCAATAGGAATTTTTCGAGTTCGTCAATCCGTTCGTCAGATATGGGAGTTTGAAGTTAAGGAATGGTTGAGAAACCATCAAAATTTTCGCAAGTCTGGTACGCGAAACCAATAACTACAATGACCTAGGGGGAAAATATATATGACGTTGTAATCGGGAGAGTTTCTACTTTCAGATGCAACTGAAATTTTTCGGATTCGTCATTCCGTTCGCGAAATATACGAGTTTGGAGTTAAGAGACGGTTGAGAAACCATCAAAATTTTCCCCGGTCTGATACTCGAAACCAATAATTGGAATGGCCTAGGGGAAAAGTACACACACCGTTGTAATCGGGCGAGTTTCTGCTTTCAGATGCAACAGGAATGTCTCGAGTTCCTCAATCCGTTCGCGAGATATGGGAGTTTCAAGATAAGGAATGGTTGAGAAACCATTAAAGTTTTCGCTGGTCTGATATTCGAAACCAATAACTGGAATGGCCTAGCGGAAAAGTACAAACACCATTATAATCGGGCGAGTGTCTACTTTCAGATGCAACAGGAATTACTCGAGTTCGTCAATCCGTTAACGAAATATAGGAGTTTGAAGGTAAGGAATTGTTGAGAAACCATCAAAATTTTAGCAAGTCTGATACTCGAAACCAATAACAACAAAGGCCTAGGGGAAAAATACACATACGTTGTAATCGGGCGAGTTTCTACTTTCAGATGCAACACGAATTTCTCGAGTTCGTCTATCCGTTCGCGGGATATGGCAGTTTGAAGTTAAAGAATGGTTGAGAAACCATTAAAGTTTTCGCTGCTCTGATATTCGAAACCAATAACTGGAATGGCCTAGCGGAAAAGTACAAACACCATTATAATCGGGCGAGTGTCTACTTTCAGGTGCAACAGGAAATTCTCGAGTTCGTCAATCCGTTCGCGAGATATGGGAGTTTGAAGTTAAGGAATGTTTGAGAAACCATCAAAATTTTCGCAAATCTGATACTCGAAACCAATAACTACAAAGGCCTAGGGGAAAAATACTGATATCGTTGTAATCGGGCGAGTTTCTACTTTTAGATGCAACAGGAATTTCTCGAGTTCGTAAATCCGTTCGCGAGATATGGGAGTTTGAAGTTAAGGAATGGTTGAGAAGCCATCAAAATTTTCGCAAGTCTGACACTCGAATCCAATAACTACAAAGGCATGGGGGAAAAATACACATACCGTTGTAATCGGGCGAGTTTTTACTTTCAGATGCAACAGGAATTTCTCGAGTTCGTCAATCCGTTCGCGAGATATGGGAGTTTGAAGATAAGGAATGGTTGAGAAACCATCAAAGTTTTCGCTGGTCTGATACTCGAAACCAATGACTGAAATGGCCTAGGGGAAAAGTACAAACACCATTATAATCGGGCGAGTTTCTACTTTCAGGTGCAACAGGAATTTCTCAAGTTCGTCAATCCGTTCGCGAGATATGGGAGTTTGAAGTTAAGGAATGTTTGAGAAACCATCCAAATTTTCGCAAGTCTGATACTCGAAACCAATAACTACTATGGCCTGGGGCAAAAATACACATACCGTTGTAATCGGACGAGTTTCTGCTTTCAGATGCATCACGAATTTCTCGAGTCCGTCAATCCGTTCGCGAGGTATGGGAGTTTGAAGGTAAGGAATGGTTGAGAAACCATCAAAATTTTCGCAAGTCTGATACTCGAAACCAATAACTACAAAGGCCTAGGTGAAAAATACACATACCGTTGTAATCGGGCGAGTTTCTGCTTTCAGATGCATCAGGAATTTCTCGAGTCCGTCAATCCGTTCGCGAGGTATGGGAGTTTGAAGGTAAGGAATGGTTGAGAAACCATCAAAATTTGAGCAAGTTTGATACTCGAAACCAATAACTACAAAGGCCTAGGTGAAAAATACACATACCTTTGTAATCGGGCGAGTTTCTACTTTCAAATGCAACAGAAATTTTTCGGATTCGTCAATCCGTTCGCGAAATATCGGAGTTTGAAGTTAAGAATTGGTAGAGAAACGATCAGAATTTTCGCAAGTCTGATACTCGAAACCAATATCAACGATGGCCTAGGGCAAAAATACACGTGCCATTTTAATCGGGCGAGTTTCTACTTTCAGACGCAATAGGAATTTCTCGAGTTCGTCAATCCGTTCGCCAGATGTGGGAGTTTGAAGTTAAGGAATGTTTGAGAAACCATCAAAATTTTCACAAGTCTGATACACGACACCAATAACTACTATGGCCTAGGGCAAAAATACACATACCGTTGTTATCGGGCGAGTTTCTGCTTTCAGGTGCAACCGTAATTTCTCGAGTTCGTCAATCCGTTCGCGAAATATCGGAGTTTGGAGTTAAGAGATGGTTGCGAAACCATCAAAATTTTCGCAATTCTGATGCTAGAAACGAATATCTGGAATGGCTTAGGAGAAAAGTACACACACCATTGTTGTCTGTCGAGTTTCTACTTTCAGATGCAACAGGAATTTCTCGAGTTCGTCGATCCGTGCCCGAGATATGGGGGTTTGAAGTTAAGGAATGGTTGAGAAACCATCAAAATTTTCGCAAGTCTGATTCTCGAAAACAATAACTGGAACGGCCTAGGGGAATTGTACGCACACCATTGTAATCGGGCGAGTTTCTACTTTCAGATGCAACAGGAATTTCTCGAGTTAGTCAATCCGTTCGCGAGGTATGGGAGTTTGAAGTTAAGGAATGGTTGCGAAACCATCAACATTTTCGCAAGTCTGATACACGAAACCAATAACTGGTATGGCCTAGGGGAAAGGTACACACACCATTGTAATCGGGCGAGTTTCTACTTTCAGATGCAACAGGAATTTCTCGAGTTCGTCAATCCGTTCGCGAAACATCGGAGTTTGGAGATAAGAGATGGTTGAGAATCCATCAAAATTTTCACAAGTCTGACACTCGAAACAAATAACTACAATGGCCTAAGAGAGAAATACACATACCGTTGTAATCGGGCGAGTTTCTGCTTTCAGGTGCAATAGGAATTTCTCGAGTACGTCAATCCGTTCGTGAGATATGGGAGTGTGAAATTAAGGAATGGTTGAGAAACCATCAAAATTTTTGCAAGTCTGATACTCGAAACCAATAACTAGAGCGGCCTAGGGGAAAAGTACACACACCATTGTAATCGGGCGAGTTTCTGCTTTCAGATGCAACAGGAATTTGTCGAGTTCGTCAATCCGTTCGCGAGATATGGGAGTTTGAAGTTAAGGAATGGTTGAGAAACCATCAAAATTTTTGCAAGTCTGATACTCGAAACCAATAACTAGAGCGGCCTAGGGGAATAGTACGCACACCATTGTAATCGGGCGAGTATCTGCTTTTAGATGCAATAGGAATTTCTCGAGTTCGTCAATCCGTTCGCGGGATATGGCAGTTTGAAGTTAAGGAATGGTTGAGAAACCATCAAAATTTTTGCAAGTCTGATACTCGAAACCAATATCAACGATGGCCTAGGGCAAAAATACACATACCATTGTAATCCGGCGAGTTTCTACTTTCAGATGCAACAGGAATTTCTCGAGTTCGTCTATCCGTTCGCGAGATATGGGAGTTTGAAGTGAATGAATGGTTGAGAATCCATCAAAATTTTCAAAAGTCTGATACTCGAAACCAATAACGGGAATGGTCTAGCGGAAAAGTACTCACACCATTGTAATCGGGCGAGTTTCTACTTTCAGATGCAACAGAAATTTCTCGGATTCCTCAATCCGTTCGCGAAATATGGGAGTTTGAAGTTAAGGAATGTTTGAGAAACCATCCAAATTTTCGCAAGTCTGATACTCGAAACCAATAAAAACTATGGCCTGGGGCAAAAATACACATACCATTGTAATCGGGCGAGTATCTGCTTTTAGATGCAATAGGAATTTCTCGAGTTCGTCAATCCGTTCGCGGGATATGGCAGTTTGAAGTTAAGGAATGGTTGAGAAACCATCAAAATTTTTGCAAGTCTGATACTCGAAACCAATATCAACGATGGCCTAGGGCAAAAATACACATACCATTGTAATCGGGCGAGTTTCTACTTTCAGATGCAACAGGAATTTCTCGAGTTCGTCTATCCGTTCGCGAGATATGGGAGTTTGAAGTTAAGGAATGGTTGAGAAACCATCAAAATTTTCGCAAGTCTGATTCTCGAAAACAATAACTGGAACGGCCTAGGGTAATTGTACGCACACCATTGTAATCGGGCGAGTTTCTACTTTCAGATGCAACAGGAATTTCTCGAGTTAGTCAATCCGTTCGCGAGGTATGGGAGTTTGAAGTTAAGGAATGGTTGCGAAACCATCAACATTTTCGCAAGTCTGATACTCGAAACCAATAACTGGAATGGCCTAGGGGAAAGGTACACATACCATTGTAATCGGGCGAGTTTCTACTTTCAGATGCAACAGGAATTTCTCGAGTTCGTCGATCTGTTCGCGAGATATGGGAGTTTGAAGATAAGGAATGGTTGAGAAACCATCAAAGATTTCGCTGGTCTGATACTCGAAACCAATAACTGGAATGGCCTAGGGGAAAGGTACACATACCATTGTAATCGGGCGTGTTTTTGCTTTCAGATGCAACAGGAATTTCTCGAGTTCGTCAATCTGTTCGCGTGATATGGGCGTTTGAAGTGAAGGAATGGTTGAGAAACCATCAAAATTTTCGCAAGTCTGATATTCGAAACCAATAACTGGAATGGCCTAGCGGAAAAGTACAAACACCATTATAATCGGCCGAGTTTCTACTTTCAGGTGCAACAGGAAATTCTCGAGTTCGTCAATCCGTTCGCGAGATATGGGAGTTTGAAGTTAAGGAATGTTTGAGAAACCATCAAAATTTTCGCAAATCTGATACTCGAAACCAATAACTACAAAGGCCTAGGGGAAAAATACTGATATCGTTGTAATCGGGCGAGTTTCTACTTTTAGATGCAACAGGAATTTCTCGAGTTCGTTAATCCGTTCGCGAGATATGGGAGTTTGAAGTTAAGGAATGGTTGAGAAGCCATCAAAATTTTCGCAAGTCTGACACTCGAATCCAATAACTACAAAGGCATGGGGGAAAAATACACATACCGTTGTAATCGGGCGAGTTTTTGCTTTCAGATGCAACAGGAATTTCTCGAGTTCGTCAATCCGTTCGCGAGATATGGGAGTTTGAAGATAAGGAATGGTTGAGAAACCATCAAAGTTTTCGCTGCTCTGATACTCCAAACCAATAACTGGAATGGCCTAGGGGAAAAGTACACACACCATTGTAATCGGGCGAGTCTCTACTTTCAGATGCAACAAGAATTTCTCGAGTTCGTCAATCCGTTCGCGAGATATGGGAGTTTGAAGTTAAGGAATGGTTGAGAAACCATCAAAGATTTCGCTGGTCTGATACTCGAAACCAATAACTGGAATGGCCTAGGGGAAAGGTACACATACCATTGTAATCGGGCGTGTTTTTGCTTTCAGATGCAACAGGAATTTCTCGAGTTCGTCAATCTGTTCGCGTGATATGGGCGTTTGAAGTGAAGGAATGGTTGAGAAACCATCAAAATTTTCGCAAGTCTGATATTCGAAACCAATAACTGGAATGGCCTAGCGGAAAAGTACAAACACCATTATAATCGGCCGAGTTTCTACTTTCAGGTGCAACAGGAAATTCTCGAGTTCGTCTGTCCGTTCGCGAGATATGGGAGTTTGAAGTTAAGGAATGTTTGAGAAACCATCAAAATTTTCGCAAATCTGATACTCGAAACCAATAACTACAAAGGCCTAGGGGAAAAATACTGATATCGTTGTAATCGGGCGAGTTTCTACTTTTAGATGCAACAGGAATTTCTCGAGTTCGTTAATCCGTTCGCGAGATATGGGAGTTTGAAGTTAAGGAATGGTTGAGAAGCCATCAAAATTTTCGCAAGTCTGACACTCGAATCCTATAACTACAAAGGCATGGGGGAAAAATACACATACCGTTGTAATCGGGCGAGTTTTTACTTTCAGATGCAACAGGAATTTCTCGAGTTCGTCAATCCGTTCGCGCGATATGGGAGTTTGAAGTTAAGGAATGGTTGAGAAACGATCAAAGATTTCGCTGGTCTGATACTCGAAACCAATAACTGGAATGGCCTAGGGCAAAGGTACACATACCATTGTAATCGGGCGTGTTTTTGCTTTCAGATGCAACAGGAATTTCTCGAGATCGTCATTCCGTTCGCGAGATATGGGAGTTTGAAGATAAGGAATGGTTGAGAAACCATCAAAGTTTTCGCTGCTCTGATTCTCGAAACCAATAACTGGAATGGCCTAGGGGAAAAGTACACACACCATTGTAATCGGGCGTGTTTCTACTTTCAGATGCAACAGGAATTTCTCGAGTTCGTCGAACCCTTTGCGAGATATGGGAGTTTGAAGTTAAGGAATGGTTGAGAAACCATCAAAGATTTCGCTGGTCTGATAGTCGAAACCAATAACTGGAATGGGCTAGGGGAAAAGTACACATACCGTTGTAATCGGGCGAGTTTCTACTTTCAGATGCCACAGGAATTTCTAGAGATTGTCAATCCGTTCGCGAGATATGGGAGTTCGAAGCTAAGGAATGGTTGAGAAACCATCAAAATTTACGCAAGTCTGATACTCGAAACCAATAACAACAAAGGCCTAGGGGAAAAACACACACACCGTTGTAATCGGAAGAGTTTCACCTTCAGATGCAACAGAAATTTTTCGGATTCGTCAATCCGTTCGCGAAATATGGGAGTATGAAGTTAAAGAATGGTTGAGCAACCATCAAAATTTTCGCAAGTCTGATACTCGATACCAATAACTACTACGGCCTAGGGGAAAAATACACATACCGTTGTAATCGGGCGAGTTTCTACTTTCAGATGCAACAGGAATTTCTCGAGTTCGTCAATCCGTTCGCGAGATATGGGAGTTTGAAGTTAAGGAATGGTTGAGAAACCATCAAAGATTTCGCTGGTCTGATACTCGAAACCAATAACTGGAATGGCCTAGGGGAAAGGTACAGATACCATTGTAATCGGGCGTGTTTTTTTGCTTTCAGATGCAACAGGAATTTCTCGAGTTCGTCAATCCGTTCGCGAGATATGGGATTTGAAGGTAAGGAATGGTTGAGAATCCATCAAAATTTTCCCAAGTCTGATACTCGATACCAATAACTACTACGGCCTAGGGGAAAAGTACACATACCGTTGTAATCGGGCGAGTTTCTACTTTCAGATGCCACAGGAATTTCTAGAGATTGTCAATCCGTTCGCGAGATATGGGAGTTCGAAGCTGAGGAATGGTTGAGAAACCATCAAAATTTACGCAAGTCTGATACTCGAAACCAATAACAACAAAGGCCTAGGGGAAAAATACACACACCGTTGTAATCGGAAGAGTTTCACCTTCAGATGCAACAGAAATTTTTCGGATTCGTCAATCCGTTCGCGAAATATGGGAGTATGAAGTTAAAGAATGGTTGAGAAACCATCAAAATTTTCGCAAGTCTGATACTCGATACCAATAACTACTACGGCCTAGGGGAAAAATACACATACCGTTGTAATCGGGCGAGTTTCTACTTTCAGGTGCAACAGGAATTTCTCGAGTTCGTCAATCCGTTCGCGAGATATGGGAGTTTGAAGTTAAGGAAAGTTTGAGAAACCATCCAAATTTTCGCAAGTCTGATGCTCGAAACCAATAACTACTATGGCCTGGGGCAAAAATACACATACCGTTGTAATCGGGCGAGTTTCTGCTTTCAGATGCATCACGAATTTCTCGAGTCCGTCAATCCGTTCGCGAGGTATGGGAGCTTGAAGGTAAGGAATGGTTGAGAAACCATCAAAATTTTCGCAAGTCTGGTACTCGAAACCAATAACTACAAAGGCCTAGGTGAAAAATACACATAACGTTGTAATCGGGCAAGTTTCTGCTTTCAGATGCATCAGGAATTTCTCGAGTCCGTCAATCCGTTCGCGAGGTATGGGAGTTTGAAGGTAAGGAATGGTTGAGAAACCATCAAAATTTGAGCAAGTTTGATACTCGAAACCAATAACTACAAAGGCCTAGGTGAAAAATACACATACCGTTGTAATCGGGCGAGTTTCTACTTTCAAATGCAACAGAAATTTTTCGGATTCGTCAATCCGTTCGCGAAATATCGGAGTCTGAAGTGAAAGTATGGTTGAGAAACCATCAAAGATTTCGCTGGTCTGATACTCGAAACCAATAACTGGAATGGCCTAGGGGAAAGGTACACACACCATTGTAATCGGGCGAGTCTCTACTTTCAGATGCAACAAGAATTTCTCGAGTTCGTCAATCCGTTCGCGAGATATGGGAGTTTGAAGTTAAGGAATGGTTGAGAAACCATCAAAGATTTCGCTGGTCTGATACTCGAAACCAATAACTGGAATGGCCTAGGGGAAAGGTACCCACATCATTGTAATCGGGCGAGTCTCTACTTTCAGATGCAACAAGAATTTCTCGAGTTCGTCAATCCGTTCGCGAGATATGGGAGTTTGAAGTTAAGGAATGGTTGAGAAACCATCAAAGATTTCGCTGGTCTGATACTCGAAACCAATAACTGGAATGGCCTAGGGGAAAGGTACACATACCATTGTAATCGGGCGTGTTTTTGCTTTCAGATGGAACAGGAAATTCTCGAGTTCGTCAATCTGTTCGCGTGATATGGGCGTTTGAAGTGAAGGAATGGTTGAGAAACCATCAAAGATTTCGCTTGTCTGATACTCGAAACCAATAACTGGAATGGCCTAGGGGAAAGGTACACATACCATTGTAATCGGGCGTGTTTTTGCTTTCAGATGCAACAGGAAATTCTCGAGTTCGTCAATCCGTTCGCGAGATATGGGAGTTTGAAGATAAGGAATGGTTGAGAAACCATCAAAGTTTTCGCTGCTCTGATACTCGAAACCAATAACTGGAATGGCCTAGGGGAAAAGTACACACACCATTGTAATCGGGCGAGTCTCTACTTTCAGATGCAACAAGAATTTCTCGAGTTCGTCAATCCGTTCGCGAGATATGGGAGTTTGAAGTTAAGGAATGGTTGAGAAACCATCAAAGATTTCGCTGGTCTGATACTCGAAACCAATAACTGGAATGGCCTAGGGGAAAGGTACACACACCATTGTAATCGGGCGAGTCTCTACTTTCAGATGCAACAAGAATTTCTCGAGTTCGTCAATCCGTTCGCGAGATATGGGAGTTTGAAGTTAAGGAATGGTTGAGAAACCATCAAAGATTTCGCTGGTCTGATACTCGAAACCAATAACTGGAATGGCCTAGGGGAAAGGTACCCACATCATTGTAATCGGGCGAGTCTCTACTTTCAGATGCAACAAGAATTTCTCGAGTTCGTCAATCCGTTCGCGAGATATGGGAGTTTGAAGTTAAGGAATGGTTGAGAAACCATCAAAGATTTCGCTGGTCTGATACTCGAAACCAATAACTGGAATGGCCTAGGGGAAAGGTACACATACCATTGTAATCGGGCGTGTTTTTGCTTTCAGATGCAACAGGAAATTCTCGAGTTCGTCAATCTGTTCGCGAGATATGGGCGTTTGAAGTGAAGGAATGGTTGAGAAACCATCAAAGATTTCGCTTGTCTGATACTCGAAACCAATAACTGGAATGGCCTAGGGGAAAGGTACACATACCATTGTAATCGGGCGTGTTTTTGCTTTCAGATGCAACAGGAAATTCTCGAGTTCGTCAATCCGTTCGCGAGATATGGGAGTTTGAAGATAAGGAATGGTTGAGAAACCATCAAAGTTTTCGCTGCTCTGATACTCGAAACCAATAACTGGAATGGCCTAGGGGAAAAGTACACACACCATTGTAATCGGGCGAGTCTCTACTTTCAGATGCAACAAGAATTTCTCGAGTTCGTCAATCCGTTCGCGAGATATGGGAGTTTGAAGTTAAGGAATGGTTGAGAAACCATCAAAGATTTCGCTGGTCTGATACTCGAAACCAATAACTGGAATGGCCTAGGGGAAAAGTACACACACCATTGTAATCGGGCGTGTTTCTGCTTTCAGATGCAACAGGAATTTCTCGAGTTCGTCAATCCGTTCGCGAGATATGGGAGTTTGAAGGTAAGGAATGGTTGAGACACCATCAAAATCTCGCAAGTCTGGTACCCGAAACCAATAACTACGAAGCCCTAGGGGAAAAATACACAAACCATTGTAATCGGGCGGGTTTCTACTTTCAGATGCAACAGGAATTTCTCGAGTTCGTCGAACCCTTCGCGAGATATGGGAGTTTGAAGTTAAGGAATGGTTGAGAAACCATCAAAGATTTCGCTGGTCTGATAGTCGAAACCAATAACAACAAAGGCCTAGGGGAAAAATACACATACGTTGTAATCGGGCGAGTTTCTACTTTCAGATGCAACAGGAATTTCTCGAGTTCGTCTATCCGTTCGCGAGATATGGGAGTTTGAGAGTTAAGGAATGGTTGAGAAACCATCAAAATTTTAGCAAGTCTGATACTCGAAACCAATCTCAACGAAGGCCTAGAGCAAGAATACACATACCGTTGCAATCGGGCGAGTTTCTGCTTTCAGATGCATCACGAATTTCTCGAGTCCGTCAATCCGTTCGCGAGGTATGGGAGTTTGAAGGTAAGGAATGGTTGAGGAACCATCAAAATTTGAGCAAGTGTGATACTCGAAATCAACAACTACAAAGGCCTAGGTGAAAAATGCACATACCGTTGTAATCGGGCGAGTTTCTGCTTTCAGATGCAACAGGAATTTCTCGAGTTCGTCAATCTGTTCGCGAGATATGGGAGTTTGAAGTGAAGGAATGGTTGAGAAACCATCACAATTTTCGAAAGTCTGATATTCGAAACCTATAACTGGAATGGCCTAGCGGAAAAGGACAAACACCACTATAATCGGGCGAGTTTCTACTTTCAGGTGCAACAGGAATTTCTCGAGATCGTCAATCCGTTCGCGAGATATGGGAGTTTGAAGTTAAGGAATGGTTGAGAAACCATCAAAATTTTCGCTGGTCTGATACTCGAAACCAATAACTGGAATGGCCCAGGGGAAAAGTACACACACCATTGTAATCGGGCGAGTTTCTACTTTCAGATGCAATAGGAATTTCTCGAGTTCGTCTATCCGTTCGCGAGATATGGGAGTTTGAAGTGAAGGAATGGTTGAGAATCCATCAAAATTTTCCCAAGTCTGATACTCGAAACCAATAACGGGAATGGTCTAGCGGAAAAGTATTCACACCATTGTAATCGGGCGAGTTTCTACTTTCAGATGCAACAGGAATTTCTCGAGTACGTCGAACCCTTCGCGAGATATGGGAGTTTGAAGTTAAGGAATGGTTGAGAAACCATCAAAGATTTCGCTGGTCTGATAGTCGAAACCAATAACTGGAATGGGCTAGGGGAAAAGTACACATACGTTGTAATCGGGCGAGTTTCTGCTTTCAGATGCAACAGGAATTTCTCGAGTTCGTCAATCTGTTCGCGAGATATGGGAGTTTGAAGTGAAGGAATGGTTGAGAAACCATCAAAATTTTCGAAAGTCTGATATTCGAAACCTATAACTGGAATGGCCTAGCGGAAAAGGACAAACACCACTATAATCGGGCGAGTTTCTACTTTCAGGTGCAACAGAAATTTCTCGGATTCCTCAATCCGTTCGCGAGATATGGGAGTTTGAAGGTAAGGAATGGTTGAGACACCATCAAAATCTCGCAAGTCTGGTACCCGAAACCAATAACTACGAATCCCTAGGGGAAAAATACACAAACCATTGTAATCGGGCGGGTTTCTACTTTCAGATGCAACAGGAATTTCTCGAGTTCGTCGAACCCTTCGCGAGATATGGGAGTTTGAAGTTAAGGAATGGTTGAGAAACCATCAAAGATTTCGCTGGTCTGATAGTCGAAACCAATAACTGGAATGGGCTAGGGGAAAAGTACACATACGTTGTAATCGGGCGAGTTTCTACTTTCAGATGCAACAGGAATTTCTCGAGTTCGTCTATCCGTTCGCGAGATATGGGAGTTTGAGAGTTAAGGAATGGTTGAGAAACCATCAAAATTTTAGCAAGTCTGATACTCGAAACCAATATCAACGAAGGCCTAGGGCAAGAATACACATACCGTTGTAATCGGGCGAGTTTCTGCTTTCAGATGCATCACGAATTTCTCGAGTCCGTCAATCCGTTCGCGAGGTATGGGAGTTTGAAGGTAAGGAATGGTTGAGAAACCATCAAAATTTGAGCAAGTCTGATACTCGAAACCAATAACTACAAAGGCCTAGGTGAAAAATGCACATACCGTTGTAATCGGGCGAGTTTCTACTTTCAGGTGCAACAGGAATTTCTCGAGATCGTCAATCCGTTCGCGAGATATGGGAGTTTGAAGTTAAGGAATGGTTGAGAAACCATCAAAATTTTCGCTGGTCTGATACTCGAAACCAATAACGGGAATGGTCTAGCGGAAAAGTATTCACACCATTGTAATCGGGCGAGTTTCTACTTTCAGATGCAACAGAAATTTCTCGGATTCCTCAATCCGTTCGCGAGATATGGGAGTTTGAAGGTAAGGAATGGTTGAGACACCATCAAAATCTCGCAAGTCTGGTACCCGAAACCAATAACTACGAAGCCCTAGGGGAAAAATACACAAACCATTGTAATCGGGCGGGTTTCTACTTTCAGATGCAACAGGAATTTCTCGAGTTCGTCGAACCCTTCGCGAGATATGGGAGTTTGAAGTTAAGGAATGGTTGAGAAACCATCAAAGATTTCGCTGGTCTGATAGTCGAAACCAATAACTGGAATGGGCTAGGGGAAAAGTACACATACGTTGTAATCGGGCGAGTTTCTACTTTCAGATGCAACAGGAATTTCTCGAGTTCGTCTATCCGTTCGCGAGATATAGGAGTTTGAGAGTTAAGGAATGGTTGAGAAACCATCAAAATTTTAGCAAGTCTGATACTCGAAACCAATATCAACGAAGGCCTAGGGCAAGAATACACATACCGTTGTAATCGGGCGAGTTTCTGCTTTCAGATGCATCACGAATTTCTCGAGTCCGTCAATCCGTTCGCGAGGTATGGGAGTTTGAAGGTAAGGAATGGTTGAGAAACCATCAAAATTTGAGCAAGTCTGATACTCGAAACCAATAACTACAAAGGCCTAGGGGAAACATAGACAAACCGTTGTAATCGGGAGAGTTTCTACTTTCAGATGCAACAGACATTTTTCGGATTCGTCAATCCGTTCGCGAAATATCGGAGTTTGGAGTTAAGAGATGGTTGAGAAACCATCAAAATTTTCGCTGGTCTGATACTCGAAAACAATGACTGAAATGGCCTAGGGGAAAAGCACACACACCATTGTAATCGGGCGAGTTTCTACTTTCAGATGCAACAGGAATTTCTCGAGTTCTTCGATCCGTTCGCGAGATATGGGAGTTTGAAGTGAAGGAATGGTTGAGAATCCGTCAAAATTTTCCCAAGTCTGATACTCGAAACCAATAACGGGAATGGTCTAGCGGAAAAGTACTCACACCATTGTAATCGGGCGAGTTTCTACTTTCAGATGCAACAGAAATTTCTCGGATTCCTCAATCCGTTCGCGAAATAAGGGAGTTTGAAATTAAAGAACGGTTGAGAAAACATCAAAATTTTCGCAAGCCTGATACTCGAAACCAATAACTACTGTGGCCTAGGGGAAACATAGACAAACCGTTGTAATCGGGAGAGTTTCTACTTTCAGATGCAACAGACATTTTTCGGATTCGTCAATCCGTTCGCGAAATATCGGAGTTTGGAGTTAAGAGATGGTTGAGAAACCATCAAAATTTTCGCTGGTCTGATACTCGAAAACAATGACTGAAATGGCCTAGGGGAAAAGCACACACACCATTGTAATCGGGCGAGTTTCTACTTTCAGATGCAACAGGAATTTCTCGAGTTCGTCTATCCGTTCGCGAGATATAGGAGTTTGAGAGTTAAGGAATGGTTGAGAAACCATCAAAATTTTAGCAAGTCTGATACTCGAAACCAATATCAACGAAGGCCTAGGGCAAGAATACACATACCGTTGTAATCGGGCGAGTTTCTGCTTTCAGATGCAACAGGAATTTCTCGAGTTCGTCAATCTGTTCGCGAGATATGGGAGTTTGAAGTGAAGGAATGGTTGAGAAACCATCAAAATTTTCGAAAGTCTGATATTCGAAACCTATAACTGGAATAGCCTAGCGGAAAAGTACAAACACCATTATAATCGGGCGAGTTTCTACTTTCAGGTGCAACAGGAATTTCTCGAGTTCGTCAATCCGTTCGCGAGATATGGGAGTTTGAAGTTAAGGAATGGTTGAGAAACCATCAAAATTTTCGCTGGTCTGATACTCGAAACCAATAACTGGAATGGCCCAGGGGAAAAGTACACACACCATTGTAATCGGGCGAGTTTCTACTTTCAGATGCAACAGGAATTTCTCGAGTTCGTCTATCCGTTCGCGAGATATGGGAGTTTGAAGTGAAGGAATGGTTGAGAATCCGTCAAAATTTTCCCAAGTCTGATACTCGAAACCAATAACGGGAATGGTCTAGCGGAAAAGTACTCACACCATTGTAATCGGGCGAGTTTCTACTTTCAGATGCAACAGAAATTTCTCGGATTCCTCAATCCGTTCGCGAAATAAGGGAGTTTGAAATTAAAGAACGGTTGAGAAAACATCAAAATTTTCGCAAGCCTGATACTCGAAACCAATAACTACTGTGGCCTAGGGGAAACATAGACAAACCGTTGTAATCGGGAGAGTTTCTACTTTCAGATGCAACAGACATTTTTCGGATTCGTCAATCCGTTCGCGAAATATCGGAGTTTGGAGTTAAGAGATGGTTGAGAAACCATCAAAATTTTCGCTGGTCTGATACTCGAAAACAATGACTGAAATGGCCTAGGGGAAAAGCACACACACCATTGTAATCGGGCGAGTTTCTACTTTCAGATGCAACAGGAATTTCTCGAGTTCGTCGATCCGTTCGCGAGATGTGGGAGTTTGAAGTTAAGGAATGTTTGAGAAACCAACAAAATTTTCACAAGTCTGATACTCGACACCAATAACTACTATGGCCTAGGGCAAAAATACACTTGCCGTTGTAATCGGGCGAGTTTCTGCTTTCAGATGCAACAGGAATTTCTCGAGTTCGTCAATCTGTTCGCGAGATATGGGAGTTTGGAGTGAAGGAATGGTTGAGAAACCATCAAAATTTTCGCAAGTCTGATATACGAAACCAATAACTGGTATGGCCTAGGGGAAAAGTACAAACACCATTATAATCGGGCGAGTTTCTACTTTCAGGTGCAACAGGAATTTCTCGAGTTCGTCAATCCGTTCGCGAGATATGGGAGTTTGAAGTTAAGGAAAGTTTGAGAAACCATCAAAATTTTCGCAAGTCTGATACTCGAAACCAATAACTACAAAGGCCTAGGTGAAAAATACACATAACGTTGTAATCGGGCGAGTTTCTGCTTTCAGATGCATCAGGAATTTCTCGAGTCCGTCAATCCGTTCGCGAGGTATGGGAGTTTGAAGGTAAGGAATGGTTGAGAAACCATTAAAATTTGAGCAAGTTTGAAACTCGAAACCAATAACTACAAAGGCCTAGGTGAAAAATACACATACCGTTGTAATCGGGCGAGTTTCTACTTTCAAATGCAACAGAAATTTTTCGGATTCGTCAATCCGTTCGCGAAATATCGGAGTTTGAAGTTAAGAATTGGTTGAGAAACGATCAGAATTTTCGCAAGTCCGATACTCGAAACCAATATCAACGATGGCCTAGGGCAAAAATACACATGCCATTGTAATCGGGCGAGTTTCTACTTTCAGACGCAATAGGAATTTCTCGAGTTCGTCAATCCGTTCGCCAGATGTGGGAGTTTGAAGTTAAGGAATGTTTGAGAAACCATCAAAATTTTCACAAGTCTGATACACGACACCAATAACTACTATGCCCTAGGGCAAAAATACACATACCGTTGTTATCGGGCGAGTTTCTGCTTTCAGATGCTACAGGAATTTCTCGAGTTCGTCGATCTGTTCGCGAGATATGGGAGTTTGAAGTGAAAGTATGGTTGAGAAACCATCAAAGATTTCGCTGGTCTGATACTCGAAACCAATAACTGGAATGGCCTAGGGGAAAGGTACCCACATCATTGTAATCGGGCGAGACTCTACTTTCAGATGCAACAAGAATTTCTCGAGTTCGTCAATCCGTTCGCGAGATATGGGAGTTTGAAGTTAAGGAATGGTTGAGAAACCATCAAAGATTTCGCTGGTCTGATACTCGAAACCAATAACTGGAATGGCCTAGGGGAAAGGTACACATACCATTGTAATCGGGCGTGTTTTTGCTTTCAGATGCAACAGGAAATTCTCGAGTTCGTCAATCTGTTCGCGAGATATGGGCGTTTGAAGTGAAGGAATGGTTGATAAACCATCAAAATTTTCGCAAGTCTGATATTCGAAACCAATAACTGGAATGGCCTAGCGGAAAAGTACAAACACCATTATAATCGGGCGAGTTTCTACTTGCAGGTGCAACAGGAAATTCTCGAGTTCGTCAATCCGTTCGCGAGATATGGGAGTTTGAAGTTAAGGAATGTTTGAGAAACCATCAAAATTTTCGCAAATCTGATACTCGAAACCAATAACTACAAAGGCCTACGGGAAAAATACACATACCATTGTAATCGGAAAAGTTTCTACTTTCAGATGCAACAGAAGTTTTTCGGATTCGTTAATCCGTTCGCGAAATATGGGAGTTTGAAGATAAGGAATGGTTGAGAAACCATCAAAGTTTTCGCTGCTGTGATACTCGAAACCAATAACTGGAATGGCCTAGGGGAAAAGTACACATACCATTGTAATCGGGCGAGTATCTGCTTTCAGATGCAACTGGAATTTCTCGAGTTCGTCATTCCGTTCGCGAGATATGAGAGTTTGAAGGTAAGGAATTGTTGAGAAACCATCAAAATTTTAGCAAGTCTAATACTCGAAACCAATAACAACAAAGGCCTAGGGGAGAAATACACATACGTTGTAATCGGGCGAGTTTCTACTTTCAGAGGCAATAGGAATTTCTCGAGTCCGTCAATCCGTTCGCGAGGTATGGGAGTTTGAAGGTAAGGAATGGTTGAGAAACCATCAAAATTTGAGCAAGTCTGATACTCGAAACCAATAACTACAAAGGCCTAGGTGAAAAATGCACATACCGTTGTAATCGGGCGAGTTTCTGCTTTCAGATGCATCAGGAATTTCTCGAGTCCGTCAATCCGTACGCGAGGTATGGGAGTTTGAAGGTAAGGAATGGTTGAGAAACCATCAAAATTTGAGCAAGTTTGATACTCGAAACCAATAACTACAAAGGCCTAGGTGAAAAATACACATACCGATGTAATCGGGCGAGTTTCTACTTTCAAATGCAACAGAAATTTTTCGGATTCGTCAATCCGTTCGCGAAATATCGGAGTTTGAAGTTAAGAATTGGTTGAGAAACGATCAGAATTTTCGCAAGTCTGATACTCGAAACCAATATCAACGATGGCCTAGGGCAAAAATACACATGCCATTGTAATCGGGCGAGTTTCTACTTTCAGACGCAATGGGAATTTCTCGAGTTCGTCAATCCGTTCGCCAGATGTGGGAGTTTGAAGTTAAGGAATGTTTGAGAAACCATCAAAATTTTCACAAGTCTGATACTCGAAACCAATAACCGGAATGGCCTAGGGGAAAGGTACACATACCATTGTAATCGGGCGCGTTTCTACTTTCAAATGCAACAGGAATTTCTCGAGTTCGTCAATCCGTTCGCGAGATATGGGAGTTCGAAGGTAAGGAATGGTTGAGACACCATAAAAATCTCGCAAGTCTGATACTCGAAACCAATAACTACGAAGGCCTAGGGGAAAAATACACAAACCATTGTAATCGGGCGGGTTTCTACTTTCAGATGCAACAGGAATTTCTCGAGTTCGTCGAACCCTTCGCGAGATATGGGAGTTTGAAGTTAAGGAATGGTTGAGATACCATCAAAGATTTCGCTGGTCTGATAGTCGAAACCAATAACTGGAATGGGCTAGGGGAAAGTACACATACCGTTGTAATCGGCCGAGTTTCTACTTTCAGACGCCACAGGAATTTCTCGAGTTCGTCAATCCGTTCGCGAGATATGGGAGTTTGAAGTTAAGGAATGGTTGAGATACCATCAAAGATTTCGCTGGTCTGATAGTCGAAACCAATAACTGGAATGGGCTAGGGGAAAGTACACATACCGTTGTAATCGGCCGAGTTTCTACTTTCAGACGCCACAGGAATTTCTCGAGTTCGTCAATCCGTTCGCGAGATATGGGAGTTTGAAGTTAAGGAATGTTTGAGAAACCATCAAAATTTTCGCAAATCTGAAACTCGAAACCAATAACTACAAAGGCCTAGGGGAAAAATACTGATATCGTTGTAATCGGGCGAGTTTCTACTTTTAGATGCAACAGGAATTTCTCGAGTTCGTTAATCCGTTCGCGAGATATGGGAGTGTGAAGTTAAGGAATGGTTGAGAAGCCATCAAAATTTTCGCAAGTCTGAAACTCGAATCCAATAACTACAAAGGCATGGGGGAAAAATACACATACCGTTGCAATCGGGCGTGTTTCTACTTTCAAATGCAACAGAAATTTTTCGGATTCGTCAATCCGTTCGCGAAATATCGGAGTTTGAAGTTAAGAATTGGTTGAGAAACGATCAGAATTTTCGCAAGTCCGATACTCGAAACCAATATCAACGATGGCCTAGGGCAAAAATACACATGCCATTGTAATCGGGCGAGTTTCTACTTTCAGACGCAATACGAATTTCTCGAGTTCGTCAATTCGTTCGCCAGATGTGGGAGTTTGAAGTTAAGGAATGTTTGAGAAACCATCAAAATTTTCACAAGTCTGATACACGACACCAATAACTACTATGGCCTAGGGCAAAAATACACATACCGTTGTTATCGGGCGAGTTTCTGCTTTCAGATGCTACAGGAATTTCTCGAGTTCGTCGATCTGTTCGCGAGATATGGGAGTTTGAAGTGAAAGTATGGTTGAGAAACCATCAAAGATTTCGCTGGTCTGATACTCGAAACCAATAACTGGAATGGCCTAGGGGAAAGGTACACACACCATTGTAATCGGGCGAGTCTCTACTTTCAGATGCAACAAGAATTTCTCGAGTTCGTCAATCCGTTCGCGAGATATGGGAGTTTGAAGTTAAGGAATGGTTGAGAAACCATCAAAGATTTCGCTGGTCTGATACTCGAAACCAATAACTGGAATGGCCTAGGGGAAAGGTACCCACATCATTGTAATCGGGCGAGACTCTACTTTCAGATGCAACAAGAATTTCTCGAGTTCGTCAATCCGTTCGCGAGATATGGGAGTTTGAAGTTAAGGAATGGTTGAGAAACCATCAAAGATTTCGCTGGTCTGATACTCGAAACCAATCACTGGAATGGCCTAGGGGAAAGGTACACATACCATTGTAATCGGGCGTGTTTTTGCTTTCAGATGCAACAGGAAATTCTCGAGTTCGTCAATCTGTTCGCGAGATATGGGCGTTTGAAGTGAAGGAATGGTTGATAAACAATCAAAATTTTCGCAAGTCTGATATTCGAAACCAATAACTGGAATGGCCTAGCGGAAAAGTACAAACACCATTATAATCGGGCGAGTTTCTACATGCAGGTGCAACAGGAAATTCTCGAGTTCGTCAATCCGTTCGCGAGATATGGGAGTTTGAAGTTAAGGAATGTTTGAGAAACCATCAAAATTTTCGCAAATCTGATACTCGAAACCAATAACTACAAAGGCCTAGGGGAAAAATACTGATATCGTTGTAATCGGGCGAGTTTCTACTTTTAGATGCAACAGGAATTTCTCGAGTTCGTTAATCCGTTCGCGAGATATGGGAGTTTGAAGTTAAGGAATGGTTGAGAAACCATCAAAGATTTCGCTGGTCTGATACTCGAAACCAATAACTGGAATGGCCTAGGGGAAAAGTACACACACCATTGTAATCGGGCGTGTTTCTGCCTTCAGATGCAACAGGAATTTCTCGAGTTCGTCAATCCGTTCGCGAGATATGGGAGTTTGAAGGTAAGGAATGGTTGAGACACCATCAAAATCTCGCAAGTCTGGTACCCGAAACCAATAACTACGAAGCCCTAGGGGAAAAATACACAAACCATTGTAATCGGGCGGGTTTCTACCTTCAGATGCAACAGGAATTTCTCGAGTTCGTCGAACCCTTCGCGAGATATGGGAGTTTGAAGTTAAGGAATGGTTGAGAAACCATCAAAGATTTCGCTGGTCTGATAGTCGAAACCAATAACTGGAATGGGCTAGGGGAAAAGTACACATACCGTTGTAATCGGGCGAGTTTCTACTTTCAGATGCCACAGGAATTTCTCGAGATCGTCAATCCGTTCGCGAGATATGGGAGTTCGAAGGTAAGGAATGGTTGAGAAACCATCAAAATTTACGCAAGTCTGATACTCGAAACCAATAACAACAAAGGCCTAGGGGAAAAATACACATACCGTTGTAATCGGAAGAGTTTCACCTTCAGATGCAACAGAAATTTTTCGGATTCGTCAATCCGTTCGCGAAATATGGGAGTTTGAAGTTAAAGAATGGTTGAGAAACCATCAAAATTTTCGCATGTCTAGTACTCGATACCAATAACTACTACGGCCTAGGGGAAAAATACACACACCATTGTAATCGGGCGAGTTTCTACTTTCAGATGCAACAGGAATTTCTCGAGTTCGTCAATCCGTTCGCGAGATATGGGATTTGAAGGTAAGGAATGGTTGAGAAACCATCAAAGTTTTCGCTGCTGTGATACTCGAAACCAATAACTGGAATGGCCTAGGGGAAAAGTACACATACCATTGTAATCGGGCGAGTATCTGCATTCAGATGCAACTGGAATTTCTCGAGTTCGTCATTCCGTTCGCGAGATATGAGAGTTTGAAGGTAAGGAATTGTTGAGAAACCATCAAAATTTTAGCAAGTCTAATACTCGAAACCAATAACAACAAAGGCCTAGGGGAGAAATACACATACGTTGTAATCGGGCGAGTTTCTACTTTCAGATGCAATAGGAATTTCTCGAGTCCGTCAATCCGTTCGCGAGGTATGGGAGTTTGAAGGTAAGGAATGGTTGAGAAACCATCAAAATTTGAGCAAGTCTGATACTCGAAACCAATAACTACAAAGGCCTAGGTGAAAAATGCACATACCGTTGTAATCGGGCGAGTTTCTGCTTTCAGATGCATCAGGAATTTCTCGAGTCCGTCAATCCGTTCGCGAGATATGGGAGTTCGAAGGTAAGGAATGGTTGAGACACCATAAAAATCTCGCAAGTCTGATACTCGAAACCAATAACTACGAAGGCCTAGGGGAAAAATACACAAACCATTGTAGTCGGGCGGGTTTCTACTTTCAGATGCAACAGGAATTTCTCGAGTTCGTCGAACCCTTCGCGAGATATGGGAGTTTGAAGTTAAGGAATGGTTGAGATACCATCAAAGATTTCGCTGGTCTGATAGTCGAAACCAATAACTGGAATGGGCTAGGGGAAAGTACACATACCGTTGTAATCGGCCGAATTTCTACTTTCAGACGCCACAGGAATTTCTCGAGTTCGTCAATCCGTTCGCGAGATATGGGAGTTTGAAGTTAAGGAATGGTTGAGATACCATCAAAGATTTCGCTGGTCTGATAGTCGAAACCAATAACTGGAATGGGCTAGGGGAAAGTACACATACCGTTGTAATCGGCCGAGTTTCTACTTTCAGACGCCACAGGAATTTCTCGAGTTCGTCAATCCGTTCGCGAGATATGGGAGTTTGAAGTTAAGGAATGTTTGAGAAACCATCAAAATTTTCGCAAATCTGAAACTCGAAACCAATAACTACAAAGGCCTAGGGGAAACATACTGATATCGTTGTAATCGGGCGAGTTTCTACTTTTAGATGCAACAGGAATTTCTCGAGTTCGTTAATCCGTTCGCGAGATATGGGAGTTTGAAGTTAAGGAATGGTTGAGAAGCCATCAAAATTTTCGCAAGTCTGAAACTCGAATCCAATAACTACAAAGGCATGGGGGAAAAATACACATACCGTTGCAATCGGGCGAGTTTTTACTTTCAGATGCAACAGGAATTTCTCGGGTTCGTCAATCCGTTCGCGAGATATGGGAGTGTGAAGTTAAGGAATGGTTGAGAAACCATCAAAGATTTCGCTGGTCTGATACTCGAAACCAATAACTGGAATGGCCTAGGGGAAAGGTACACATAGCATTGTAATCGGGCGTGTTTTTGCTTTCAGATGGCACAGGAATTTCTCGAGTTCGTCAATCCGTTCGCGAGATATGGGAGTTTGAAGATAAGGAATGGTTGAGAAACCATCAAAGTTTTCGCTGCTCTGATACTCGAAACCAATAACTGGAATGGCCTAGGGGAAAAGTACACACACCATTGTAATCGGGCGAGTCTCTACTTTCAGATGCAACAAGAATTTCTCGAGTTCGTCAATCCGTTCGCGAGATATGGGAGTTTGAAGTTAAGGAATGGTTGAGAAACCATCAACGATTTCGCTGGTCTGCTACTCGAAACCAATAACTGGAATGGCCTAGGGGAAAGGTACACATACCATTGTAATCGTGCGTGTTTTTGCTTTCAGATGCAACAGGAATTTCTCGAGTTCGTCAATCTGTTCGCGAGATATGGGAGTCTGAAGTGAAGGAATGGTTGAGAAACCATCAAAGATTTCGCTGGTCGGATACTCGAAACCAATAACTGGAACGGCCTAGGGGAAAAGTACACACACCATTGTAATCGGGCGTGTTTCACCTTCAGATGCAACAGAAATTTTTCGGATTCGTCAATCCGTTCGCGAAATATGGGAGTTTGAAGTTAAAGAATGGTTGAGAAACCATCAAAATTTTCGCAAGTCTGATACTCGATACCAATAACTACTACGGCCTAGGGGAAAAATACACACACCATTGTAATCGGGCGAGTTTCTACTTTCAGATGCAACAGGAATTTCTCGAGTTCGTCAATACGTTCGCGAGATTAGGGAGTTTGAAGGTAAGGAATGGTTGAGAAACCATGAAAATTTTCGCTGGTCTGATACTCGAAACCAATAACTGGAATGGCCTAGGGGAAAAGTACACACAACATTGTAATCGGGCGTTCTTCTGCTTTCAGATGCAAAAGGAATTTCTCGAGTTCGTCAATCCGTTCGCGAGATATGGGAGTTTGAAGGTAAGGAATGGTTGAGACACCATCAAAATCTCGCAAGTCTGATACTCGAAACCAATAACTATGAAAGCCTAGGGGAAAAATACACATACCGTTGTAATCGGAAGAGTTTCACCTTCAGATGCAACAGAAATTTTTCGGATCCGTCAATCCGTTCGCGAAATATGGGAGTTTGAAGTTAAAGAATGGTTGAGAAACCATCAAAATTTTCGCAAGTCTGATACTCGAAACCAATAACTACTACGACCTAGGGGAAAAATACACATACCGTTGTAATCGGAAAAGTTTCTACTTTCAGATGCAACAGGAATTTCTCGAGTTCGTTAATCCGTTCGCGAGATATGGGAGTTCGAAGGTAAGCAATGGTTGAGAAACCATCAAAATTTTCGCAAGTCTGATACTCGAAACCAATAACTACAAAGGCCTAGGGGAAAAATACACACACCGTTGTAATCGGAAGAGTTTCTACTTTCAGATGCAACAGAAATTTTTCCGATTCGTCAATCCGTTCGCGAAATATGGGAGTTTGAAGCTAAGGAATGGATGAGAAACCATCAAAATTTTCGCAAGTCTGATACTCGAAACCAATAACAACTATGGCCTAGGGGAAAAATACACACATCATTGTAATCGGGCGGGTTTCTACTATCAGATGCAACAGGAATTTCTCGAGTTCGTCAATCCGTTCGCGAGATATGGGAGTTTGAAGTTAAGGAATGGTTGAGAAACCATCAAAATTTCCGCATGTCTGATACTCGAAACAAATAACTACAAAGGCCTAGGGGAAAAATACACACACCGTTGTAATCGGAAGAGTTTCTACTTTCAGATGCAACAGAAATTTTTCCGATTCGTCAATCCGTTCGCGAAATATGGGAGTTTGAAGCTAAGGAATGGATGAGAAACCATCAAAATTTTCGCAAGTCTGATACTCGAAACCAATAACAACTATGGCCTAGGGGAAAAATACACACATCATTGTAATCGGGCGGGTTTCTACTATCAGATGCAACAGGAATTTCTCGAGTTCGTCAATCCGTTCGCGAGATATGGGAGTTTGAAGTTAAGGAATGGTTGAGAAACCATCAAAATTTCCGCATGTCTGATACTCGAAACAAATAACTACAAAGGCCTAGGGGAAAAATACATATACCGTTGTAATCGGAAGAGTTTCTACTTTCAGATGCAACAGAAATTTTTCCGATTCGTCAATCCGTTCGCGAAATATGGGAGTTTGAATGTAAGGCATGGTTGAGAAACCATCAAAATTTTCGCAAGTCTGATACTCGAAACCAATAACTACGGAGGCCTACGGGAAAAATACACACACCATTGTAATCGGAAGAGTTTCTACTTTCAGATGCAACAGGAATTTCTCGAGTTCGTCAATCCGTTCGCGAGATATGGGAGTTTGAAGTTAAGGAATTGTTGAGAAACCATCAAAGATTTCGCTGGTCTGATACTCGAAACCAATAGCTACAATGGCCTAGGGGAAAAGTACACACACCACATTAATCGGGCGAGTTTCTACTTTCAGGTGCAACAGGAATTTCTCGAGTTCGTCAATCCGTTCGCGAGATATGGGAGTTTGAGGTTAAGGAATGGTTGAGGAACCATCAAAATTTTCGCTGGTCTGATACTCGAAACCAATAACTACGAAGGCCTACGGGAAAAATACACATATCGCTGTAATCGGAAGATTTCTACTTTCAGATGAAACAGAAGTTTTTCGGATTCGTCAATCCGTTCGCGTAATATGGGAGTTTGAAGTTAAGGAATGGTTGAGAAACCATCAAAATTTTCGCAAGTCTGATACGCGAAACCAATAACTACTGTAGCCTAGGGGAAAAGTACACACACCATTGTAATCGGGCGAGTCGCTATTTTCAGATGCAACAAGAATTTCTCGAGTTCGTCAATCCGTTCGCGAGATATTGGAGTTTGAAGTTAAGGAATTGTTGAGAAACCATCAAAGATTTCGCTGGTCTGATACTCGAAACCAATAACTGGAATGGCCTAGGGGAAAAGTACACACAACATTGTAATCGGGCGTTTTTCTGCTTTCAGATGCAAAAGGAATTTCTCGAGTTCGTCAATCCGTTCGCGAGATATGGGAGTATGAAGGTAAGGAATGGTTGAGACACCATCAAAATCTCGCAAGTCTGATACTCGAAACCAATAACTATGAAAGCCTAGGGGAAAAATACACATACCGTTGTAATCGGAAAAGTTTCTACTTTCAGATGCAACAGGAATTTCTCGAGTTCGTTAATCCGTTCGCGAGATATGGGAGTTCGAAGGTAAGCAATGGTTGAGAAACCATCAAAATTTTCGCAAGTCTGATACTCGAAACCAATAACTACTACGACCTAGGGGAAAAATGCACATACCGTTGTAATCGGAAAAGTTTCTACTTTCAGATGCAACAGGAAATTCTCGAGTTCGTTAATCCGTTCGCGAGATATGGGAGTTCGAAGGTAAGCAATGGTTGAGAAACCATCAAAATTTTCGCAAGTCTGATACTCGAAACCAATAACTACAAAGGCCTAGGGGAAAAATACACACACCGTTGTAATCGGAAGAGTTTCTACTTTCAGATGCAACAGAAATTTTTCCGATTCGTCAATCCGTTCGCGAAATATGGGAGTTTGAAGCTAAGGAATTGTTGAGAAACCATCAAAGATTTCGCTGGTCTGATACTCGAAACCAATAACTGGAATGGCCTAGGGGAAAAGTACACACACCATTGTAAACGGGCGTGTTTCTGCTTTCAGATGCAACAGGAATTTCTCGAGTTCGTCAATCTGTTCGCGAGATATGGGAGTTTGAAGTGAAGGAATGGTTGAGAAACCATCAAAATTTTCGCAAGTCTGATATTCGAAACCAATAACTGGTATGGCCTAGGGGAAAAGTACAAACACCATTATAATCGGGCGAGTTTCTACTTTCAGGTGCAACAGGAATTTCTCGAGTTCGTCAATCCGTTCGCGAGATATGGGAGTTTGAGGTTAAGGAATGGTTGAGAAACCATCAAAATTTTCGCTGGTCTGATACTCGAAACCAATAACTACGAAGGCCTACGGGAAAAATACACATATCGATGTAATCGGAAGAGTTTCTACTTTCAGATGAAACAGAAGTTTTTCGGATTCGTCAATCCGTTCGCGTAATATGGGAGTTTGAAGTTAAGGAATGGTTGAGAAACCATCAAAATTTTCGCAAGTCTGATACGCGAAACCAATAACTACTGTAACCTAGGGGAAAAGTACACACACCATTGTAATCGGGCGAGTCTCTATTTTCAGATGCAACAAGAATTTCTCGAGTTCGTCAATCCGTTCGCGAGATATTGGAGTTTGAAGTTAAGGAATTGTTGAGAAACCATCAAAGATTTCGCTGGTCTGATACTCGAAACCAATAACTGGAATGGCCTAGGGGAAAAGTACACACAACATTGTAATCGGGCGTTTTTCTGCTTTCAGATGCAAAAGGAATTTCTCGAGTTCGTCAATCCGTTCGCGAGATATGGGAGTTTGAAGGTAAGGAATGGTTGAGACACCATCAAAATCTCGCAAGTCTGATACTCGAAACCAATAACTATGAAAGCCTAGGGGAAAAATACACATACCGTTGTAATCGGAAGAGTTTCACCTTCAGATGCAACAGAAATTTTTCGGATCCGTCAATCCGTTCGCGAAATATGGGAGTTTGAAGTTAAAGAATGGTTGAGAAACCATCAAAATTTTCGCAAGTCTGATACTCGAAACCAATAACTACTACGACCTAGGGGAAAAATACACATACCGTTGTAATCGGAAAAGTTTCTACTTTCAGATGCAACAGGAATTTCTCGAGTTCGTTAATCCGTTCGCGAGATATGGGAGTTCGAAGGTAAGCAATGGTTGAGAAACCATCAAAATTTTCGCAAGTCTGATACTCGAAACCAATAACTACAAAGGCCTAGGGGAAAAATACACACACCGTTGTAATCGGAAGAGTTTCTACTTTCAGATGCAACAGAAATTTTTCCGATTCGTCAATCCGTTCGCGAAATATGGGAGTTTGAAGCTAAGGAATTGTTGAGAAACCATCAAAGATTTCGCTGGTCTGATACTCGAAACCAATAACTGGAATGGCCTAGGGGAAAAGTACACACAACATTGTAATCGGGCGTTTTTCTGCTTTCAGATGCAAAAGGAATTTCTCGAGTTCGTCAATCCGTTCGCGAGATATGGGAGTTTGAAGGTAAGGAATGGTTGAGACACCATCAAAATCTCGCAAGTCTGATACTCGAAACCAATAACTATGAAAGCCTAGGGGAAAAATACACATACCGTTGTAATCGGAAGAGTTTCACCTTCAGATGCAACAGAAATGTTTCGGATCCGTCAATCCGTTCGCGAAATATGGGAGTTTGAAGTTAAAGAATGGTTGAGAAACCATCAAAATTTTCGCAAGTCTGATACTCGAAACCAATAACTACTACGACCTAGGGGAAAAATACACATACCGTTGTAATCGGAAAAGTTTCTACTTTCAGATGCAACAGGAATTTCTCGAGTTCGTTAATCCGTTCGCGAGATATGGGAGTTCGAAGGTAAGCAATGGTTGAGAAACCATCAAAATTTTCGCAAGTCTGATACTCGAAACCAATAACTACAAAGGCCTAGGGGAAAAATACACACACCGTTGTAATCGGAAGAGTTTCTACTTTCAGATGCAACAGAAATTTTTCCGATTCGTCAATCCGTTCGCGAAATATGGGAGTTTGAAGGTAAGGAATGGTTGAGACACCATCAAAATCTCGCAAGTCTGATACTCGAAACCAATAACTATGAAAGCCTAGGGGAAAAATACACATACCGTTGTAATCGGAAGAGTTTCACCTTCAGGTGCAACAGAAATTTTTCGGATTCGTCAATCCGTTCGCGAAATATGGGAGTTTGAAGTTAAAGAATGGTTGAGAAACTATCAAAATTTTCGCAAGTCTGATACTCGAAACCAATAACTACAAAGGCCTAGGGGAAAAATACGCATACCGTTGTAATCGGGCGAGTTTTTACTTTCAGATGCAACAGGAATTTCTCGAGTTCATCAATCCGTTCGCGAGGTATGGGAGTTTGAAGTTAAGGAATGGTTGAGAAACCATGAAAGTTTTCGCTGGTCTGATACTCGAAACCAACAAATGGAATGGCCTAGGGGAAAAGTACACACACCACTGTAATCGGGCGAGTCTCTACTTTCAGATGCAACAGAAATTTCTCGAGTTCGTCAATCCGTTCGCGAGATATGGGAGTTTGAAGGTAAGGAATGGTTGAGAAACCATCAAAATTTTAGCAAGTCTGATACTGGAAACCAATAACTACAAAGGCGTAGGGGAAAAATGCACATACCGTTGTAATCCGAAGAGTTTCTACTTTCAGATGCAACAAAAATTTTTCGGATTCGTCAATCCGTTCGCGAAATATGAGAGTTTGAAGTTAAGGAATGGTTGAGAAACCATCGAAATTTTCGCTAGTCTGTACCTCGAAACCAATAACTGGAACGGCCTACGGGAAAAATACACATACCGTTGTAATCGGGCGAGTTTTTACTTTCAGATGCAACAGGAATTTCTCGAGTTCGTCTTTCCGTTCGCGAGATATGGGAGTTTGAAGTGAAGGAATGGTTGAGAAACCATCAAAATTCTCGCAAGTCTGATACTCGAAACCAATAACTACAAAGGCCTAGGGGAAAAGTAGACATACCGTTGTCATCGGGCGAGTTTCTACTTTCAGATGCAACAGGAATTTCACGAGTTCGTCAATCCGTTCGCGAGATATGGGAGTTTGAAGGTAAGGAATGGTTGAGAAACCATCAAAATTGTCGCAATTCTGATACTCGAAACCAATAACTACAAAGGCCTAGGGGAAAAATACATATACCGTTGTAATCGGAAGAGTTTCTACTTTCAAATGCAAAAGGAATTTCTCGAGTTCGTCAATCCGTTCGCGAGATATGGGAGTTTGAAGGTAAGGAATGGTTGAGAAATCATCAAAATTTTCGCAAGTCTGATACTCGAAACCAATAACTAGAGTGGCCTCGAGGAAATGTACACACACCATTGTAATCGGGAGAGCTTCTATAATACTTTCAAATGCAACAGGAATTTCTCGAGTTCGTCAATCCGTTCGCGAGATATGGGATTTTGGAGTTAAGGAATGGTTGAGAAACCATGAAAGTTTTCGCTGGTCTGATACTCGAAACCAACAAATGGAATGGCCTAGGGGAAAAGTACACACACCACTGTAATCGGGCGAGTTTCTACTTTCGGATGCAACAGAAATTTCTCGAGTTCGTCAATCCGTTCGCGAGACATGGGAGTTTGAAGGTAAGGAATGGTTGAGAAACCATGAAAGTTTTCGCTGGTCTGATACTCGAAACCAACAAATGGAATGGCCTAGGGGAAAAGTACACACACCACTGTAATCGGGCGAGTTTCTACTTTCGGATGCAACAGAAATTTCTCGAGTTCGTCAATCCTTTCGCGAGATATGGGAGTTTGAAGTGAAGGAATGGTTGAGAAACCATCAAAATTCTCGCAAGTCTGATACTCGAAACCAATAACTACAAAGGCCTAGGGGAAAAGTAGACATACCGTTGTCATCGGGCGAGTTTCTACTTTCAGATGCAACAGGAATTTCTCGAATTCGTCAAACCGTTCGCGAGATATGGGAGTTTGAAGGTAAGGAGTGGTTGAGGAACCATAAAAATTTTCGCAAGTAATCGGGCGAGTTTCTACTTTCAGATGCGACAGAAATTTCTCCAGTTCGTCAATCCGTTCGCGAGATATGGGAGTTTGAATTTCAGGAATGGTTGAGAAACTATCAAAATTTTCGCAAGTCTGATACTCGAAACCAATAACTGGAATGGTCTACGGGAAAAGTACAAACACCATATTAATCGCGCGAATTTCTACATTCAGATGCAACAGGAATTTCTCGAGTTCGTCAATCCGTTCGCGAGATATGGGGGTTTTGAAGTTAAGGAATGGTTGAGAAAACATTCAAATCAAAAACATCTAAATTCTCGCATGTCTGTTACTCGAAACCAATAACTGGAACGGCCTAGGGGAAAAATACACATACCGTTGTAATCGGGCGAGTTTTTACTTTCAGATGCAACAGGAATTTCTCGAGTTCGTCAATCCGTTCGCGAGATATGGGATTTTGAAGTTAAGGAATGGTTGAGAATCCATCAAAGTTTTCGCTGGTCTGATACTCGAAACCAATAAATGGAATGGCCTAGGGGAAAAGTACACACACCATTGTAATCGGGCGAGTTTCTACTTTCAGATGCAACAGGAATTTCTCGAATTCGTCAAACCGTTCGCGAGATATGGTAGTTTGAAGGTAAGGAGTGGTTGAGGAACCATAAAAATTTTCGCAAGTCTGATACTCGAAACCAATAACTACAAAGGCCTAGGGGAAAAATACACATACCGTTGTAATCGGGCGAGTTTCTACTTTCGGATGCAAGAGTAATTTCTCGAGAACGTCATTCCGTTCGCGAGATACGGGAGTATGAAGTTAAAGAATGGTTGAGAAACCATCAAAATTTTCGCAAGTCTGATACTCGAAACCAATAACTAGAGTGGCCTCGAGGAAATGTACACACACCATTGTAATCGGGAGAGTTTCTATAATACTTTCAAATGCAACAGGAATTTCTCGAGTTCGTCAATCCGTTCGCGAGATATGGGATTTTGGAGTTAAGGAATGGTTGAGAAACCATGAAAGTTTTCGCTGGTCTGATACGCGAAACCAACAAATGGAATGGCCTAGGGGAAAAGTACACACACCACTGTAATCGGGCGAGTTTCTACTTTCGGATGCAAGAGGAATTTCTCGAGTTCATCAATCCGTTCGCGAGATATGGGAGTTTGAAGGTAAGGAATGGTTGAGAAACCATCAAAATTTTAGCAAGTCTGATACTGGAAACCAATAACTACAAAGGCGTAGGGGAAAAATGCACATACCTTTGTAATCCGAAGATTTTCTACTTTCAGATACAACAAAAATTTTTCGGATTCGTCAATCCGTTCGCGGAATATGAGAGTTTGAAGTTAAGGAATGGTTGAGAAACCATGAAAGTTTTCGCTGGTCTGATAGTCGAAACCAACAAATGGAATGGCCTAGGGGAAAAGTACACACACCACTGTAATCGGGCGAGTCTCTACTTTCAGATGCAACAGAAATTTCTCGAGTTCGTCAATCCGTTCGCGAGATATGGGAGTTTGAAGGTAAGGAATGGTTGAGAAACCATCAAAATTTTAGCAAGTCTGATACTGGAAACCAATAACTACAAAGGCGTAGGGGAAAAATGCACATACCGTTGTAATCCGAAGAGTTTCTACTTTCAGATGCAACAAAAATTTTTCGGATTAGTCAATCCGTTCGCGAAATATGAGAGTTTGAAGTTAAGGAATGGTTGAGAAACCATCGAAATTTTCGCTAGTCTGTACCTCGAAACCAATAACTGGAACGGCCTACGGGAAAAATACACATACCGTTGTAATCGGGCGAGTTTTTACTTTCAGATGCAACAGGAATTTCTCGAGTTCGTCTTTCCGTTCGCGAGATATGGGAGTTTGAAGTGAAGGAATGGTTGAGAAACCATCAAAATTCTCGCAAGTCTGATACTCGAAACCAATAACTACAAAGGCCTAGGGGAAAAGTAGACATACCGTTGTCATCGGGCGAGTTTCTACTTTCAGATGCAAGAGGAATTTCACGAGTTCGTCAATCCGTTCGCGAGATATGGGAGTTTGAAGGTAAGGAATGGTTGAGAAACCATCAAAATTGTCGCAATTCTGATACTCGAAACCAATAACTACAAAGGCCTAGGGGAAAAATACACATACCATTGTAATCGGAAGAGTTTCTACTTTCAAATGCAAAAGGAATTTCTCGAGTTCGTCAATCCGTTCGCGAGATATGGGATTTTGAAGGTAAGGAATGGTTGAGAAACCATCAAAATTTTCGCAAGTCTGATACTCGAAACCAATAACTACAAAGGCGTAGGGGAAAAATACACATACCGTTGTAATCCGAAGAGTTTCTACATTCAGATGCAACAAAAATTTTTCGGATTCGTCAATCCGTTCGGGAAATATGACAGTTTGAAGCTAAGGAATGGTTGAGAAACCATCAAAATTTTCGCAAGTCCGATACTCGAAACCAATAACTACAAAGGCCTAGGGGAAAAACACACATACCGTTGTAATCGGGCGAGTTTTTACTTTCAGATGCAACAGGAATTTCTCGAGTTCGTCAATCCGTTCGCGAGATATGGGAGTTTGAAGGTAAGGAATGGTTGAGAAACCATCAAAATTGTCGCAATTCTGATACTCGAAACCAATAACTACAAAGGCCTAGGGGAAAAATACATATACCGTTGTAATCGGAAGAGTTTCTACTTTCAAATGCAAAAGGAATTTCTCGAGTTCGTCAATCCGTTCGCGAGATATGGGAGTTTGAAGGTAAGGAATGGTTGAGAAACCATCAAAGTTTTCGCAAGTCTGATACTCGAAACCAATAACTACAATGCCCTAGGGGAAAAGTACACATACCATTTTCATCGGAAGAGTTTCTACTTTCGGATGCAAGAGGAATTTCTCGAGTTCGTCAATCCGTTCGCGAGATACGGGAGTTTGAAGATAAGGAATGGTTGGGAAACCATCAAAATTTTCGCAAGTCTGATACTCGAAACCAATAACTAGAATGGCCTCGGGTAAATGTACACACACCATTGTAATCGGGAGAGCTTCTACTTTCAGATGCATCAGGAATTTCTCGAGTTCGTCAATCCGTTCGCGAGATATGGGAGTTTGAAGGTAAGGAATGGTTGAGAAACCATCAAAATTTTAGCAAGTCTGATACTGGAAACCAATAAGTACAAAGGCGTAGGGGAAAAATGCACATACCGTTGTAATCCGAAGAGTTTCTACTTTCAGATGCAACAAAAATTTTTCGGATTCGTCAATCCGTTCGCGAAATATGAGAGTTTGAAGTTAAGGAATGGTTGAGAAACCATCGAAATTTTCGCTAGTCTGTACCTCGAAACCAATAACTGGAACGGCCTACGGGAAAAATACACATACCGTTGTAATCGGGCGAGTTTTTACTTTCAGATGCAACAGGAATTTCTCGAGTTCGTCTTTCCGTTCGCGAGATATGGGAGTTTGAAGTGAAGGAATGGTTGAGAAACCATCAAAATTCTCGCAAGTCTGATACTCGAAACCAATAACTACAAAGGCCTAGGGGAAAAGTAGACATACCGTTGTCATCGGGCGAGTTTCTACTTTCAGATGCAACAGGAATTTCACGACTTCGTCAATCCGTTCGCGAGATATGGGGGTTTTGAAGTTAAGGAATGGTTGAGAAACCAAGAAAGTTTTCGCTGGTCTGATACTCGAAACCAATAAATGGAATGGCCTAGGGGAAAAGTACACACACCGCTGTAATCGGGCGAGCTTCTACTTTCAGATGCAACAGAAATTTCTCGAGTTCGTCAATCCGTTCGCGAGATATGGGAGTTTGAATGTAAGGAATGGTTGAGAAACCATCAAAATTTTAGCAAGTCCGATACTCGAAATAAATAACTACAAAGGCCTAGGGGAAAAACACACATACCGTTGTAATCGGGCGAGTTTTTACTTTCAGATGCAACAGGAATTTCTCGAGTTCGTCAATCCGTTCGCGAGATATAGGAAATTGAAGTTAAGGAATGGTTGAGAAACCATCTAAATTTTCGCAAGTCTGTTACCCGAAACCAATAACTGGAACGGCCTAGGGGAAAAGTACACACACCACTGTAATCGGGCGCGTATCTACTTTCAGATGCAACAGAAATTTCTCGAGTTCGTCAATCCGTTCGCGAGATATGGGAGTATGAAGTTAAGGAATGGTTGAGAAACCATCATAATTTTCGCAAGACTGATACTCGAAACCAATAACTGAAACGGCCTAGGGGAAAAATACACATACTGTTGTAATCGGGCGAGTTTCTACTTTCGGATGCAAGAGGAATTTCTCGAGTTCGTCAATCTGTTCGCGAGATATGGGAGTATGATGTTAAGGAATGGTTGAGAAACCATCGAAATTTTCGCAAGTCTGATACTCGAAACCAATAACTAGAGTGGCCTCGAGGAAATGTTCACACACCATTGTAATCGGGAGAGCTTCTACTTTCAAATGCAACAGGAATTTCTCGAGTTCGTCAATCCGTTCGCGAGATATGGGATTTTGAAGTTAAGGAATGTTGAGAAACCAACAAAATTTTCGCAAGTCTGTTACTTGAAACCAATAACTGAAACGGCCTAGGGGAAAAATACACATACTGTTGTAATCGGGCGAGTTTCTACTTTCGGATGCAAGAGGAATTTCTCGAGTTCGTCAATCCGTTCGCGAGATAAGGGAGTTTGATGTTAAGGAATGGTTGAGAAATCATCAAAATTTTCGCAAGTTTGATACTCGAAACCAATAACTACAATGGCCTAGGGGAAAAGTACACACACCATATTAATCGGGCGAGTTTCTACTTTCAGATGCAACAGGAATTTCTCGAGTTCGTCTATCCGTTCGCGAGATATGGGAGTTTGAAGGTAAGGAATGTTTGAGAAACCATGAAAGTTTTCGCTGGTCTGATACTTGAAACCATCAAATGGAATGGCCTAGGGGGAAAGTACACACACCACTGTAATCGGGCGAGTTTCTACTTTCAGATGCAACAGAAATTTCTCGAGTTTGTCAATCCGTTCGCGAGATATGGGAGTTTGAATGCAAGGAATGGTTGAGAAACCGTCAAAATTTTAGCAAGTCTGATACTGGAAACCAATAACTACAAAGGCGTAGGGGAAAAATACACATACCGTTGTAATCCGAAGAGTCTCTACTTTCAGATGCAACAGGAAATTCTCGAGTTCGTCAATCCGTTCGCGAGATAAGGGAGTTTGATGTTAAGGAATGGTTGAGAAATCATCAAAATTTTCGCAAGTTTGATACTCGAAACCAATAACTACAATGGCCTAGGGGAAAAGTACACACACCACATTAATCGGGCGAGTTTCTACTTTCAGATGCAACAGGAATTTCTCGAGTTCGTCTATCCGTTCGCGAGATATGGGAGTTTGAAGGTAAGGAGTGGTTGAGGAACCATCAAAATTTTCGAAGGTCTGATACTCGAAACCAATAACTACAAAGGCCTAGGGGAAAAATACAGATACCGTTGTAATCGGAAGAGTTTCTACTTTCGGATGCAAGAGTTATTTCTCGAGTTCGTCAATCCGTTCGCGAGATATGGGAGTATGAAGTTAAGGAATGGTTGAGAAACCATCAAAATTTTCGCAAGTCTGATACTCGAAACCAATAACTAGAGTGGCCTCGAGGAAATGTACACACACCATTGTAATCGGGAGAGCTTCTACTTTCAAATGCAACAGGAATTTCTCGAGTTCGTCAATCCGTTCGCGAGATATGGGATTTTGAAGTTTAGGAATAGTTGAGAAACCATCAAAATTTTCGCAAGTCTGTTACTCGAAACCAATAACTGAAACGGCCTACGGGAAAAATACACATACCTTTGTAATCGGGCGAGTTTTTACTTTCAGATGCAACAGGAATTTCTCGAGTTTGTCAATCCGTTCGCGAGATATGGGGGTTTTGAAGTTAAGGAATGGTTGAGAAACCATCTAAATTCTCGCATGTCTGTTACTCGAAACCAATAACTGGAAAGGCCTAGGGGAAAAATACACATACCGTTGTAATCGGGCGAGTTTTTACTTTCAGATGCAACAGGAATTTCTCGAGTTCGTCAATCCGTTCGCGAGATATGGGATTTTGAAGTTAAGGAATGGTTGAGAAACCATCAAAGTTTTCGCTGGTCTGATACTCGAAACCAATAAATGGAATGGCCTAGGGGAAAAGTACACACACCATTGTAATCGGGCGAGTTTCTACTTTCAGATGCAACAGGAATTTCTCGAATTCGTCAAACCGTTCGCGAGATATGGGAGTTTGAAGGTAAGGAGTGGTTGAGGAACCATAAAAATTTTCGCAAGTCTGATACTCGAAACCAATAACTACAAAGGCCTAGGGGAAAAATACACATACCGTTGTAACCGGGCGAGTTTCTACTTTCGGATGCAAGAGTAATTTCTCGAGTACGTCAATCCGTTCGCGAGATACGGGAGTATGAAGTTAAGGAATGGTTGAGAAACCATCAAAATTTTCGCAAGTCTGATACTCGAAACCAATAACTAGAGTGGCCTCGAGGAAATGTACACACACCATTGTAATCGGGAGAGCTATAATACTTTCAAATGCAACAGGAATTTCTCGAGTTCGTCAATCCGTTCGCGAGATATGGGATTTTGGAGTTAAGGAATGGTTGAGAAACCATGAAAGTTTTCGCTGGTCTGATACTCGAAACCAACAAATGGAATGGCCTAGGGGAAAAGTACACACACCACTGTAATCGGGCGAGTTTCTAATTTCGGATGCAACAGAAATTTCTCAAGTTCGTCAATCCGTTCGCGAGACATGGGAGTTTGAAGGTAAGGAATGGTTGAGAAACCATCAAAATTTTAGCAAGTCTGATACTGGAAACCAATAACTACAATGGCGTAGGGGAAAAATGCACATACCGTTGTAATCCGAAGAGTTTCTACTTTCAGATGCAACAAAAATTTTTCGGATTCGTCAATCCGTTCGCGAAATATGAGAGTTTGAAGTTAAGGAATGGTTGAGAAACCATCAAAATTTTCGCAAGTCCGATACTCGAAACCAATAACTACAAAGGCCTAGGAGAAAAACACACATACCGTTGTAATCGGGCGAGTTTTTACTTTCAGATGCAACAGGAATTTCTCGAGTTCGTTAATCCGTTCGCGAGATATAGGAGCTTGAAGTTAAGGAATGGTTGAGAAACCATCCAAATTTTCGCAAGTCTGTTACCCGAAACCAATAACTGGAACGGCCTAGGGGAAAAATACACACACCGCTGTAATCGGGCGAGCTTCTACTTTCAGATGCAACAGAAATTTCTCGAGTTCGTCAATCCGTTCGCGAGATATGGGAGTTTGAAGGTAAGGAATGGTTGAGAAACCATCAAAATTTTAGCAAGTCTGATACTGGAAACCAATAACTACAAAGGCGTAGGGGAAAAATACACATACCGTTGTAATCCGAAGAGTTTCTACATTCAGATGCAACAAAAATTTTTCGGATTCGTCAATCCGTTCGCGAAATATGACAGTTTGAAGCTAAGGAATGGTTGAGAAACCATCAAAATTTTCGCAAGTCCGATACTCGAAACCAATAACTACAAAGGCCCTGGGGGAAAAATACATATACCGTTGTAATCGGAAGAGTTTCTACTTTCAAATGCAAAAGGAATTTCTCGAGTTCGTCAATCCGTTCGCGAGATATGGGAGTTTGAAGGTAAGGAATGGTCGAGAAACCATCAAAATTTTCGCAAGTCTGATACTCGAAACCAATAACTACAATGCCCTAGGGGAGAAGTACACATACCATTTTCATCGGAAGAGTTTCTACTTTCGGATGCAAGAGGAATTTCTCGAGTTCGTCAATCCGTTCGCGAGATACGGGAGTTTGAAGTGAAGGAATGGTTGAGAAACCATCAAAATTCTCGCAAGTCTGATACTCGAAACCAATAACTACAAAGGCCTAGGGGAAAAATACGCATACCGTTGTAATCGGGCGAGTTTTTACTTTCAGATGCAAGAGGAATTTCTCGAGTTCATCAATCCGTTCGCGAGATATGGGAGTTTGAAGTTAAGGAATGTTTGAGAAACCATGAAAGTTTTCGCTGGTCTGATACTTGAAACCATCAAATGGAATGGCCTAGGGGGAAAGTACACACACCACTGTAATCGGGCGAGTTTCTACTTTCAGATGCAACAGAAATTTCTCGAGTTTGTCAATCCGTTCGCGAGATATGGGAGTTTGAATGCAAGGAATGGTTGAGAAACCATCAAAATTTTAGCAAGTCTGATACTGGAAACCAATAACTACAAAGGCGTAGGGGAAAAATACACATACCGTTGTAATCCGAAGAGTTTCTACTTTCAGATGCAACAAAAATTTTTCGGATTCGTCAATCCGTTCGCGAAATATGAGAGTTTGAAGTTAAGGAATGGTTGAGGAACCATCAAAATTTTCGCAAGTCTGTTACCCGAAACCAATAACTGGAGCGGCCTAGGGGAAAAATACACATACCGTTGTAATCGGGCGAGTTTCTACTTTCGGATGCAAGAGGAATTTCTCGAGTTCGTCAATCAGTTCGCGAGATATGGGAGTTTGAATTTCAGGAATGGTTGAGAAACCATCAAAATTTTCGCTGTTCTGATTCTCGAAACCAATAAATGGAATGGCCTAGGGGAAAAGTACACACAACACTGTAATCGGGCGAGTTTCTACTTTCAGATGCAACAGAAATTTCTCGAGTTCGTCAATCCGTTCGCGAGATATGGGAGTTTGAAGGTAAGGAATGGTTGAGAAATCATCAAAATTTTCGCAAGTTTGATACTCGAAACCAATAACTACAATGGCCTAGGGGAAAAGTACACACACCATATTAATCGGGCGAGTTTCTACTTTCAGATGCAACAGGAATTTCTCGAGTTCGTCTATCCGTTCGCGAGATATGGGAGTTTGAAGGTAAGGAGTGGTTGAGGAACCATCAAAATTTTCGAAGGTCTGATACTCGAAACCAATAACTACAAAGGCCTAGGGGAAAAATACAGATACCGTTGTAATCGGAAGAGTTTCTACTTTCGGATGCAAGAGTTATTTCTCGAGTTCGTCAATCCGTTCGCGAGATATGGGAGTATGAAGTTAAGGAATGGTTGAGAAACCATCAAAATTTTCGCAAGTCTGATACTCGAAACCAATAACTAGAGTGGCCTCGAGGAAATGTACACACACCATTGTAATCGGGAGAGCTTCTACTTTCAAATGCAACAGGAATTTCTCGAGTTCGTCAATCCGTTCGCGAGATATGGGATTTTGAAGTTAAGGAATAGTTGAGAAACCATCAAAATTTTCGCAAGTCTGTTACTCGAAACCAATAACTGAAACGGCTTACGGGAAAAATACACATACCTTTGTAATCGGGCGAGTTTTTACTTTCAGATGCAACAGGAATTTCTCGAGTTCATCAATCCGTTCGCGAGATATGGGAGTTTGAAGTTAAGCAATGGTTGAGAAACCATGAAAGTTTTCGCTGGTCTGATACTCGAAACCAATAACTGGAATGGCCTAGGGAAAAATACACATACCGTTGTAATCGGGCGAGTTTCTACTTTCGGATGCAAGAGGAATTTCTCGAGTTCGTCAATCCGTTCGCGAGATAAGGGAGTTTGAGGTGAAGGAATGGTTGAGAAACCATCAAAATTCTCGCAAGTCTGATACTCGAAAACAATAACTACAAAGGCCTAGGGGAAAAACACACACACCGTTGTAATCGGGCGAGTTTTTACTTTCAGATGCAAAAGGAATTTCTCGAGTTCATCAATCCGTTCGCGAGATATGGGAGTTCGAAGTTAAGGAATGGTTGAGAAACCATGAAAGTTTTCGCTGTTCTGATACTCGAAACCAATAAATGGAATGGCCTAGGGGAAAAGTACACACACCACTGTAATCGGGCGAGTTTCTACTTTCAGATGCAACAGAAATTTCTCGAGTTCGTCAATCCGTTCGCGAGATATGGGAGTTTGAAGGTAAGGAATGGTTGAGAAACCATCAAAATTTTAGCAAGTCTGATACTGGAAACCCATAACTACAAAGGCGTAGGGGAAAAATACACATACCGTTGTAATCGGGCGAGTTTTTACTTTCAGATGCAACAGGAATTTCTCGAGTTCGTCAATCCGTTCGCGAGATATAGGAGTTTGAAGTTAAGGAATGGTTGAGAAACCATCAAAATTTTCGCTGTTCTGATTCTCGAAACCAATAAATGGAATGGCCTAGGGGAAAAGTACACACAACACTGTAATCGGGCGAGTTTCTACTTTCAGATGCAACAGAAATTTCTCGAGTTCGTCAATCCGTTCGCGAGATATGGGAGTTTGAAGGTAAGGAATGGTTGAGAAACCATCAAAATTTTAGCAAGTCTGATACTGGAAACCCATAACTACAAAGGCGTAGGGGAAAAATACACATACCGTTGTAATCCGAAGAGTTTCTACTTTCAGATGCAACAAAAATTTTTCGGATTCGTCAATCCGTTCGCGAAATATGGGAGTTTGAAGTTAAGGAATGGTTGAGAAACCATGAAAATTTTCGCAAGTCTGATAGTCGAAACCAATAACTACAAAGGCCTAGGGGAAAAACACACATACCGTTGTAATCGGGCGAGTTTTTACTTTCAGATGCAACAGGAATTTCTCGAGTTCGTCAATCCGTTCGCGAGATATAGGAGTTTGAAGTTAAGGAATGGTTGAGAAACCATCAAAATTTTCGCAAGTCTGATACTCGAAACCAATAACTACAAAGGCCTAGGGGAAAAACACACATACCTTTGTAATCGGGCGAGCTTTTATTTTCAGATGCAACAGGAATTTCTCGAGTTCATCAATCCGTTCGCGAGATATGGGAGTTTGAAGTTAAGGAATGGTTGAGAAACCATGAAAGTTTTCGCTGGTGTGATACTCGGAACCAAAAAATGGAATGGCCTAGGGGAAAAGTACACACACCACTGTAATCGGGCGAGTTTCTACTTTCAGATGCAACAGAAATTTCTCGAGTTCGTCAATCCGTTCGCGAGATATGGGAGTTTGAATGTAAGGAATGGTTGAGAAACCATCAAAATTTTAGCAAGTCTGATACTGGAAACCAATAACTACAATGGCGTAGGGGAAAAATACCCATACCGTTGTAATCCGAAGAGTTTCTACTTTCAGATGCAACAAAAATTTTTCGGATTCGTCAATCCGTTCGCGAAATATGAGAGTTTGAAGTTAAGGAATGGTTGAGGAACCATCAAAATTTTCGCAAGTCTGTTACCCGAAACCAATAACTGGAACGGCCTAGGGGAAAAATACACATACCGTTGTAATCGGGCGAGTTTATACTTTCGCATGCAAGAAGAATTTCTCGAGTTCGTCAATCAGTTCGCGAGATATGGGAGTTTGACGTAAAGGAATGGTTGAGAAACCATCAAAATTGTCGCAAGTCTGATACTCGAAACCAATAACTACAAAGGCCTAGGGGGAAAACACACATACCGTTGTAATCGGGCGAGTTTTTACTTTCAGATGCAACAGGAATTTCTCGAGTTCATCAATCCGTTCGCGAGATATGGGAGTTTGAAGTTAAGGAATGGTTGAGAAACCATGAAAGTTTTCGCTGGTGTGATACTCGAAACCAATAAATGGAATGGCCTAGGGGAAAAGTACACACACCACTGTAATCGGGCGAGTTTCTACATTCAGATGCAACAGGAATTTCTCGAGTTCTTCAATCCGTTCGCGAGATATGGGGGTTTTGAAGTTAAGGAATGGTTGAGAAACCATCTAAATTCTCGCATGTGTGTTACTCGAAACCAATAACTGGAACGGCCTAGGGGAAAAATACACATACCTTTGTAATCGGGCGAGTTTTTACTTTCAGAAGCAACAGGAATTCCTCGAGTTCGTCAATCCGTTCGCGAGATATGGGATTTTGGAGTTAAGGAATGGTTGAGAAACCATCAAAATTTTCGCAAGTCTGTTACTAGAAACCAATAACTGAAACGTCCTAAGGGAAAAATACACATACCGTTGTAATCGGGCGAGTTTCTACTTTCGGATGCAAGAGGAATTTCTCGAGTTCGTCAATCCGTTCGCGAGATAAGGGAGTTTGTTGTTAAGGAATGGTTGAGAAACCATCAAAATTTTCGCAAGTTTGATACTCGAAACCAATAACTACAATGGCCTAGGGGAAAAGTACACCCACCATATTAATCGGGCGAGTTTCTACTTTCAGATGCAACAGGAATTTCTCGAGTTCGTCTATCCGTTCGCGAGATATGGGAGTTTGAGGTGAAGGAATGGTTGAGAAACCATCAAAATTCTCGCAAGTCTGATACTCGAAAACAATAACTACAAAGGCCTAGGGGAAAAACACACACACCGTTGTAATCGGGCGAGTTTTTACTTTCAGATGCAAAAGGAATTTCTCGAGTTCATCAATCCGTTCGCGAGATATGGGAGTTCGAAGTTAAGGAATGGTTGAGAAACCATGAAAGTTTTCGCTGTTCTGATACTCGAAACCAATAAATGGAATGGCCTAGGGGAAAAGTACACACACCACTGTAATCGGGCGAGTTTCTACTTTCAGATGCAACAGAAATTTCTCGAGTTCGTCTATCCGTTCGCGAGATATGGGAGTTTGAAGTAAAGGAATGGTTGAGAAACCATCAAAATTTTAGCAAGTCTGATACTCGAAACCAATAACTACAAAGGCCTAGGGGAAAAACACGCATACCGTTGTAATCGGGCGAGTTTTTATTTTCAGATGCAACAGGAATTTCTCGAGTTCATCAATCCGTTCGCGAGATATGGGACTTTGAAGTTAAGGAATGGTTGAGAAACCATGAAAGTTTTCGCTGGTGTGATACTCGAAACCAATAAATGGAATGGCCTAGGGGAAAAGTACACACAACACTGTAATCGGGCGAGTTTCTACTTTCAGATGCAACAGAAATTTCTCGAGTTCGTCAATCCGTTCGCGAGATATGGGAGTTTGAAGGTAAGGAATGGTTGAGAAACCATCAAAATTTTAGCAAGTCTGATACTGGAAACCCATAACTACAAAGGCGTAGGGGAAAAATACACATACCGTTGTAATCCGAAGAGTTTCTACTTTCAGATGCAACAAAAATTTTTCGGATTCGTCAATCCGTTCGCGAAATATGGGAGTTTGAAGTTAAGGAATGGTTGAGAAACCATGAAAATTTTCGCAAGTCTGATAGTCGAAACCAATAACTACAAAGGCCTAGGGGAAAAACACACATACCGTTGTAATCGGGCGAGTTTTTACTTTCAGATGCAACAGGAATTTCTCGAGTTCGTCAATCCGTTCGCGAGATATAGGAGTTTGAAGTTAAGGAATGGTTGAGAAACCATCAAAATTTTCGCAAGTCTGATACTCGAAACCAATAACTACAAAGGCCTAGGGGAAAAACACACATACCTTTGTAATCGGGCGAGTTTTTATTTTCAGATGCAACAGGAATTTCTCGAGTTCATCAATCCGTTCGCGAGATATGGGAGTTTGAAGTTAAGGAATGGTTGAGAAACCATGAAAGTTTTCGCTGGTGTGATACTCGGAACCAATAAATGGAATGGCCTAGGGGAAAAGTACACACACCACTGTAATCGGGCGAGTTTCTACTTTCAGATGCAACAGAAATTTCTCGAGTTCGTCAATCCGTTCGCGAGATATGGGAGTTTGAAGGTAAGGAATGGTTGAGAAACCATCAAAATTTTCGCAAGTCTGATACTGGAAACCAATAACTACAAAGGCGTAGGGGAAAAATACACATACCGTTGTAATCCGAAGAGTTTCTACTTTCAGATGCAACAAAAATTTTTCGGATTCGTCAATCCGTTCGCGAAATATGAGAGTTTGAAGTTAAGGAATGGTTGAGGAACCATCAAAATTTTCGCAAGTCTGTTACCCGAAACCAATAACTGGAACGGCCTAGGGGAAAAATACACATACCGTTGTAATCGGGCGAGTTTATACTTTCGCATGCAAGAAGAATTTCTCGAGTTCGTCAATCAGTTCGCGAGATATGGGAGTTTGACGTAAAGGAATGGTTGAGAAACCATCAAAATTTTCGCAAGTCTGATACTCGAAACCAATAACTACAAAGGCCTAGGGGGAAAACACACATACCGTTGTAATCGGGCGAGTTTTTACTTTCAGATGCAACAGGAATTTCTCGAGTTCATCAATCCGTTCGCGAGATATGGGAGTTTGAAGTTAAGGAATGGTTGAGAAACCATGAAAGTTTTCGCTGGTGTGATACTCGAAACCAATAAATGGAATGGCCTAGGGGAAAAGTACACACACCACTGTAATCGGGCGAGTTTCTACTTTCAGATGCAACAGAAATTTCTCGAGTTCGTCAATCCGTTCGCGAGATCTGGGAGTTTGAAAGTAAGGAATGGTTGAGAAACCATCAAAATTTTGGCAAGTCTGGTACTGGAAACCAATAACTACAAAGGCGTAGGGGAAAAATACACATACCGTTGTAATCCGAAGAGTTTCTACTTTCAGATGCAACAAAAATTTTTCGGATTCGTCAATCCGTTCGCGAAATATGGGAGTTTGAAGTTAAGGAATGGTTGAGAAACCATCAAAATTTTCGCAAGTCTGATACTCGAAACCAATAACTATAAAGGCCTAGGGGAAAAACACACATACCGTTGTAATCGGGCGAGTTTTTACTTTCAGATGCAACAGGAATTTCTCGAGTTCGTCAATCCGTTCGCGAGATATGGGAGTTTGAAGTGAAGGAATGGTTGAGAAACCATCAAAATTCTCGCAAGTCTGATACTCGAAACCAATAACTACAAAGGCCTAGGGGAAAAACACACATACCGTTGTAATCGGGCGAGTTTTTACTTTCAGATGCAACAGGAATTTCTCGAGTTCGTCTATCCGTTCGGGAGATATGGGAGTTTGAAGTAAAGGAATGGTTGAGAAACCATCAAAATTTTCGCAAGTCTGATACTCGAAACCGATAACTAAAAAGGCGTAGGGGAAAAATACACATACCGTTGTAATCCGAAGAGTTTCTACTATCAGATGCAACAAAAATTTTTCGGATTCGTCAATCCGTTCGCGAAATATGAGAGTTTGAAGTTAAGGAATGGTTGAGGAACCATCAAAATTTTCGCAAGTCTGTTACCCGAAACCAATAACTGGAACGGCCTAGGGGAAAAATACACATACCGTTGTAATCGGGCGAGTTTCTACTTTCGGATGCAACAAGAATTTCTCGAGTTCGTCAATCAGTTCGCGAGATATGGGAGTTTGACGTAAAGGAATGGTTGAGATACCATCAAAATTTTCGCAAGTCTGATACTCCAAACCAATAACTACAAAGGCCTAGGGGGAAAACACACATACCGTTGTAATCGGGCGAGTTTTTACTTTCAGATGCAACAGGAATTTCTCGAGTTCATCAATCCGTTCGCGAGATATGGGAGTTCGAAGTTAAGGAATGGTTGAGAAACCATGAAAGTTTTCGCTGGTGTGATACTCGAAACCAATAAATGGAATGGCCTAGGGGAAAAGTACACACACCACTGTAATCGGGCGAGTTTCTACTTTCAGATGCAACAGAAATTTCTCGAGTTCGTCTATCCGTTCGCGAGATATGGGAGTTTGAAGTAAAGGAATGGTTGAGAAACCATCAAAATTTTAGCAAGTCTGATACTCGAAACCAATAACTACAAAGGCCTAGGGGAAAAACACGCATACCGTTGTAATCGGGCGAGTTTTTATTTTCAGATGCAACAGGAATTTCTCGAGTTCATCAATCCGTTCGCGAGATATGGGACTTTGAAGTTAAGGAATGGTTGAGAAACCATGAAAGTTTTCGCTGGTGTGATACTCGAAACCAATAAATGGAATGGCCTAGGGGAAAAGTACACACACCACTGTAATCGGGCGAGTTTCTACTTTCAGATGCAACAGAAATTTCTCGAGTTTGTCAATCCGTTCGCGAGATATGGGAGTTTGAATGCAAGGAATGGTTGAGAAACCATCAAAATTTTAGCAAGTCTGATACTGGAAACCAATAACTACAAAGGCGTAGGGGAAAAATACACATACCGTTGTAATCCGAAGAGTTTCTACTTTCAGATGCAACAAAAATTTTTCGGATTCGTCAATCCGTTCGCGAAATATGAGAGTTTGAAGTTAAGGAATGGTTGAGGAACCATCAAAATTTTCGCAAGTCTGTTACCCGAAACCAATAACTGGAGCGGCCTAGGGGAAAAATACACATACCGTTGTAATCGGGCGAGTTTCTACTTTCGGATGCAAGAGGAATTTCTCGAGTTCGTCAATCAGTTCGCGAGATATGGGAGTTTGAATTTCAGGTATGGTTGAGAAACCATCAAAATTTTCGCTGTTCTGATTCTCGAAACCAATAAATGGAATGGCGTAGGGGAAAAGTACACACAACACTGTAATCGGGCGAGTTTCTACTTTCAGATGCAACAGAAATTTCTCGAGTTCGTCAATCCGTTCGCGAGATATGGGAATTTGAAGGTAAGGAATGGTTGAGAAACCATCAAAATTTTAGCAAGTCTGATACTGGAAACCCATAACTACAAAGGCGTAGGGGAAAAATACACATACCGTTGTAATCCGAAGAGTTTCTACTTTCAGATGCAACAAAAATTTTTCGGATTCGTCAATCCGTTCGCGAAATATGGGAGTTTGAAGTTAAGGAATGGTTGAGAAACCATGAAAATTTTCGCAAGTCTGATAGTCGAAACCAATGACTACAAAGGCCTAGGGGAAAAACACACATACCGTTGTAATCGGGCGAGTTTTTACTTTCAGATGCGACAGGAATTTCTCGAGTTCGTCAATCCGTTCGCGAGATATAGGAGTTTGAAGTTAAGGAATGGTTGAGAAACCATCAAAATTTTCGCAAGTCTGATACTCGAAACCAATAACTACAAAGGCCTAGGGGAAAAACACACATACCTTTGTAATCGGGCGAGTGTTTATTTTCAGATGCAACAGGAATTTCTCGAGTTCATCAATCCGTTCGCGAGATATGGGAGTTTGAAGTTAAGGAATGGTTGAGAAACCATGAAAGTTTTCGCTGGTGTGATACTCGGAACCAATAAATGGAATGGCCTAGGGGAAAAGTACACACACCACTGTAATCGGGCGAGTTTCTACTTTCAGATGCAACAGAAATTTCTCGAGTTCGTCAATCCGTTCGCGAGATATGGGAGTTTGAAGGTAAGGAATGGTTGAGAAACCATCAAAATTTTAGCAAGTCCGATACTGGAAACCAATAACTACAAAGGCGTAGGGGAAAAATACACATACCGTTGTAATCCGAAGAGTTTCTACTTTCAGATGCAACAAAAATTTTTCGGATTCGTCAATCCGTTCGCGAAATATGAGAGTTTGAAGTTAAGGAATGGTTGAGGAACCATCAAAATTTTCGCAAGTCTGTTACCCGAAACCAATAACTGGAACGGCCTAGGGGAAAAATACACATACCGTTGTAATCGGGCGAGTTTATACTTTCGCATGCAAGAAGAATTTCTCGAGTACGTCAATCAGTTCGCGAGATATGGGAGTTTGACGTAAAGGAATGGTTGAGAAACCATCAAAATTTTCGCAAGTCTGATACTCGAAACCAATAACTACAAAGGCCTAGGGGGAAAACACACATACCGTTGTAATCGGGCGAGTTTTTACTTTCAGATGCAACAGGAATTTCTCGAGTTCATCAATCCGTTCGCGAGATATGGGAGTTTGAAGTTAAGGAATGGTTGAGAAACCATGAAAGTTTTCGCTGGTGTGATACTCGAAACCAATAAATGGAATGGCCTAGGGGAAAAGTACACACACCACTGTAATCGGGCGAGTTTCTACTTTCAGATGCAACAGAAATTTCTCGAGTTCGTCAATCCGTTCGCGAGATCTGGGAGTTTGAAAGTAAGGAATGGTTGAGAAACCATCAAAATTTTGGCAAGTCTTATACTGGAAACCAATAACTACAAAGGCGTAGGGGAAAAATACACATACCGTTGTAATCCGAAGAGTTTCTACTTTCAGATGCAACAAAAATTTTTCGGATTCGTCAATCCGTTCGCGAAATATGGGAGTTTGAAGTTAAGGAATGGTTGAGAAACCATCAAAATTTTCGCAAGTCTGATACTCGAAACCAATAACTATAAAGGCCTAGGGAAAAACACACATACCGTTGTAATCGGGCGAGTTTTTACTTTCAGATGCAACAGGAATTTCTCGAGTTCGTCAATCCGTTCGCGAGATCTGGGAGTTTGAAAGTAAGGAATGGTTGAGAAACCATCAAAATTTTGGCAAGTCTGGTACTGGAAACCAATAACTACAAAGGCGTAGGGGAAAAATACACATACCGTTGTAATCCGAAGAGTTTCTACTTTCAGATGCAACAGAAATTTCTCGAGTTCGTCAATCCGTTCGCGAAATATGGGAGTTTGAAGTTAAGGAATGGTTGAGAAACCATCAAAATTTTCGCAAGTCTGATACTCGAAACCAATAACTATAAAGGCCTAGGGGAAAAACACACATACCGTTGTAATCGGGCGAGTTTTTACTTTCAGATGCAACAGGAATTTCTCGAGTTCGTCAATCCGTTCGCGAGATATAGGAGTTTGAAGTGAAGGAATGGTTGAGAAACCATCAAAATTCTCGCAAGTCTGATACTCGAAACCAATAACTACAAAGGCCTAGGGGAAAAACACACATACCGTTGTAATCGGGCGAGTTTTTACTTTCAGATGCAACAGGAATTTCTCGAGTTCGTCTATCCGTTCGGGAGATATGGGAGTTTGAAGTAAAGGAATGGTTGAGAAACCATCAAAATTTTCGCAAGTCTGATACTCGAAACCGATAACTACAAAGGCCTAGGGGAAAAACACACATACCGTTGTAATCGGGCGAGTTTTTACTTTCAGATGCAACAGGAATTTCTCGAGTTCATCAATCCGTTCGCGAGATATGGGAGTTTGAAGTTAAGGAATGGTTGCGAAACCATGAAAGTTTTCGCTGGTGTGATACTCGAAACCAATATATGGAATGGCCTAGGGGAAAAGTACACACACCACTGTAATCGGGCGAGTTTCTACTTTCAGATGCAACAGAAATTTCTCGAGTTCGTCAATCCGTTCGCGAGATATGGGAGTTTGAAGGTAAGGAATGGTTGAGAAACCATCAAAATTTTAGCAAGTCTGATACCGGAAACCAATAACTAAAAAGGCGTAGGGGAAAAATACACATACCGTTGTAATCCGAAGAGTTTCTACTATCAGATGCAACAAAAATTTTTCGGATTCGTCAATCCGTTCGCGAAATATGAGAGTTTGAAGTTAAGGAATGGTTGAGGAACCATCAAAATTTTCGCAAGTCTGTTACCCGAAACCAATAACTGGAACGGCCTAGGGGAAAAATACCATACCGTTGTAATCGGGCGAGTTTCTACTTTCGGATGCAACAAGAATTTCTCGAGTTCGTCAATCAGTTCGCGAGATATGGTAGTTTGACGTAAAGGAATGGTTGAGATACCATCAAAATTTTCGCAAGTCTGATACTCCAAACCAATAACTACAAAGGCCTAGGGGGAAAACACACATACCGTTGTAATCGGGCGAGTTTTTACTTTCAGATGCAACAGGAATTTCTCGAGTTCATCAATCCGTTCGCGAGATATGGGAGTTTGAACTTAAGGAATGGTTGAGAAACCATGAAAGTTTTCGCTGGTCTGATACTCGAAACCAATAAATGGAATGGCCTAGGGGAAAAGTACACACACCGCTGTAATCGGGCGAGCTTCTACTTTCAGATGCAACAGAAATTTCTCGAGTTCGTCAATCCGTTCGCGAGATATGGGAGTTTGAATGTAAGGAATGGTTGAGAAACCATCAAAATTTTAGCAAGTCCGATACTGGAAATCAATAACTACAAAGGCCTAGGGGAAAGACACACATACCGTTGTAATCGGGCGAGTTTTTACTTTCAGATGCAACAGGAATTTCTCGAGTTCGTCAATCCGTTCGCGAGATATAGGAACTTGAAGTTAAGGAATGGTTGAGTAACCATCCAAATTTTCGCAAGTCTGTTACCCGAAACCAATAACTGGAACGGCCTAGGGGAAAAGTGCACATACCGTTGTAATCGGGCGAGTTTTTACTTTCAGATGCAACAAAAATTTTTCGGATTCGTCAATCCGTTCGCGAGATATGGGAGTTTGAAGTTAAGGAATGGTTGAGAAACCATGAAAGTATTCGCTGGTCTGATACTCGAAACCAATAACTGGAATGGCCTAGGGGAAAAACACACATACCGTTGTAATCGGGCGAGTTTTTACTTTCAGATGCAACAGGAATTTCTCGTGTTCGTCAATCCGTTCGCGAGATATGGGATTTTGAAGTTCAGGAATGTTGAGAAACCATCAAAATTTTCGCAAGTCTGTTACTCGAAACCAATAACTGAAACGGCCTAGGGGAAAAATACACATACTGTTGTAATCGGGCGAGTTTCTACTTTCGGATGCAAGAGTAATTTCTCGAGTTCGTCAATCCGTTCGCGAGATATAGGAACTTGAAGTTAAGGAATGGTTGAGAAACCATCATAATTTTCGCAAGACTGATACTCGAAACCAATAACTAGAATGGCCTCGAGGAAATGTACACACACCATTGTAATCGGGAGAGCTTCTACTTTCAAATGCAACAGGAATTTCTCGAGTTCGTCAATCCGTTCGCGAGATATGGGATTTTGAAGTTCAGGAATGTTGAGAAACCATCAAAATTTTCGCAAGTCTGTTACTCGAAACCAATAACTGAAACGGCCTAGGGGAAAAATACACATACTGTTGTAATCGGGCGAGTTTCTACTTTCGGATGCAAGAGTAATTTCTCGAGTTCGTCAATCCGTTCGCGAGATATGGGAGTTTGAAGTTAAGGAATGGTTGAGAAATCATCAAAATTTTCGCAAGTTTGATACTCGAAACCAAAAACTACAATGGCCTAGGGGAAAAGTACACACACCATATTAATCGGGCGAGTTTCTACTTTCAGATGCAACAGGAATTTCTCGAGTTCGTCTATCCGTTCGCGAGATATGGGAGTTTGAAGTGAAGGAATGGTTGAGAAACCATCAAAATTCTCGCAAGTCTGATACTCGAAACCAATAACTACAAAGGCCTAGGGGAAAAATACGCATACCGTTGTAATCGGGCGAGTTTTTACTTTCAGATGCAACAGGAATTTCTCGAGTTCGTCAATCCGTTCGCGAGATATGGGAGTTTGAAGGTAAGGAGTGGTTGAGGAACCATAAAAATTTTCGCAAGTCTGGTACTCGAAACCAATAACTACAAAGGCCTAGGGGAAAAATACACATACCGTTGTAATCGGAGGAGTTTCTACTTTCGGATGCAAGAGTAATTTCTCGAGTTCGTCAATCTGTTCGCGAGATATGGGAGTATGATGTTAAGGAATGGTTGAGAAACCATCGAAATTTTCGCAAGTCTGATACTCGAAACCAATAACTAGAGTGGCCTCGAGGAAATGTACACACACCATTGTAATCGGGAGAGCTTCTACTTTCAAATGCAACAGGAATTTCTCGAATTCGTCAAACCGTTCGCGAGATATGGGAGTTTGAAGGTAAGGAGTGGTTGAGGAACCATCAAAATTTTCGAAGGTCTGATACTCGAAACCAATAACTACAAAGGCCTAGGGGAAAAATACAGATACCGTTGTAATCGGAAGAGCTTCTACTTTCGGATGCAAGAGTAATTTCTCGAGTTCGTCAATCCGTTCGCGAGATATGGGAGTATGAAGTTAAGGAATGGTTGGGAAACCATCAAAATTTTCGCAAGTCTGATACTCGAAACCAATAACTAGAGTGGCCTCGAGGAAATGTACACACACCATTGTAATCGGGAGAGCTTCTACTTTCAAATGCAACAGGAATTTCTCGAGTTCGTCAATCCGTTCGCGAGATATGGGATTTTGAAGTTAAGGAATAGTTGAGAAACCATCAAAATTTTCGCAAGTCTGTTACTCGAAACCAATAACTGAAACGGCCTACGGGAAAAATACACATACCGTTGTAATCGGGCGAGTTTTTACTTTCAGATGCAACAGGAATTTCTCGAGTTCATCAATCCGTTCGCGAGATATGGGAGTTTGAAGTTAAGGAATGGTTGAGAAACCATGAAAGTTTTCGCTGGTCTGATACTCGAAACCAATAACTGGAATGGCCTAGGGGAAAAGTACACGCACCACTGTAATCGGGCGAGTCTCTACTTTCAGATGCAACAGCAATTTCTCGAATTCGTCAAACCGTTCGCGAGATATGGGAGTTTGAAGGTAAGGAGTGGTTGAGGAACCATAAAAATTTTCGCAAGTCTGATACTCGAAACCAATAACTACAAAGGCCTAGGGGAAAAATACACATACCGTTGTAATCGGGCGAGTTTCTACTTTCGGATGCAAGAGTAATTTCTCGAGTACGTCAATCCGTTCGCGAGATATGGGAGTTTGAATTTCAGGAATGGTTGAGAAACTATCAAAATTTTCGCAAGTCTGATACTCGAAACCAATAACTGGAATGGTCTACGGGAAAAGTACATCACCATATTAATCGCGCGAGTTTCTACATTCAGATGCAACAGGAATTTCTCGAGTTCGTCAATCCGTTCGCGAGATATGGGGGTTTTGAAGTTAAGGAATGGTTGAGAAACCATCTAAATTCTCGCATGTCTGTTACTCGAAACCAATAACTGGAACGGCCTAGGGGAAAAATACACATACCGTTGTAATCGGGCGAGTTTTTACTTTCAGATGCAACAGGAATTTCTCGAGTTCGTCAATCCGTTCGCGAGATATGGGATTTTGGAGTTAAGGAATGGTTGAGAAACCATCAAAATTCTCGCAAGTCTGATACTCGAAACCAATAACTACAAAGGCCTAGGGGAAAAACACACATACCGTTGTAATCGGGCGAGTTTTTACTTTCAGATGCAACAGGAATTTCTCGAGTTCATCAATCCGTTCGCGAGATATGGGAGTTTGAAGTTAAGGAATGGTTGAGAAACCATGAAAGTTTTCGCTGGTCTGATACTCGAAACCAATAACTGGAACGGCCTAGGGGAAAAATACACATACCGTTGTAATCAGGCGAGTTTCTACTTTCGGATGCAAGAGGAATTTCTCGAGTTCGTCAATCAGTTCGCGAGATATGGGAGTTTGAATTTCAGGAATGGTTGAGAAACCATCAAAATTTTCGCAATTCTGATACTCGAAAACAATAACTACAATGGCCTAGGGGAAAAGTACACACACCATATTAATCGGGAGAGTTTCTACTTTCAGATGCAACAGGAATTTCTAGCGTTCGTCTATCCGTTCACGAGATATGGGAGTTTGAAGTAAAGGAATGGTTGAGAAACCATCAAAATGTTCGCAAGTCTGATACTCGAAATCAATAACTACAAAGGCCTAGGAGAAAAACACACAAACCATTGTGATCGGGCGAGTTTTTACTTTCAGATGCAAAAGGAATTTCTCGAGTTCATCAATCCGTTCGCGAGATATGGGAGTTTGAAGTTAAGGAATGGTTGAGAAACCATGAAAGTTTTCGCTGGTCTGATACTCGAAACCAATAAATGGAATGGCCTAGGGGAAAAGTACACACACCACTGTAATCGGGCGAGTTTCTACTTTCAGATGCAACAGAAATTTCTCGAGTTCGTCAATCCGTTCGCGATATCTGGGAGTTTGAAAGTAAGGAATGGTTGAGAAACCATCAAAATTTTGGCAAGTCTGATACTGGAAACCAATAACTACGTAGGCGTAGGGGAAAAATAAACAAACCGTTGTAATCCGAAGAGTTTCTACTTTCAGATGCAACAAAAATTTTTCGGATTCGTCAATCCGTTCGCGAAATATGGGAGTTTGAAGTTAAGGAATGGTTGAGAAACCATCAAAATTTTCGCAAGTCTGATACTCGAAACCAATAACTATGAAGGCCTAGGGGAAAAATACACATACCGTTGTAATCGGGCGAGTTTTTACTTTCAGATGCAACAGGAATTTCTCGAGTTCGTCAATCCGTTCGCGAGATATGGGAGTTTGAAGTGAAGGAATGGTTGAGAAACCATGAAAGTTTTCGCTGGTGTGATACTCGAAACCAATAAATGGAATGGCCTAGGGGAAAAGTACACACTCCACTGTAATCGGGCGAGTTTCTACTTTCAGATGCAACAGAAATTTCTCGAGTTCGTCAATCCGTTCGCGAGATATGGGAGTTTGAAGGTAAGGAATGGTTGAGAAACCATCAAAATTTTAGCAAGTCTGATACTGGAAACCAATAACTACAAAGGCGTAGAGGAAAAATACACATACCGTTGTAATCCGAAGAGTTTCTACTTTCAGATGCAACAAAAATTTTTCGGATTCGTCAATCCGTTCGCGAGATATGGGAGTTTGAAGTGAAGGAATGGTTGAGAAACCATCAAAATTCTCGCAAGTCTGATACTCGAAACCAATAGCTACAAAGGCCTAGGGGAAAAACACACATACCGTTGTAATCGGGCGAGTTTTTACTTTCAGATGCAACAGGAATTTCTCGAGTTCGTCTATCCGTTCGGGAGATATGGGAGTTTGAAGTAAAGGAATGGTTGAGAAACCATCAAAATTTTCGCAAGTCTGATACTCGAAACCGATAACTACAAAGGCCTAGGGGAAAAACACACATACCGTTGTAATCGGGCGAGTTTTTACTTTCAGATGCAACAGGAATTTCTCGAGTTCATCAATCCGTTCGCGAGATATGGGAGTTTGAAGTTAAGGAATGGTTGCGAAACCATGAAAGTTTTCGCTGGTGTGATACTCGAAACCAATAAATGGAATGGCCTAGGGGAAAAGTACACACACCACTGTAATCGGGCGAGTTTCACTTTCAGATGCAACAGAAATTTCTCGAGTTCGTCAATCCGTTCGCGAGATATGGAAGTTTGAAGGTAAGGAATGGTTGAGGAACCATCAAAATTTTAGCAAGTCTGATACTGGAAACCAATAACTACAAAGGCGTAGGGGAAAAATACACATACCGTTGTAATCCGAAGAGTTTCTACTTTCAGATGCAACAAAAATTTTTCGGTTTCGTCAATCCGTTCGCGAAATATGAGAGTTTGAAGTTAAGGAATGATTGAGGAACCATCAAAATTTTCGCAAGTCTGTTACCCGAAACCAATAACTGGAACGGCCTAGGGGAAAAATACACATACCGTTGTAATCGGGCGAGTTTCTACTTTCGGATGCAAGAGGAATTTCTCGAGTTCGTCAATCAGTTCGCGAGATATGGGAGTTTGAATTTCAGGAATGGTTGAGAAACCATCAAAATTTTCGCTGTTCTGATACTCGAAACCAATAAATGGAATGGCCTAGGGGAAAAGTACACACACCACTGTAATCGGGCGAGTTTCTACTTTCAGATGCAACAGAAATTTCTCGAGTTCGTCAATCCGTTCGCGAGATATGGGAGTTTGAAGGTAAGGAATGGTTGAGAAACCATCAAAATTTTAGCAAGTCTGATACTGGAAACCCATAACTACAAAGGCGTAGGGGAAAAATACACATACCGTTGTAATCCGAAGAGTTTCTACTTTCAGATGCAACAAAAATTTTTCGGATTCGTCAATCCGTTCGCGAAATATGGGAGTTTGAAGTTAAGGAATGGTTGAGAGACCATGAAAATTTTCGCAAGTCTGATAGTCGAAACCAATAACTACAATGGCCTAGGGGAAAAACACACATACCGTTGTAATCGGGCGAGTTTTTCCATTCAGATGCAACAGGAATTTCTCGAGTTCGTCAATCCGTTCGCGAGATATAGGAGTTTGAAGTAAAGGAATGGTTGGGAAACCATCAAAATTTTCGCAAGTCTGATACTCGAAACCAATAACTACAAAGGCCTAGGGGAAAAACACACATACCGTTGAAATCGGGCGAGTTTTTACTAACAGATGCAACAGGAATTTCTCGAGTTCATCAATCCGTTCGCGAGATATGGGAGTTTGAAGTTAAGGAATGGTTGAGAAACCATGAAAGTTTTCGCTGGTGTGATACTCGAAACCAATAAATGGAATGGCCTAGGGGAAAAGTACACACACCACTGTAATCGGGCGAGTTTCTACTTTCAGATGCAACTGAAATTTCTCGAGTTCGTCAATCCGTTCGCGAGATATGGGAGTTTGAAGGTAAGGAATGGTTGAGAAACCTTCAAAATTTTAGCAAGTCTGATACTGGAAACCAATAACTACAAAGGCGTAGGGGAAAAATACACATACCGTTGTAATCCGAAGAGTTTCTACTTTCAGATGCAACAAAAATTTTTCGGATTCGTCAATCCGTTCGCGAAATATGGGAGTTTGAAGTTAAGGAATGGTTGAGAGACCATGAAAATTTTCGCAAGTCTGATAGTCGAAACCAATAACTACAATGGCCTAGGGGAAAAACACACATACCGTTGTAATCGGGCGAGTTTTTCCATTCAGATGCAACAGGAATTTCTCGAGTTCGTCAATCCGTTCGCGAGATATAGGAGTTTGAAGTAAAGGAATGGTTGGGAAACCATCAAAATTTTCGCAAGTCTGATACTCGAAACCAATAACTACAAAGGCCTAGGGGAAAAACACACATACCGTTGAAATCGGGCGAGTTTTTACTAACAGATGCAACAGGAATTTCTCGAGTTCATCAATCCGTTCGCGAGATATGGGAGTTTGAAGTTAAGGAATGGTTGAGAAACCATGAAAGTTTTCGCTGGTGTGATACTCGAAACCAATAAATGGAATGGCCTAGGGGAAAAGTACACACACCACTGTAATCGGCCGAGTTTCTACTTTCAGATGCAACTGAAATTTCTCGAGTTCGTCAATCCGTTCGCGAGATATGGGAGTTTGAAGGTAAGGAATGGTTGAGAAACCTTCAAAATTTTAGCAAGTCTGATACTGGAAACCAATAACTACAAAGGCGTAGGGGAAAAATACACATACCGTTGTAATCCGAAGAGTTTCTACTTTCAGATGCAACAAAAATTTTTCGGATTCGTCAATCCGTTCGCGAAATATGAGAGTTTGAAGTTAAGGAATGGTTGAGGAACCATCAAAATTTTCGCAAGTCTGATACTCGAAACCAATAACTACAAAGGCCTAGGGGGAAAACACACATACCGTTGTAATCGGGCGAGTTTTTACTTTCAGATGCAACAGGAATTTCTCGAGTTCATCAATCCGTTCGCGAGATATTGGAGTTTGAAGTTAAGGAATGGTTGAGAAACCATGAAAGTTTTCGCAGTTGTGATACTCGAAACCAATAAATGGAATGGCCTAGGGGAAAAGTACACACACCACTGTAATCGGGCGAGTTTCTACTTTCGGATGCAAGAGGAATTTCTCGAGTTCGTCAATCTGTTCGCGAGATATGGGAGTTTGAATTTCAGGAATGGTTGAGAAACCATCAAAATTTTCGCAATTCTGATACTCGAAAACAATAACTACAATGGCCTAGGGGAAAAGTACACACACCATATTAATCGGGCGAGTATCTACTTTCAGATGCAACAGGAATTTCTAGCGTTCGTCTATCCGTTCGCGAGATATGGGAGTTTGAAGTAAAGGAATGGTTGAGAAACCATCAAAATTTTCGCAAGTCTGATACTCGAAACCAATAACTACAAAGGCCTAGGGGAAAAACACACATACCATTGTGATCGGGCGAGTTTTTACTTTCAGATGCAAAAGGAATTTCTCGAGTTCATCAATCCGTTCGCGAGATATGGGAGTTTGAAGTTAAGGAATGGTTGAGAAACCATGAAAGTTTTCGCTGGTCTGATACTCGAAACCAATAAATGGAATGGCCTAGGGGAAAAGTACACACACCACTGTAATCGGGCGAGTTTCTACTTTCAGATGCAACAGAAATTTCTCGAGTTCGTCAATCCGTTCGCGAGATCTGGGAGTTTGAAAGTAAGGAATGGTTGAGAAACCATCAAAATTTTGGCAAGTCTGATACTGGAAACCAATAACTACAAAGGCGCAGGGGAAAAATACACATACCGTTGTAATCCGAAGAGTTTCTACTTTCAGACGCAACAAAAATTTTTCGGATTCGTCAATCCGTTCGCGAGATATGGGAGTTTGAATTTCAAGAATGGTTGAGAAACAATCAAAATTTTCGCAAGTCTGATACTCGAAAACAATAACTACAATGGCCTAGGGGAAAAGTACACACACCATATTAATCGGGCGAGTTTCTACTTTCAGATGCAACAGGAGTTTCTCGTGTTCTTCAATCTGTTCGCGAGATATGGGGGTTTGAACTTAAGGAATGGTGGAGAGACTATCAAAATTTTCGCAAGTCAGATACTCGAAACCAATAACTGGAATGGTCTAGGGGAAAAGTACACACACCGTATTAATCGCGCGAGTTTTTACTTTCAGGTGCAACAGGAATTTCCCGAGTTCGTCAATCCGTTCGCGAGATATAGGCGTTTGAAGTTAAGGAATGGTTGAGAAACCATCAAAATTTTCGCAAGTCTGTTACCCGAAACCAATAACTGGAACGGCTAGGGGAAAAATACACATACCGTTGTAATCGGGCAAGTTTTTACTTTCAGATGCAACAGGAATTTCTCGAGTTCGTCAATCCGTTCGCGAGATATGGGAGTTTGAAGTGAAGGAATGGTTGAGAAACCATCAAAATTTTAGCAAGTCTGATACTGGAAACCAATAACTACAAAGGCGTAGGGGAAAAATACACATACCGTTGTAATCGGGCGAGTTTTTACTTGCAGATGCAACAGGAATTTCTCGAGTTCGTCAATCCGTTCGCGAGATATAGGGGTTTGAAGTTAAGGAAAGGTTGAGAAACCATCAAAATTTTCGCAAGTCTGATACTCGAAACCAATAACTACAAAGGCCTAGGGGAAAAACACACATACCGTTGTAATCGGGCGAGTTTTTACTTTCAGATGCAAAAGGAATTTCTCGAGTTCATCAATCCGTTCGCGAGATATGGGAGTTTGAAAGTAAGGAATGGTTGAGAAACCATCAAAATTTTGGCAAGTCTGATACTGGAAACCAATAACTACAGATGCGAAGGGTAAAAATACACATACCGTTGTAATCCGAAGAGTTTCTACTTTCAGATGCAACCAAAATTTTTCGGATTCGTCAATCCGTTCACGAAATATGGGAGTTTGAAGTTAAGGAATGGTTGAGAAACCATAAAAATTTTCGCAAGTCTGATACTCGAAACCAACAACTACAAAGGCCTAGGGGAAAAACACACATACCGTTGTAATCGGGCGAGTTTTTACTTTCAGATGCAACAGGAATTTCTCGAGTTCGTCAATCCGTTCGCGAGATATGGGAGTTTGAAGTGAAGGAATGGTTGAGAAACCATCAAAATTCTCGCAAGTCTGATTCTCGAAACCAATAACTACAAAGGCCTAGGGGAAAAACACACATACCGTTGTAATCGGGCGAGTTTTTAATTTCAGATGCAACAGGAATTTCTCGAGTTCATTAATCCGTTCGCGAGATATGGGAGTTTGAAGTTAAGCAATGGTTGAGAAACCATGAAAGTTTTCGCTGGTCTGATACTCGAAACCAATAAATGGAATGGCCTAGGGGAAAAGTACACACACCACTGTAATCGGGCGAGTTTCTACTTTCAGACGCAACAGAAATTTCTCGAGTTCGTAAATCCGTTCGCGAGATATGGGAGTTTGAAGGTAAGGAATGGTTGAGAAACCATCAAAATTTTCGCAAGTCTGATACTCGAAAACAATAACTACAAAGGCCTACGGGAAAAACACACATACCGTTGTAATCGGGCGAGTTTTTACTTTCAGATGCAACAGGAATTACTCGAGTTCGTCTATCCGTTCGCGAGATATGGGAGTTTGAAGTGAAGGAATGGTTGAGAAACCATCAAAATTCTCGCAAATCTGATACTCGAAACCAATAACTACAAAGGCCTAGGGGAAAAACACACATACCGTTGTAATCGGGCGAGTTCTTCCTTTCAGGTGCAACAGGAATTTCTCGAGTTCGTCAATCCGTTCGCGAGATATAGGAGTTCGAAGTTAAGGAGTGGTTGAGAAACCATCAAACTTTTCGCAAGTCTGTTACCCGAAACCAATAACTGGAACGGCCTCGTGGAAAAATACACATACCGTTGTAATCGGGCGAGTTTTTACTTTCAGATGCAACAGGAATTTCTCGAGTTCGTCAATCCGTTCGCGAGATATAGGGGTTTGAAGTTAAGGAATGGTTGAGAAACCATCAAAATTTTCGCATGTCTGTTACTCGAAACCAATAACTGGAACGGCCTAGGGGAAAAATAAACATACCGTTGTAATCGGGCGAGTTTCTACTTTCGGATGCAAGAGGAATTTCTCGAGTTCGTCAATCAGTTCGCGAGATATAGGGGTTTGAAGTTAAGGAATGGTTGAGAAACCATCAAAATTTTCGCAATTCTGATACTCGAAAACAATAACTACAATGGCCTAGGGGAAAAGTACACACACCTTATTAATCGGGCGAGTTTCTACTTTCAGATGCAACAGAAATTTCTCGAGTTCGTCAATCCGTTCGCGAGATATGGGAGTTTGAAGGTAAGGAATGGTTGAGAAACCATCAAAATTTTAGCAAGTCTGATACTGGAAACCCATAACTACAAAGGCGTAGGGGAAAAATACACATACCGTTGTAATCCGAAGAGTTTCTACTTTCAGATGCAACAAAAATTTTTCGGATTCGTCAATCCGTTCGCGAAATATGGGAGTTTGAAGTTAAGGAATGGTTGAGAGACCATGAAAATTTTCGCAAGTCTGATAGTCGAAACCAATAACTACAATGGCCTAGGGGAAAAACACACATACCGTTGTAATCGGGCGAGTTTTTCCATTCAGATGCAACAGGAATTTCTCGAGTTCGTCAATCCGTTCGCGAGATATAGGAGTTTGAAGTAAAGGAATGGTTGGGAAACCATCAAAATTTTCGCAAGTCTGATACTCGAAACCAATAACTACAAAGGCCTAGGGGAAAAACACACATACCGTTGAAATCGGGCGAGTTTTTACTAACAGATGCAACAGGAATTTCTCGAGTTCATCAATCCGTTCGCGAGATATGGGAGTTTGAAGTTAAGGAATGGTTGAGAAACCATGAAAGTTTTCGCTGGTGTGATACTCGAAACCAATAAATGGAATGGCCTAGGGGAAAAGTACACACACCACTGTAATCGGGCGAGTTTCTACTTTCAGATGCAACTGAAATTTCTCGAGTTCGTCAATCCGTTCGCGAGATATGGGAGTTTGAAGGTAAGGAATGGTTGAGAAACCTTCAAAATTTTAGCAAGTCTGATACTGGAAACCAATAACTACAAAGGCGTAGGGGAAAAATACACATACCGTTGTAATCCGAAGAGTTTCTACTTTCAGATGCAACAAAAATTTTTCGGATTCGTCAATCCGTTCGCGAAATATGGGAGTTTGAAGTTAAGGAATGGTTGAGAGACCATGAAAATTTTCGCAAGTCTGATAGTCGAAACCAATAACTACAATGGCCTAGGGGAAAAACACACATACCGTTGTAATCGGGCGAGTTTTTCCATTCAGATGCAACAGGAATTTCTCGAGTTCGTCAATCCGTTCGCGAGATATAGGAGTTTGAAGTAAAGGAATGGTTGGGAAACCATCAAAATTTTCGCAAGTCTGATACTCGAAACCAATAACTACAAAGGCCTAGGGGAAAAACACACATACCGTTGAAATCGGGCGAGTTTTTACTAACAGATGCAACAGGAATTTCTCGAGTTCATCAATCCGTTCGCGAGATATGGGAGTTTGAAGTTAAGGAATGGTTGAGAAACCATGAAAGTTTTCGCTGGTGTGATACTCGAAACCAATAAATGGAATGGCCTAGGGGAAAAGTACACACACCACTGTAATCGGCCGAGTTTCTACTTTCAGATGCAACTGAAATTTCTCGAGTTCGTCAATCCGTTCGCGAGATATGGGAGTTTGAAGGTAAGGAATGGTTGAGAAACCTTCAAAATTTTAGCAAGTCTGATACTGGAAACCAATAACTACAAAGGCGTAGGGGAAAAATACACATACCGTTGTAATCCGAAGAGTTTCTACTTTCAGATGCAACAAAAATTTTTCGGATTCGTCAATCCGTTCGCGAAATATGAGAGTTTGAAGTTAAGGAATGGTTGAGGAACCATCAAAATTTTCGCAAGTCTGATACTCGAAACCAATAACTACAAAGGCCTAGGGGGAAAACACACATACCGTTGTAATCGGGCGAGTTTTTACTTTCAGATGCAACAGGAATTTCTCGAGTTCATCAATCCGTTCGCGAGATATTGGAGTTTGAAGTTAAGGAATGGTTGAGAAACCATGAAAGTTTTCGCAGTTGTGATACTCGAAACCAATAAATGGAATGGCCTAGGGGAAAAGTACACACACCACTGTAATCGGGCGAGTTTCTACTTTCAGATGCAACAGAAATTTCTCGAGTTCGTCAATCCGTTCGCGAGATCTGGGAGTTTGAAAGTAAGGAATGGTTGAGAAACCATCAAAATTTTGGCAAGTCTGATACTGGAAACCAATAACTACAAAGGCGCAGGGGAAAAATACACATACCGTTGTAATCCGAAGAGTTTCTACTTTCAGACGCAACAAAAATTTTTCGGATTCGTCAATCCGTTCGCGAAATATGGGAGTTTGAAGTTAAGGAATGGTTGAGAAACCATCAAAATTTTCGCAAGTCTGATACTCGAAACAAATAACTATAAAGGCCTAGGGGAAAAACACACATACCGTTGTAATCGGGCGAGTTTTTACTTTCAGATGCAACAGGAATTTCTCGAGTTCGTCAATCCGTTCGCGAGATATGGGAGTTTGAAGTGAAGGAATGGTTGAGAAACCATCAAAATTCTCGCAAGTCTGATACTCGAAACCAATAACTACAAAGGCCTAGGGGAAAAACACACATACCGTTGTAATTGGGCGAGTTTTTACTTTCAGATGCAACAGGAATTTCTCGAGTTCATCAATCCGTTCGCGAGATATGGGAGTTTGAAGTTAAGGAATGGTTGAGAAACCATGAAAGTTTTCGCTGGTGTGATACTCGAAACCAATAAATGGAATGGCCTAGGGGAAAAGTACACACACCACTGTAATCGGGCGAGTTCCTACTTTCAGATGCAACAGAAATTTCTCGAGTTCGTCAATCCGTTCGCGAGATATGGGAGTTTGAATGTAAGGAATGGTTGAGGAACCGTCAACATTTTAGCAAGTCTGATACTGGAAACCAATAACTACAAAGGCGTAGGGGAAAAATACACATACCGTTGTAATCCGAAGAGTTTCTACTTTCAGATGCAACAAAAATTTTTTCGGATTCGTCAGTCAGTTCGCGAGATATGGGAGTTTGAATTTCAAGAATGGTTGAGAAACAATCAAAATTTTCGCAAGTCTGATACTCGAAAACAATAACTACAATGGCCTAGGGGAAAAGTACACACACCATATTAATCGGGCGAGTTTCTACTTTCAGATGCAACAGGAGTTTCTCGTGTTCTTCAATCTGTTCGCGAGATATGGGGGTTTGAACTTAAGGAATGGTGGAGAGACTATCAAAATTTTCGCAAGTCAGATACTCGAAACCAATAACTGGAATGGTCTAGGGGAAAAGTACACACACCGTATTAATCGCGCGAGTTTTTACTTTCAGGTGCAACAGGAATTTCCCGAGTTCGTCAATCCGTTCGCGAGATATAGGCGTTTGAAGTTAAGGAATGGTTGAGAAACCATCAAAATTTTCGCAAGTCTGTTACCCGAAACCAATAACTGGAACGGCTAGGGGAAAAATACACATACCGTTGTAATCGGGCAAGTTTTTACTTTCAGATGCAACAGGAATTTCTCGAGTTCGTCAATCCGTTCGCGAGATATGGGAGTTTGAAGTGAAGGAATGGTTGAGAAACCATCAAAATTTTAGCAAGTCTGATACTGGAAACCAATAACTACAAAGGCGTAGGGGAAAAATACACATACCGTTGTAATCGGGCGAGTTTTTACTTGCAGATGCAACAGGAATTTCTCGAGTTCGTCAATCCGTTCGCGAGATATAGGGGTTTGAAGTTAAGGAAAGGTTGAGAAACCATCAAAATTTTCGCAAGTCTGATACTCGAAACCAATAACTACAAAGGCCTAGGGGAAAAACACACATACCGTTGTAATCGGGCGAGTTTTTACTTTCAGATGCAAAAGGAATTTCTCGAGTTCATCAATCCGTTCGCGAGATATGGGAGTTTGAAAGTAAGGAATGGTTGAGAAACCATCAAAATTTTGGCAAGTCTGATACTGGAAACCAATAACTACAGATGCGAAGGGTAAAAATACACATACCGTTGTAATCCGAAGAGTTTCTACTTTCAGATGCAACCAAAATTTTTCGGATTCGTCAATCCGTTCACGAAATATGGGAGTTTGAAGTTAAGGAATGGTTGAGAAACCATAAAAATTTTCGCAAGTCTGATACTCGAAACCAACAACTACAAAGGCCTAGGGGAAAAACACACATACCGTTGTAATCGGGCGAGTTTTTACTTTCAGATGCAACAGGAATTTCTCGAGTTCGTCAATCCGTTCGCGAGATATGGGAGTTTGAAGTGAAGGAATGGTTGAGAAACCATCAAAATTCTCGCAAGTCTGATTCTCGAAACCAATAACTACAAAGGCCTAGGGGAAAAACACACATACCGTTGTAATCGGGCGAGTTTTTAATTTCAGATGCAACAGGAATTTCTCGAGTTCATTAATCCGTTCGCGAGATATGGGAGTTTGAAGTTAAGCAATGGTTGAGAAACCATGAAAGTTTTCGCTGGTCTGATACTCGAAACCAATAAATGGAATGGCCTAGGGGAAAAGTACACACACCACTGTAATCGGGCGAGTTTCTACTTTCAGACGCAACAGAAATTTCTCGAGTTCGTAAATCCGTTCGCGAGATATGGGAGTTTGAAGGTAAGGAATGGTTGAGAAACCATCAAAATTTTCGCAAGTCTGATACTCGAAAACAATAACTACAAAGGCCTACGGGAAAAACACACATACCGTTGTAATCGGGCGAGTTTTTACTTTCAGATGCAACAGGAATTACTCGAGTTCGTCTATCCGTTCGCGAGATATGGGAGTTTGAAGTGAAGGAATGGTTGAGAAACCATCAAAATTCTCGCAAATCTGATACTCGAAACCAATAACTACAAAGGCCTAGGGGAAAAACACACATACCGTTGTAATCGGGCGAGTTCTTCCTTTCAGGTGCAACAGGAATTTCTCGAGTTCGTCAATCCGTTCGCGAGATATAGGAGTTCGAAGTTAAGGAGTGGTTGAGAAACCATCAAACTTTTCGCAAGTCTGTTACCCGAAACCAATAACTGGAACGGCCTCGTGGAAAAATACACATACCGTTGTAATCGGGCGAGTTTTTACTTTCAGATGCAACAGGAATTTCTCGAGTTCGTCAATCCGTTCGCGAGATATAGGGGTTTGAAGTTAAGGAATGGTTGAGAAACCATCAAAATTTTCGCATGTCTGTTACTCGAAACCAATAACTGGAACGGCCTAGGGGAAAAATAAACATACCGTTGTAATCGGGCGAGTTTCTACTTTCGGATGCAAGAGGAATTTCTCGAGTTCGTCAATCAGTTCGCGAGATATAGGGGTTTGAAGTTAAGGAATGGTTGAGAAACCATCAAAATTTTCGCAATTCTGATACTCGAAAACAATAACTACAATGGCCTAGGGGAAAAGTACACACACCTTATTAATCGGGCGAGTTTCTACTTTCAGATGCAACAGGAATTTCTCGAGTTCGTCTATCCGTTCGCGAGATATGGGAGTTTGAAGTGAAGGAATGGTTGAGAAATCATCAAAATTTTAGCAAGTCTGATACTGGAAACCCATAACTACAAAGGCGTAGGGGAAAAATACACATACCGTTGTAATCCGAAGAGTTTCTACTTTCAGATGCAACAAAAATTTTTCGGATTCGTCAATCCGTTCGCGAAATATGGGAGTTTGAAGTTAAGGAATGGTTGAGAGACCATGAAAATTTTCGCAAGTCTGATAGTCGAAACCAATAACTACAAAGGCCTAGGGGAAAAACACACATACCGTTGTAATCGGGCGAGTTTTTCCATTCAGATGCAACAGGAATTTCTCGAGTTCGTCAATCCGTTCGCGAGATATAGGAGTTTGAAGTAAAGGAATGGTTGGGAAACCATCAAAATTTTCGCAAGTCTGATACTCGAAACCAATAACTACAAAGGCCTAGGGGAAAAACACACATACCGTTGAAATCGGGCGAGTTTTTACTAACAGATGCAACAGGAATTTCTCGAGTTCATCAATCCGTACGCGAGATATGGGAGTTTGAAGTTAAGGAATGGTTGAGAAACCATGAAAGTTTTCGCTGGTGTGATACTCGAAACCAATAAATGGAATGGCCTAGGGGAAAAGTACACACACCACTGTAATCGGGCGAGTTTCTACTTTCAGATGCAACTGAAATTTCTCGAGTTCGTCAATCCGTTCGCGAGATATGGGAGTTTGAAGGTAAGGAATGGTTGAGAAACCTTCAAAATTTTAGCAAGTCTGATACTGGAAACCAATAACTACAAAGGCGTAGGGGAAAAATACACATACCGTTGTAATCCGAAGAGTTTCTACTTTCAGATGCAACAAAAATTTTTCGGATTCGTCAATCCGTTCGCGAAATATGAGAGTTTGAAGTTAAGGAATGGTTGAGGAACCATCAAAATTTTCGCAAGTCTGATACTCGAAACCAATAACTACAAAGGCCTAGGGGGAAAACACACATACCGTTGTAATCGGGCGAGTTTTTACTTTCAGATGCAACAGGAATTTCTCGAGTTCATCAATCCGTTCGCGAGATATTGGAGTTTGAAGTTAAGGAATGGTTGAGAAACCATGAAAGTTTTCGCAGTTGTGATACTCGAAACCAATAAATGGAATGGCCTAGGGGAAAAGTACACACACCACTGTAATCGGGCGAGTTTCTACTTTTGGATGCAAGAGGAATTTCTCGAGTTCGTCAATCTGTTCGCGAGATATGGGAGTTTGAATTTCAGGAATGGTTGAGAAACCATCAAAATTTTCGCAATTCTGATACTCGAAAACAATAACTACAATGGCCTAGGGGAAAAGTACACACACCATATTAATCGGGCGAGTTTCTACTTTCAGATGCAACAGGAATTTCTAGCGTTCGTCTATCCGTTCGCGAGATATGGGAGTTTGAAGTAAAGGAATGGTTGAGAAACCATCAAAATTTTCGCAAGTCTGATACTCGAAACCAATAACTACAAAGGCCTAGGGGAAAAACACACATACCATTGTGATTGGGCGAGTTTTTACTTTCAGATGCAAAAGGAATTTCTCGAGTTCATCAATCCGTTCGCGAGATATGGGAGTTTGAAGTTAAGGAATGGTTGAGAAACCATGAAAGTTTTCGCTGGTCTGATACTCGAAACCAATAAATGGAATGGCCTAGGGGAAAAGTACACACACCACTGTAATCGGGCGAGTTTCTACTTTCAGATGCAACAGAAATTTCTCGAGTTCGTCAATCCGTTCGCGAGATCTGGGAGTTTGAAAGTAAGGAATGGTTGAGAAACCATCAAAATTTTGGCAAGTCTGATACTGGAAACCAATAACTACAAAGGCGCAGGGGAAAAACACACATACCGTTGTAATCGGGCGAGTTTTTACTTTCAGATGCAACAGGAATTTCTCGAGTTCGTCAATCCGTTCGCGAGATATGGGAGTTTGAAGTGAAGGAATGGTTGAGAAACCATCAAAATTCTCGCAAGTCTGATACTCGAAAACAATAACTACAATGGCCTAGGGGAAAAGTACACACACCATATTAATCGGGCGAGTTTCTACTTTCAGATGCAACAGGAGTTTCTCGTGTTCTTCAATCTGTTCGCGAGATATGGGGGTTTGAACTTAAGGAATGGTGGAGAGACTATCAAAATTTTCGCAAGTCAGATACTCGAAACCAATAACTGGAATGGTCTAGGGGAAAAGTACACACACCGTATTAATCGCGCGAGTTTTTACTTTCAGGTGCAACAGGAATTTCCCGAGTTCGTCAATCCGTTCGCGAGATATAGGCGTTTGAAGTTAAGGAATGGTTGAGAAACCATCAAAATTTTCGCAAGTCTGTTACCCGAAACCAATAACTGGAACGGCTAGGGGAAAAATACACATACCGTTGTAATCGGGCAAGTTTTTACTTTCAGATGCAACAGGAATTTCTCGAGTTCGTCAATCCGTTCGCGAGATATGGGAGTTTGAAGTGAAGGAATGGTTGAGAAACCATCAAAATTTTCGCAATTCTGATACTCGAAAACAATAACTACATTGGCCTAGGGGAAAAGTACACACACCACTGTAATCGGGCGAGTATCTACTTTCAGATGCAACAGAAATTTCTCGAGTTCGTCAATCCGTTCGCGAGATATGGGAGTTTGAAGGTAAGGAATGGTTGAGAAACCATCAAAATTTTAGCAAGTCTGATACTGGAAACCAATAACTACAAAGGCGTAGGGGAAAAATACACATACCGTTGTAATCGGGCGAGTTTTTACTTGCAGATGCAACAGGAAGTTTTCGAGTTCGTCAATCCGTTCGCGAGATATAGGGGTTTGAAGTTAAGGAAAGGTTGAGAAACCATCAAAATTTTCGCAAGTCTGATACTCGATACCAATAACTACAAAGGCCTAGGGGAAAAACACACATACCGTTGTAATCGGGCGAGTTTTTACTTTCAGATGCAAAAGGAATTTCTCGAGTTCATCAATCCGTTCGCGAGATATGGGAGTTTGAAAGTAAGGAATGGTTGAGAAACCATCAAAATTTTGGCAAGTCTGATACTGGAAACCAATAACTACAGATGCGAAGGGTAAAAATACACATACCGTTGTAATCCGAAGAGTTTCTACTTTCAGATGCAACCAAAATTTTTCGGATTCGTCAATCCGTTCACGAAATATGGGAGTTTGAAGTTAAGGAATGGTTGAGAAACCATAAAAATTTTCGCAAGTCTGATACTCGAAACCAACAACTACAAAGGCCTAGGGGAAAAACACACATACCGTTGTAATCGGGCGAGTTTTTACTTTCAGATGCAACAGGAATTTCTCGAGTTCGTCAATCCGTTCGCGAGATATGGGAGTTTGAAGTGAAGGAATGGTTGAGAAACCATCAAAATTCTCGCAAGTCTGATTCTCGAAACCAATAACTACAAAGGCCTAGGGGAAAAACACACATACCGTTGTAATCGGGCGAGTTTTTAATTTCAGATGCAACAGGAATTTCTCGAGTTCATTAATCCGTTCGCGAGATATGGGAGTTTGAAGTTAAGCAATGGTTGAGAAACCATGAAAGTTTTCGCTGGTCTGATACTCGAAACCAATAAATGGAATGGCCTAGGGGAAAAGTACACACACCACTGTAATCGGGCGAGTTTCTACTTTCAGACGCAACAGAAATTTCTCGAGTTCGTAAATCCGTTCGCGAGATATGGGAGTTTGAAGGTAAGGAATGGTTGAGAAACCATCAAAATTTTCGCAAGTCTGATACTCGAAAACAATAACTACAAAGGCCTACGGGAAAAACACACATACCGTTGTAATCGGGCGAGTTTTTACTTTCAGATGCAACAGGAATTACTCGAGTTCGTCTATCCGTTCGCGAGATATGGGAGTTTGAAGTGAAGGAATGGTTGAGAAACCATCAAAATTCTCGCAAATCTGATACTCGAAACCAATAACTACAAAGGCCTAGGGGAAAAACACACATACCGTTGTAATCGGGCGAGTTCTTCCTTTCAGGTGCAACAGGAATTTCTCGAGTTCGTCAATCCGTTCGCGAGATATAGGAGTTCGAAGTTAAGGAGTGGTTGAGAAACCATCAAACTTTTCGCAAGTCTGTTACCCGAAACCAATAACTGGAACGGCCTCGTGGAAAAATACACATACCGTTGTAATCGGGCGAGTTTTTACTTTCAGATGCAACAGGAATTTCTCGAGTTCGTCAATCCGTTCGCGAGATATAGGGGTTTGAAGTTAAGGAATGGTTGAGAAACCATCAAAATTTTCGCATGTCTGTTACTCGAAACCAATAACTGGAACGGCCTAGGGGAAAAATAAACATACCGTTGTAATCGGGCGAGTTTCTACTTTCGGATGCAAGAGGAATTTCTCGAGTTCGTCAATCAGTTCGCGAGATATAGGGGTTTGAAGTTAAGGAATGGTTGAGAAACCATCAAAATTTTCGCAATTCTGGTACTCGAAAACAATAACTACAATGGCCTAGGGGAAAAGTACACACACCATATTAATCGGGCGAGTTTCTACTTTCAGATGCAACAGGAATTTCTCGAGTTCGTCTATCCGTTCGCGAGATATGGGAGTTTGAAGTGAAGGAATGGTTGAGAAACCATCAAAATTCTCGCTTGTCTGATACTCGAAACCATTAACTACAAAGGCCTAGGGGAAAAACACACATACCGTTGTAATCGGGCGTGTTTTTACTTTCAGATGCAACAGGAATTTCTCGAGTTCGTCAATCCGTTCGCGAGATAAAGGAGTTTGAAGTTAAGGAATGGTTGAGAAACCATCTAAATTCTCGCTAGTTTGTTCTTCGAAACCAATAACTGGAACGGCCTAGGGGAAAAATACACATACCATTGTAATCGGGCGAGTTTCTACTTTCAGATGCAACAGGAATTTCTCGAATTCGTCAAACCGTTCGCGAGATATGGAAGTTTGAAGGTAAGGAATGGTTGAGGAGCCATCAAAATTTTCGCAAGTCTGATACTCGAAACCAATAATTACAAATGCCTAGGGGAAAAATACAAATACCGTTGTAATCGGAAGAGTTTCTACTTTCGGATGCAAGAGGAATTTCTCGAGTTTGTCAATCCGTTCGCGAGATACGGGAGTATGAAGTTAAGGAATTGTTGAGAAACCATCAAAATTTTCGCAAGTCTGATACTCGAAACCAATAACTAGAACGGCCTCGAGGAAATGTACACACACCATTGTATTCGGGAGAGCTTCTACTTTCAAATGCGACAGGAATTTCTCGAGTTCGTCAATCCGTTCGCGAGATATGGGATTTTGAAGTTAAGGAATGGTTGAGAAACCATCAAAATTTTCGCAAGTCTGTTACTCGAAACCAATAACTGAAACCGCCTAGGGGAAAAATACACATACCGTTGTAATCGGGCGAGTTTCTACTTTCGGATGCAAGAGGAATTTCTCGAGTTCGTCAATCCGTTCGCGAGATATGGGAGTTTGAAGTGAAGGAATGGTTGAGAAACCATCAAAATTCTCGCATGTCTGATTCTCGAAACCAATAACTACAAAGGCCTAGGGGAAAAAGACACATACCGTTGTAATCGGGCGAGTTTTTACTTTCAGATGCAACAGGAATTTCTCGAATTCGTCAATCCGTTCGTGAGATATGGGAGTTTGAAGTTAAGGAATGGTTGAGAAACCATGAAAGTTTTCGCTGGTCTGATACTCGAAACCAATAAATGGAACGGCCTAGGAGAAAAATACACTTACCGTTGTAATCGGGCGAGTTTCTACTTTCGGATGCAAGAGGAATTTCTCGAGTTCGTCAATCAGTTCGCGAGATATGGGTGTTTGAATTTCAGGAATGGTTGAGAAACCATCAAATTTTTCGCAATTCTGATACTCGAAAACAATAACTACAATGGCCTAGGGGAAAAGTACACACACCATATTAATCGGGCGAGTTTCTACTTTCAGATGCAACAGGAATTTCTCGAGTTCGTCTATCCGTTCGCGAGATATGGGAGTTTGAAGTGAAGGAATGGTTGAGAAACCATCAAAATTCTCGCAAGTCTGATACTCGAAACCATTAACTACAAAGGCCTAGGGGAAAAACACACATACCTTTGTAATCGGGCGTGTTTTTACTTTCAGATGCAACAGGAATTTCTCGAGTTCGTCAATCCGTTCGCGAGATAAAGGAGTTTGAAGTTAAGGAATGGTTGAGAAACCATCTAAATTCTCGCTAGTTTGTTCTTCGAAACCAATAACTGGAACGGCCTAGGGGAAAAATACACACACCACTGTAATCGGGCGAGTATCTACTTTCAGATGCAACAGAAATTTCTCGAGTTCGTCAATCCGTTCGCGAGATATGGGAGTTTGAAGGTAAGGAATGGTTGAGAAACCATCAAAATTTTAGCAAGTCTGATACTGGAAACCAATAACTACAAAGGCGTAGGGGAAAAATACACATACCGTTGTAATCGGGCGAGTTTTTACTTGCAGATGCAACAGGAATTTCTCGAGTTCGTCAATCCGTTCGCGAGATATAGGGGTTTGAAGTTAAGGAAAGGTTGAGAAACCATCAAAATTTTCGCAAGTCTGATACTCGAAACCAATAACTACAAAGGCCTAGGGGAAAAACACACATACCGTTGTAGTCGGGCGAGTTTTTACTTTCAGATGCAACAGGAATTACTCGAGTTCGTCTATCCGTTCGCGAGATATGGGAGTTTGAAGTGAAGGAATGGTTGAGAAACCATCAAAATTTTCGCAAGTCTGATACCCGAAACCAATAACTACTATGGCTTAGGGCAAAAATACAAACACCGTTGTAATCGGGAGAGTTTCTACTTTCAGATGCAACAGGAATTTCTCGAGTTCGTCAATCCGTTCTCGAGATATGGGGCTTTGAAGTTAAGGAATGGTTGAGCAACCATCAAAATTTTCGCAAGTCTGATACCCGAAACCAATAACTACTATGGCTTAGGGCAAAAATACAAACACCGTTGTAATCGGGAGAGTTTCTACTTTCAGATGCAACAGGAATTTCTCCAGTTCGTCAATCCGTTCGCGAGATATCGGAGTTTGAAGTTAGGGAATGGTTGAGAAACCATCAAAATTTTTGCAAGGCTGATACTCGAAAACAATAACTACAGTGACCTAGGGGAAAAATACCCACACCATATTAATCGGGCGAGTTTCTACTTTCAGTTGCAACAGGAAATTCTCGAGTTCGTCTATCCGTTCGCGAGATATGGGAGTTTGAAGTTAAGGAATGGTTGGGAAACCATCAAAATTTTCGCAAGTCTGATACTCCAAACCAATAACTGGAATGGCCTAGGGGAAAAGTACACACACCATTGTAATCGGGCGAGCTTCTACTTTCAGATGCAACAGGAATTTCTCGAGTTCGTCAATCCGTCCTCGAGATATGGGAGTTTGAAGTTAAGGAATGGTTGAGAAACCATCAAAATTTTCGCAAGTCTGATACTCAAAAACAATAACTACAATGGCCTAGGGGAAAAGTACACACACCATATTAATCGGGCGCGTTTCTACTTTCAGATGCAACAGGAATTTCTCCAGTTCGTCAATCCGTTCGCGAGATATCGGAGTTTGAGGTTAGGGAATGGTTGAGAAACCATCAAAATTTTTGCAAGGCTGATACTCGAAAACAATAACTACAGTGGCCTAGGGGAAAAGTACCCACACCATATTAATCGGGCGAGTTTCTACTTTCATGTGCAACAGGAATTTCTCGACTTCGTCTATCCGTTCGCGAGATATGGGAGTTTGAAGTTAAGGAATGGCTGAGAAACCATCAAAATTGTCAATAGTCTGATACTCGAAAAAAAAAGCTACAATGGCCTAGGGGAAAAGTACACACACCATTGTAATCGGTCGAGCTTCTACTTTCAGATGCAACAGGAATTTCTCCAGTTCGTCAATCCGTTCGCGAGATATGGGAGTTTGAAGTTAAGGAATGGTTGAGAAACCATCAAAGTTTTCGCAAGTCTGATACACGAAACCAATAACTACAATGGCCTAGGGGAAAAGTACACACACCATAGTAATCGGGCGAGTTTCTACTTTCAGATGCAACAGGAATTTCTCGAGCTTGTCAATCCGTTCGCGAGATATGGGACTTTGAAGTTAAGGAATGGTTGAGAAACCATCAAAATTTTGGCAAGTCTGATACTCGAAACCGCTAACAACAATGGCCTAGGGTAAAAGTACACACATCATATTAATCGTGCGAGTTTCTACTTTCAGATGCTACAGGAATTTCGCGAGTTCGTCAATCCGTTCGCGAGATATTGGAGTTTGAAGTTAAGGAATGGTTGAGAAACAATCAAAATTTTCGCAAGTCTGATACTCAAAACCAATAACTGGAACGGCCTAGGGGAAATCTACACATACCGATGTAACCGGGCGAGTTTCTACGTTCAGATGCAACAGGAATTTCTCGAGTTCGCCAAACCGTTCGCGAGATATGGGAGTTTGAAGTCAAGGAATGGTTGAGAAACCATCAAAATTGTCGCTAGTCTGATACTCGAAAAAAAACTACAATGGCCTAGGGGAAAAGTACACACACCATACTAATCAGGCGAGTTTCTACTTTCAGGTGCAATAGGAATTTCTCGACTTCGTCTATCTGTTCGCGAGATATGGGAGTTTGAAGTTAAGGAATGTTTGAGAAACCATCAAAATTGTCGCTAGTCTGATACTCGAAAAAAAAAACTACAATGGCCTAGGGGAATAGTACACACACCATTGTAATCGGTCGAGCTTCTACTTTCAGATGCAACAGGATTTTCTCCAGTTCGTCAAACCGTTCGCGAGATATGGTAGTTTGATGTTAAGGAATGGTTGAGAAACCATCAAAATTTTCGCTAGTCTGATACTCGAAAAAAAAAACTACAATGGCCTAGGGGAAAAGTACACACACCATATTAATCGGGCGAGTTTCTACTTTCAGGTGCAACAGGAATTTCTCGACTTCGTCTATCCGTTCGCGAGATATGGGAGTTTGAAGTTAAGGAATGTTCGAGAAACCATCAAAATTTTCGCAAGTCTGATACTCGAAACCAATAACAACAATGGCCTAGGGGAAAAGTACACACATCATATTAATCGGGCGAGTTTCTACTTTCAGATGCAACAGGAATTTCTCGAGCTCGTCAATCCGTTCGCGAGGTATCGGAGTTTGAAGTTAAGGAATGGTTGAGAAACCATCAAAATTTTCGCAAGTCTGATACTCGAAACCAATAACTACAGTGGCCTAGGGGAAAAGTACCCACACCATAATAATCGGGCGAGTTTCTGCTTTCAGGTGCAACAGGAAATTCTCGAGTTCGTCTGTCCGTTCGCGAGATATGGGAGTTTGAAGTTAAGGAATGGTTGTGAAACCATCAAAATTTTCGCAAGTCTGATACTCCAAACCAATAACTGGAATGGCCTAGGGGAAAAGTACACACCATTGTAATCGGGCGAGCTTCTACTTTCAGATGCAACAGGAATTTCTCGAGTTCGTCAATCCGTCCTCGAGATATGGGAGTTTGAAGTTAAGGAATGGTTGAGAAACCATCAAAATTTTCGCAAGTCTGATACTCAAAAACAATAACTACAATGGTCTAGGGGAAAAGTACACACACCATATTAATCGGGCGAGTTTCTACTTTCGGTGCAACAGGAATTTCTCGACTTCGTCTATCCGTTCGCGAGATATGGGAGTTTGAAGTTAAGGAATGGTTGGGAAACCATCAAAATTTTCGCAAGTCTGATACTCGAAACCAATAACAACAATGGCCTAGGGGAAAAGTACACACATCATATTAATCGGGCGAGTTTCTACTTTCAGATGCAACAGGAATTTCTCGAGTTCGTCAATCCGTTCGCGAGATATGGGAGTTTGAAGTTAAGGAATGGTTGAGAAACCATCAAAATTTTCGCAAGTCTGATACTCGAAACCAATAACTACAGTGGCCTAGGGGAAAAGTACCCACTCCATAATAATCGGGCGAGTTTCTACTTTCAGGTGCAACAGGAATTTCTCGACTTCGTCTATCCGTTCGCTAGATATGGGAGTTTGAAGTTAAGGAATGTTTGAGAAACCATCAAAATTTTCCCAAGTCTGATACTCGAAACCAATAACAACAATGGCCTAGGGGAAAAGTACACACATCATATTAATCGGGCGTGTTTCTGCTTTCAGATGCAACAGGAATTTCTCGAGTCCGTCAATCCGTTCGCGAGATATCGGAGTTTGAAGTTAAGGAATGGTTGAGAAACCATCAAAATTGTCGCTAGTCTGATACTCGAAAAAAAAAACTACAATGGCCTAGGGGAATAGTACACACACCATTGTAATCGGTCGAGCTTCTACTTTCAGATGCAACAGGATTTTCTCCAGTTCGTCAATCCGTTCGCGAGATATGGTAGTTTGATGTTAAGGAATGGTTGAGAAACCATCAAAATTTTCGCTAGTCTGATACTCGAAAAAAAAAACTACAATGGCCTAGGGGAAAAGTACACACACCATATTAATCGGGCGAGTTTCTACTTTCAGGTGCAACAGGAATTTCTCGACTTCGTCTATCCGTTCGCGAGATATGGGAGTTTGAAGTTAAGGAATGTTCTAGAAACCATCAAAATTTTCGCAAGTCTGATACTCGAAACCAATAACAACAATGGCCTAGGGGAAAAGTACACACATCATATTAATCGGGCGAGTTTCTACTTTCAGATGCAACAGGAATTTCTCGAGCTCGTCAATCCGTTCGCGAGGTATCGGAGTTTGAAGTTAAGGAATGGTTGAGAAACCATCAAAATTTTCGCAAGTCTGATACTCGAAACCAATAACTACAGTGGCCTAGGGGAAAAGTACCCACACCATAATAATCGGGCGAGTTTCTACTTTCAGGTGCAACAGGAAATTCTCGAGTTCGTCTGTCCGTTCGCGAGATATGGGAGTTTGAAGTTAAGGAATGGTTGTGAAACCATCAAAATTTTCGCAAGTCTGATACTCCAAACCAATAACTGGAATGGCCTAGGGGAAAAGTACACACCATTGTAATCGGGCGAGCTTCTACTTTCAGATGCAACAGGAATTTCTCGAGTTCTTCAATCCGTCCTCGAGATATGGGAGTTTGAAGTTAAGGAATGGTTGAGAAACCATCAAAATTTTCGCAAGTCTGATACTCAAAAACAATAACTACAATGGCCTAGGGGAAAAGTACACACACCATATTAATCGGGCGAGTTTCTACTTTCAGGTGCAACAGGAATTTCTCGACTTCGTCTATCCGTTCGCTAGATATGGGAGTTTGAAGTTAAGGAATGTTTGAGAAACCATCAAAATTTTCCCAAGTCTGATACTCGAAACCAATAACAACAATGGCCTAGGGGAAAAGTACACACATCATATTAATCGGGCGAATTTCTACCTTCAGATGCAACAGGAATTTCTCGAGCTCGTCAATCCGTTCGCGAGGTATCGGAGTTTGAAGTTAAGGAATGGTTGAGAAACCATCAAAATTGTCGCTAGTCTGATACTCGAAAAAAAAACTACATTGGCCTAGGGGAAAAGTACACACACCATTGTAATCGGTCGAGCTTCTACTTTCAGATGCAACAGGAATTTCTCCAGTTCGTCAATCCGTTCGCGAGATATGGGAGTTTGAAGTTAAGGAATGGTTGAGAAACCATCAAAATTTTCGCAAGTCTGATACTCGAAACCAATGACAACAATGGCCTAGGGGAGAAGTACACACACCATAGTAATCGGGCGAGTTTCTACTTTCAGATGCAACAGGAATTTCTCGAGCTCGTCAATCCGTTCGCGAGATATGGGACTTTGATGTTAAGGAATGGTTGAGAAACCATCAAAATTTTCGCAAGTCTGATACGCGAAACCAATAACTACTATGGCCTAGGGCAAAAATACACACACCGTTGTAATCGGGCGCGTTTCTACTTTCAGATGCAACAGGAATTTCTCCAGTTCGTCAATCCGTTCGCGAGATATCGGAGTTTGAGGTTAGGGAATGGTTGAGAAACCATCAAAATTTTTGCAAGGCTGATACTCGAAAACAATAACTACAGTGGCCTAGGGGAAAAGTACCCACACCATATTAATCGGGCGAGTTTCTACTTTCATGTGCAACAGGAATTTCTCGACTTCGTCTATCCGTTCGCGAGATATGGGAGTTTGAAGTTAAGGAATGGCTGAGAAACCATCAAAATTGTCGCATGTCTGATACTCGAAACCAATAACAACAATGGCCTAGGGGAAAAGTACACACATCATATTAATCGGGCGAGCTTCTGCTTTCAGATGCAACAGGAATTTCTCGAGTTCGTCAATCCGTTCGCGAGATACCGGAATTTGAAGTTAAGTAATGGTTGAGAAACCATCAAAATTGTCGCTAGTCTGTTACTCGAAAAAAAAAAACTACAATGGCCTAGGGGAAAAGTACGCACACCATATTAATCAGGCGAGTTTCTACTTTCAGGTGCAATAGGAATTTCTCGACTTCGTCTATCCGTTCGCGAGATATGGGAGTTTGAAGTTAAGGAATGGTTGAGAAACCATCAAAATTTTGGCAAGTCTGATACTCCAAACCAATAACTGGAATGGCCTAGGGGAAAAGTACACACACCATTGTAATCGGGCGAGCTTCTACTTTCAGATGCAACAGGAATTTCTCGAGCTCGTCAATCCGTTCGCGAGGTATCGGAGTTTGAAGTTAAGGAATGGTTGAGAAACCATCAAAATTTTGGCAAGTCTGATACTCGAAACCAATAACTACAATGGCCTAGGGGAAAAGTACACACACCATATTAATCAGGCGAGTTTCTACTTTCAGGTGCCATAGGAATTTCTCGAGTCCGTCAATCCGTTCGCGAGATATGGGAGTTTGAAGTTAAGGAATGGTTGAAAAACCATCAAAATTTTGGCAAGTCTGATACTCGAAACCAATAACTGCTATGGCCTAGGGGCAAAGTAGACACACCATATTAATCGGGCGAGTTTCTACTTTCAGATGCAGCAGGAATTTCTCGTGTTCGTCAATCCGTTCGCGAGATATGGGAGTTTGAAGTTAAGGAATGGTTGAGAAACCATCAAAATTTTCGCAAGTCTGATACCCGAAACCAATAACTACGATGGCTTAGGGCAAAAATACACACACCGTTGTAATCGGGCGAGTTTCTACTTTCAGATGCAACAGGAATTTCTCCAGTTCGTCAATCCGTTCGCGAGATATCGGAGTTTGAAGTTAGGGAATGGTTGAGAAACCATCAAAATTTTTGCAAGGCTGATACTCGAAAACAATAACTACAGTGGCCTAGGGGAAAAGTACCCACACCATATTAATCGGGCGAGTTTCTACTTTCAGGTGCAACAGGAATTTCTCGACTTCGTCTATCCGTTCGCGAGATATGGGAGTTTGAAGTTAAGGAATGTTCGAGAAACCATCAAAATTTTCGCAAGTCTGATACTCGAAACCAATAACAACAATGGCCTAGGGGAAAAGTAAACACATCATATTAATCGGGCGAGTTTCTACTTTCAGATGCAACAGGAATTTCTCGAGCTCGTCAATCCGTTCGCGAGGTATCGGAGTTTGAAGTTAAGGAATGGTTGAGAAACCATCAAAATTGTCGCTTGTCTGATACTCGAAAAAAAAACTACAATGGCCTAGGGGAAAAGCACACACACCATATTAATCAGGCGAGTTTCTACTTTCAGGTGCCATAGGAATTTCTCGACTTCGTTTAACCGTTCGCGAGATATGGGAGTTTGAAGTTAAGGAATGTTTGTGAAACCATCAATATTTTCGCAAGTCTGATACTCCAAACCAATAACTGGAATGGCCTAGGGGAAAAGTACACACACCATTGTAATCGGGCGAGCTTCTACTTTCAGATGCAACAGGAATTTCTCGAGATCGTCAATCCGTCCTCGAGATATGGGAGTTTGAAGTTAAGGAATGGTTGAGAAACCATCAAAATTTTCGAAAGTCTGATACTCGAAAACAATAACTACAATGGCCTAGGGGAAAAGTACACACACCATATTAATCGGGCGAGTTTCTACTTTCGGTGCAACAGGAATTTCTCGACTTCGTCTATCCGTTCGCGAGATATGGGAGTTTGAAGTTAAGGAATGGTTGGGAAACCATCAAAATTTTCGCAAGTCTGATACTCGAAACCAATAACAACAATGGCCTAGGGGAAAAGTACACACATCATATTAATCGGGCGAGTTTCTACTTTCAGATGCAACAGGAATTTCTCGAGTTCGTCAATCCGTTCGCGAGATATGGGAGTTTGAAGTTAAGGAATGGTTGAGAAACCATCAAAATTTTCGCAAGTCTGATACTCGAAACCAATAACTACAGTGGCCTAGGGGAAAAGTACCCACTCCGTAATAATCGGGCGAGTTTCTACTTTCAGGTGCAACAGGAAATTCTCAAGTTCGTCTATCCGTTCGCGAGATATGGGAGTTTGAAGTTAAGAAATGGTTGTGAAACCATCAAAATTTTCGCAAGTCTGATACTCCAAACCAATAACTGGAATGGCCTAGGGGAAAAGTACACACACCATTGTAATCGGGCGAGCTTCTACTTTCAGATGCAACAGGAATTTCTCGAGTTCGTCAATCCGTCCTCGAGATATGGGAGTTTGAAGTTAAGGAATGGTTGAGAAACCATCAAAATTTTCGCAAGTCTGATACTCAAAAACAATAACTACAATGGCCTAGGGGAAAAGTACACACACCATATTAATCGGGCGAGTTTCTACTTTCAGGTGCAACAGGAATTTCTCGACTTCGTCTATCCGTTCGCTAGATATGGGAGTTTGAAGTTAAGGAATGTTTGAGAAACCATCAAAATTTTCGCAAGTCTGATACTCGAAACCAATAACAACAATGGCCTAGGGGAAAAGTACACACATCATATTAATCGGGCGAGTTTCTGCTTTCAGATGCAACAGGAATTTCCCGAGTCCGTCAATCCGTTCGCGAGATATGGGACTTTGAAGTTAAGGAATGGTTGAGAAACCATCAAAATTTTCGCAAGTCTGATACCCGAAACCAATAACTACTATGGCCTAGGGCAAAAATATACACACCGTTGTAATCGGGCGCGTTTCTACTTTCAGATGCAACAGGAATTTCTCCAGTTCGTCAATCCGTTCGCGAGAAATCGGAGTTTGAAGTTAGGGAATGGTTGAGAAACCATCAAAATTTTTGCAAGGCTGATACTCGAAAACAATAACTACAGTGGCCTAGGGGAAAAGTACCCACACCATATTAATCGGGCGAGTATCTACTTTCATGTGCAACAGGAATTTCTCGACTTCGTCTATCCGTTCGCGAGATATGGGAGTTTGAAGTTAAGGAATGTTTGAGAAACCATCAAAATTTTCGCAAGTCGGATACTCGAAACCAATAACAACAATGGCCTAGGGGAAAAGTGCACACATCATATTAATCGGGCGAGTTTCTGCTTTCAGATGCAACAGGAATTTCCCGAGTCCGTCAATCCGTTCGCGAGATATCGGAGTTTGAAGTTAAGGAATGGCTGAGAAACCATCAAAATTGTCAATAGTCTGATACTCGAAACCAATAACTACAATGGCCTAGGGGAAAAGTACACACACCATATTAATCGGGCGAGTTTCTACTTTCAGATGCAACAGGAATTTCTCCAGTTCGTCAATCCGTTCGCGAGGTATCGGAGTTTGAAGTTAGGGAATGGTTGAGAAACCATCAAAATTTTCGCAAGGCTGATACTCGAAAACAATAACTACAGTGGCCTAGGGGAAAAGTACCCACACCATATTAATCGGGCGAGTTTCTACTTTCAGGTGCAACAGGAAATCCTCGACTTCGTCGATCCGTTCGCGAGATATGGGAGTTTGAAGTTAAGGAATGGTTGTGAAACCATCAAAATTTTCGCATGTCTGATACTCGAAACCAATAACAACAATGGCCTAGGGGAAAAGTACACACATCATTTTAATCGGGCGAGCTTCTGCTTTCAGATGCAACAGGAATTTCTCGAGTTCGTCAATCCGTTCGCAAGATACCGGAGTTTGAAGTTAAGGAATGGTTGAGAAACCATCAAAATTGTCGCTAGTCTGATACTCGAAAAAAAAAAAACTACAATGGCCTAGGGGAAAAGTACGCACACCATATTAATCAGGGGAGTTTCTACTTTCAGGTGCAATAGGAATTTCTCGACTTCGTCTATCCGTTCGCGAGATATGGGAGTTTGAAGTTAAGGAATGGTTGAGAAACCATCAAAATTTTGGCAAGTCTGATACTCGAAACCAATAACTACAATGGCCTAGGGGAAAAGTACACACACCATATTAATCGGGCGTGTTTCTACTTTCAGATGCAACAGGAATTTCTCGAGCTCGTCAATCCGTTCGCGAGGTATCGGAGTTTGAAGTTAAGGAATGGTTGAGAAACCATCAAAATTTTGGCAAGTCTGACACTCGAAACCAATAACTACAATGGCCTAGGGGAAAAGTACACACACCATAGTAATCGGGCGAGTTTCTACTTTCAGATGCAACAGGAATTTCTCGAGTTCGTCTATCCGTTCGCGAGATATGGGAGTTTGAAGATAAGGAATGGTTGAGAAACCATCAAAATTTTCGCAACTCTGTTACTCGAAACCAATAACTGGAACGGCGTAGGGGAAAAATACACATACCGTTGTAACCGGGCGAGTTTCTACTTTCAGATGCCACAGGAATTTCTCGAGTTCGTCAATCCGTTCGCGAGATATGGGAGTTTGAAGTTAAGGAATGGTTGAGAAACCATCAAAATTTTGGCAAGTCTGATACTCGAAACCAATAACTGCTATGGCCTAGGGGAAAAGTAGACACACCATATTAATCGGGCGAGTTTCTACTTTCAGATGCAACAGGAATTTCTCGTGTTCGTCAATCCGTTCGCGAGATATGGGAGTTTGAAGTTAAGGAATGGTTGAGAAACCATCAAAATTTTCGCAAGTCTGATACCCGAAACCAATAACTACGATGGCTTAGGGCAAAAATACACACACCGTTGTAATCGGGCGAGTTTCTACTTTCAGATGCAACAGGAATTTCTCCAGTTCGTCAATCCGTTCGCGAGATATCGGAGTTTGAAGTTAGGGAATGGTTGAGAAACCATCAAAATTTTTGCAAGGCTGATACTCGAAAACAATAACTACAGTGGCCTAGGGGAAAAGTACCCACACCATATTAATCGGGCGAGTTTCTACTTTCAGTTGCAACAGGAAATTCTCGAGTTCGTCTATCCGTTCGCGAGATATGGGAGTTTGAAGTTAAGGAATGGTTGTGAAACCATCAAAATTTTCGCAAGTCTGATACTTCAAACCCATAACTGGAATGGCCTAGGGTAAAAGTTCACACACCATTGTAATCGGGCGAGCTTCTACTTTCAGATGCAACAGGAATTTCTCGAGTTCGTCAATCCGTTCTCGAGGTATGGGGCTTTGAAGTTAAGGAATGTTTGAGCAACCATCAAAATTTTCGCAAGTCTGATACCCGAAACCAATAACTACTATGGCTTAGGGCAAAAATACACACACCGTTGTAATCGGGAGAGTTTCTACTTTCAGATGCAACAGGAATTTCTCCAGTTCGTCAATCCGTTCGCGAGATATCGGAGTTTGAAGTTAGGGAATGGTTGAGAAACCATCAAAATTTTTGCAAGGCTGATACTCGAAAACAATAACTACAGTGACCTAGGGGAAAAGTACCCACACCATATTAATCGGGCGAGTTTCTACTTTCATGTGCAACAGGAATTTCTCGACTTCGTCTATCCGTTCGCGAGATATGGGAGTTTGAAGTTAAGGAATGTTTGAGAAACCATCAAAATTTTGGCAGGTCTGATACTCGAAACCAATAACAACAATGGCCTAGGGGAAAGGTACACACATCATATTAATCGGGCGAGTTTCTACTTTCAGATGCAACAGGAATTTCTCGAGTTCGTCAATCCGTTCGCGAGGTATGGGAGTTTGAAGTTAAGGAATAGTTGAGATACCATCAAAATTTTGGCAAGTCTGACACTCGAAACCAATAACTACAATGGCCTAGGGGAAAAGTACACACACCATATTAATCAGGCGAGTTTCTACTTTCAGGTGCCATAGGAATTTCTCGAGTCCGTCAATCCGTTCGCGAGATATGGGAGTTTGAAGTTAAGGAATGGTTGAGAAACCATCAAAATTGTCGCTAGTCTGATACTCGAAACCAATAACTACAATGGCCTAGGGGAAAAGTACACACACCATAGTAATCGGGCGAGTTTCTACTTTCAGATGCAACAGGAATTTCTCGAGTTCGTCTATCCGTTCGCGAGATATGGGAGTTTGAAGATAAGGAATGGTTGAGAAACCATCAAAATTTTGGCAAGTCTGATACTCGAAACCAATAACTGCTATGGCCTAGGGGAAAAGTAGACACACCATATTAATCGGGCGAGTTTCTACTTTCAGATGCAACAGGAATTTCTCGTGTTCGTCAATCCGTTCGCGAGATATGGGAGTTTGAAGTTAAGGAATGGTTGAGAAACCATCAAAATTTTCGCAAGTCTGATACCCGAAACCAATAACTACGATGGCTTAGGGCAAAAATACACACACCGTTGTAATCGGGCGAGTTTCTACTTTCAGATGCAACAGGAATTTCTCCAGTTCGTCAATCCGTTCGCGAGATATCGGAGTTTGAAGTTGGGGAATGGTTGAGAAACCATCAAAATTTTTGCAAGGCTGATACTCGAAAACAATAACTACAGTGGCCTAGGGGAAAAGTACCCACACCATATTAATCGGGCGAGTTTCTACTTTCAGTTGCAACAGGAAATTCTCGAGTTCGTCTATCCGTTCGCGAGATATGGGAGTTTGAAGTTAAGGAATGGTTGTGAAACCATCAAAATTTTCGCAAGTCTGATACTTCAAACCCATAACTGGAATGGCCTAGGGTAAAAGTTCACACACCATTGTAATCGGGCGAGCTTCTACTTTCAGATGCAACAGGAATTTCTCGAGTTCGTCAATCCGTTCTCGAGGTATGGGGCTTTGAAGTTAAGGAATGTTTGAGCAACCATCAAAATTTTCGCAAGTCTGATACCCGAAACCAATAACTACTATGGCTTAGGGCAAAAATACACACACCGTTGTAATCGGGAGAGTTTCTACTTTCAGATGCAACAGGAATTTCTCCAGTTCGTCAATCCGTTCGCGAGATATCGGAGTTTGAAGTTAGGGAATGGTTGAGAAACCATCAAAATTTTTGCAAGGCTGATACTCGAAAACAATAACTACAGTGACCTAGGGGAAAAGTACCCACACCATATTAATCGGGCGAGTTTCTACTTTCATGTGCAACAGGAATTTCTCGACTTCGTCTATCCGTTCGCGAGATATGGGAGTTTGAAGTTAAGGAATGTTTGAGAAACCATCAAAATTTTGGCAGGTCTGATACTCGAAACCAATAACAACAATGGCCTAGGGGAAAGGTACACACATCATATTAATCGGGCGAGTTTCTACTTTCAGATGCAACAGGAATTTCTCGAGTTCGTCAATCCGTTCGCGAGGTATGGGAGTTTGAAGTTAAGGAATAGTTGAGATACCATCAAAATTTTGGCAAGTCTGACACTCGAAACCAATAACTACAATGGCCTAGGGGAAAAGTACACACACCATATTAATCAGGCGAGTTTCTACTTTCAGGTGCCATAGGAATTTCTCGAGTCCGTCAATCCGTTCGCGAGATATGGGAGTTTGAAGTTAAGGAATGGTTGAGAAACCATCAAAATTGTCGCTAGTCTGATACTCGAAACCAATAACTACAATGGCCTAGGGGAAAAGTACACACACCATAGTAATCGGGCGAGTTTCTACTTTCAGATGCAACAGGAATTTCTCGAGTTCGTCTATCCGTTCGCGAGATATGGGAGTTTGAAGATAAGGAATGGTTGAGAAACCATCAAAATTTTTGCAACTCTGTTACTCGAAACCAATAACTGGAACGGCGTAGGGGAAAAATACACATACCGTTGTAACCGGGCGAGTTTCTACTTTCAGATGCCACAGGAATTTCTCGAGTCCGTCAATCCGTTCGCGAGATATGGGAGTTTGAAGTTAAGGAATGGTTGAGAAACCATCAAAATTTTGGCAAGTCTGATACTCGAAACCAATAACTGCTATGGCCTAGGGGAAAAGTAGACACACCATATTAATCGGGCGAGTTTCTACTTTCAGATGCAACAGGAATTTCTCGTGTTCGTCAATCCGTTCGCGAGATATGGGAGTTTGAAGTTAAGGAATGGTTGAGAAACCATCAAAATTTTCGCAAGTCTGATACCCGAAACCAATAACTACGATGGCTTAGGGCAAAAATACACACACCGTTGTAATCGGGCGAGTTTCTACTTTCAGATGCAACAGGAATTTCTCCAGTTCGTCAATCCGTTCGCGAGATATCGGAGTTTGAAGTTGGGGAATGGTTGAGAAACCATCAAAATTTTTGCAAGGCTGATACTCGAAACCAATAACTACAGTGGTCTAGGGGAAAAGTACCCACACCATATTAATCGGGCGAGTTTCTACTTTCAGTTGCAACAGGAAATTCTCGAGTTCGTCTATCCGTTCGCGAGATATGGGAGTTTGAAGTTAAGGAATGGTTGTGAAACCATCAAAATTTTCGCAAGTCTGATTCTTCAAACCCATAACTGGAATGGCCTAGGGTAAAAGTTCACACACCATTGTAATCGGGCGAGCTTCTACTTTCAGATGCAACAGGAATTTCTCGAGTTCGTCAATCCGTTCTCGAGGTATGGGGCTTTGAAGTTAAGGAATGTTTGAGCAACCATCAAAATTTTCGCAAGTCTGATACCCGAAACCAATAACTACTATGGCTTAGGGCAAAAATACACACACCGTTGTAATCGGGAGAGTTTCTACTTTCAGATGCAACAGGAATTTCTCCAGTTCGTCAATCCGTTCGCGAGATATCGGAGTTTGAAGTTAGGGAATGGTTGAGAAACCATCAAAATTTTTGCAAGGCTGATACTCGAAAACAATAACTACAGTGACCTAGGGCAAAAGTACCCACACCATATTAATCGGGCGAGTTTCTACTTTCATGTGCAACAGGAATTTCTCGACTTCGTCTATCCGTTCGCGAGATATGGGAGTTTGAAGTTAAGGAATGTTTGAGAAACCATCAAAATTTTGGCAAGTCTGATACTCGAAACCAATAACAACAATGGCCTAGGGGAAAGGTACACACATCATATTAATCGGGCGAGTTTCTACTTTCAGATGCAACAGGAATTTCTCGAGTTCGTCAATCCGTTCGCGAGGTATGGGAGTTTGAAGTTAAGGAATAGTTGAGAAACCATCAAAATTTTCGCAAGTCTGATACTCGAAACCAATAACAACAATGGCCTAGGGGAAAAGTGCACACATCATATTAATCGGGCGAGTTTCTGCTTTCAGATGCAACAGGAATTTCTCGAGTCCGTCAATCCGTTCGCGAGATATCGGAGTTTGAAGTTAAGGAATGGTTGAGAAACCATCAAAATTGTCGCTAGTCTGATACTCGAAAAAAAAAACTACAATGGCCTAGGGGAATAGTACACACACCATTGTAATCGGTCGAGCTTCTACTTTCAGATGCAACAGGATTTTCTCCAGTTCGTCAATCCGTTCGCGAGATATGGGAGTTTGAAGTTAAGGAATGGTTGAGAAACCATCAAAATTTTCGCAAGTCTGATACTCGAAACCAATAACAACAATGGCCTAGGGGAAAGGTACACACATCATATTAATCGGGCGAGTTTCTACTTTCAGATGCAACAGGAATTTCTCGAGTTCGTCAATCCGTTCGCGAGGTATGGGAGTTTGAAGTTAAGGAATAGTTGAGAATCCATCAAAATTTTCGCAAGTCTGATACTCGAAACCAATAACAACAATGGCCTAGGGGAAAAGTGCACACATCATATTAATCGGGCGAGTTTCTGCTTTCAGATGCAACAGGAATTTCTCGAGATCGTCAATCCGTCCTCGAGATATGGGAGTTTGAAGTTAAGGAATGGTTGAGAAACCATCAAAATTTTCGAAAGTCTGATACTCGAAAACAATAACTACAATGGCCTAGGGGAAAAGTACACACACCATATTAATCGGGCGAGTTTCTACTTTCGGTGCAACAGGAATTTCTCGACTTCGTCTATCCGTTCGCGAGATATGGGAGTTTGAAGTTAAGGAATGGTTGGGAAACCATCAAAATTTTCGCAAGTCTGATACTCGAAACCAATAACAACAATGGCCTAGGGGAAAAGTACACACATCATATTAATCGGGCGAGTTTCTACTTTCAGATGCAACAGGAATTTCTCGAGCTCGTCAATCCGTTCGCGAGGTATCGGAGTTTGAAGTTAAGGAATGGTTGAGAAACCATCAAAATTTTCGCAAGTCTGATACTCGAAACCAATAACTACAATAGCCTAGGGGAAAAGTACCCACACCATAATAATCGGGCGAGTTTCTACTTTCAGGTGCAACAGGAAATTCTCGAGTTCGTCTGTCCGTTCGCGAGATATGGGAGTTTGAAGTTAAGGAATAGTTGAGAAACCATCAAAATTTTGGCAAGTCTGACACTCGAAACCAATAACTACAATGGCCTAGGGGAAAAGTACACACACCATATTAATCAGGCGAGTTTCTACTTTCAGGTGCCATAGGAATTTCTCGAGTCCGTCAATCCGTTCGCGAGATATGGGAGTTTGAAGTTAAGGAATGGTTGAGAAACCATCAAAATTGTCGCTAGTCTGATACTCGAAACCAATAACTACAATGGCCTAGGGGAAAAGTACACACACCATAGTAATCGGGCGAGTTTCTACTTTCAGATGCAACAGGAATTTCTCGAGTTCGTCTATCCGTTCGCGAGATATGGGAGTTTGAAGATAAGGAATGGTTGAGAAACCATCAAAATTTTCGCAAGTCTGATACCCGAAACCAATAACTACGATGGCTTAGGGCAAAAATACACACACCGTTGTAATCGGGCGAGTTTCTACTTTCAGATGCAACAGGAATTTCTCCAGTTCGTCAATCCGTTCGCGAGATATCGGAGTTTGAAGTTAGGGAATGGTTGAGAAACCATCAAAATTTTTGCAAGTCTGATACTCGAAACCAATAACTACAGTGGTCTAGGGGAAAAGTACCCACACCATATTAATCGGGCGAGTTTCTACTTTCAGTTGCAACAGGAAATTCTCGAGTTCGTCTATCCGTTCGCGAGATATGGGAGTTTGAAGTTAAGGAATGGCTGTGAAACCATCAAAATTTTCGCAAGTCTGATTCTTCAAACCCATAACTGGAATGGCCTAGGGTAAAAGTTCACACACCATTGTAATCGGGCGAGCTTCTACTTTCAGATGCAACAGGAATTTCTCGAGTTCGTCAATCCGTTCTCGAGGTATGGGGCTTTGAAGTTAAGGAATGTTTGAGCAACCATCAAAATTTTCGCAAGTCTGATACCCGAAACCAATAACTACTATGGCTTAGGGCAAAAATACACACACCGTTGTAATCGGGAGAGTTTCTACTTTCAGATGCAACAGGAATTTCTCCAGTTCGTCAATCCGTTCGCGAGATATCGGAGTTTGAAGTTAGGGAATGGTTGAGAAACCATCAAAATTTTTGCAAGGCTGATACTCGAAAACAATAACTACAGTGACCTAGGGCAAAAGTACCCACACCATATTAATCGGGCGAGTTTCTACTTTCATGTGCAACAGGAATTTCTCGACTTCGTCTATCCGTTCGCGAGATATGGGAGTTTGAAGTTAAGGAATGTTTGAGAAACCATCAAAATTTTGGCAAGTCTGATACTCGAAACCAATAACAACAATGGCCTAGGGGAAAGGTACACACATCATATTAATCGGGCGAGTTTCTACTTTCAGATGCAACAGGAATTTCTCGAGTTCGTCAATCCGTTCGCGAGGTATGGGAGTTTGAAGTTAAGGAATAGTTGAGAAACCATCAAAATTTTCGCAAGTCTGATACTCGAAACCAATAACAACAATGGCCTAGGGGAAAAGTGCACACATCATATTAATCGGGCGAGTTTCTGCTTTCAGATGCAACAGGAATTTCTCGAGTCCGTCAATCCGTTCGCGAGATATCGGAGTTTGAAGTTAAGGAATGGTTGAGAAACCATCAAAATTGTCGCTAGTCTGATACTCGAAAAAAAAAACTACAATGGCCTAGGGGAATAGTACACACACCATTGTAATCGGTCGAGCTTCTACTTTCAGATGCAACAGGATTTTCTCCAGTTCGTCAATCCGTTCGCGAGATATGGGAGTTTGAAGTTAAGGAATGGTTGAGAAACCATCAAAATTGTCGCTAGTCTGATACTCGAAAAAAAAAACTACAATGGCCTAGGGGAATAGTAAACACACCATTGTAATCGGTCGAGCTTCTACTTTCAGATGCAACAGGATTTTCTCCAGTTCGTCAATCCGTTCGCGAGATATGGGAGTTTGAAGTTAAGGAATGGTTGAGAAACCATCAAAATTTTCGCAAGTCTGATACTCGAAACCAATAACAACAATGGCCTAGGGGAAAGGTACACACATCATATTAATCGGGCGAGTTTCTACTTTCAGATGCAACAGGAATTTCTCGAGTTCGTCAATCCGTTCGCGAGGTATGGGAGTTTGAAGTTAAGGAATAGTTGAGAATCCATCAAAATTTTCGCAAGTCTGATACTCGAAACCAATAACAACAATGGCCTAGGGGAAAAGTGCACACATCATATTAATCGGGCGAGTTTCTGCTTTCAGATGCAACAGGAATTTCTCGAGATCGTCAATCCGTCCTCGAGATATGGGAGTTTGAAGTTAAGGAATGGTTGAGAAACCATCAAAATTTTCGAAAGTCTGATACTCGAAAACAATAACTACAATGGCCTAGGGGAAAAGTACACACACCATATTAATCGGGCGAGTTTCTACTTTCGGTGCAACAGGAATTTCTCGACTTCGTCTATCCGTTCGCGAGATATGGGAGTTTGAAGTTAAGGAATGGTTGGGAAACCATCAAAATTTTCGCAAGTCTGATACTCGAAACCAATAACAACAATGGCCTAGGGGAAAAGTACACACATCATATTAATCGGGCGAGTTTCTACTTTCAGATGCAACAGGAATTTCTCGAGCTCGTCAATCCGTTCGCGAGGTATCGGAGTTTGAAGTTAAGGAATGGTTGAGAAACCATCAAAATTTTCGCAAGTCTGATACTCGAAACCAATAACTACAGTAGCCTAGGGGAAAAGTACCCACACCATAATAATCGGGCGAGTTTCTACTTTCAGGTGCAACAGGAAATTCTCGAGTTCGTCTGTCCGTTCGCGAGATATGGGAGTTTGAAGTTAAGGAATAGTTGAGAAACCATCAAAATTTTGGCAAGTCTGACACTCGAAACCAATAACTACAATGGCCTAGGGGAAAAGTACACACACCATATTAATCAGGCGAGTTTCTACTTTCAGGTGCCATAGGAATTTCTCGAGTCCGTCAATCCGTTCGCGAGATATGGGAGTTTGAAGTTAAGGAATGGTTGAGAAACCATCAAAATTGTCGCTAGTCTGATACTCGAAACCAATAACTACAATGGCCTAGGGGAAAAGTACACACACCATAGTAATCGGGCGAGTTTCTACTTTCAGATGCAACAGGAATTTCTCGAGTTCGTCTATCCGTTCGCGAGATATGGGAGTTTGAAGATAAGGAATGGTTGAGAAACCATCAAAATTTTTGCAACTCTGTTACTCGAAACCAATAACTGGAACGGCGTAGGGGAAAAATACACATACCGTTGTAACCGGGCGAGTTTCTACTTTCAGATGCCACAGGAATTTCTCGAGTCCGTCAATCCGTTCGCGAGATATGGGAGTTTGAAGTTAAGGAATGGTTGAGAAACCATCAAAATTTTGGCAAGTCTGATACTCGAAACCAATAACTGCTATGGCCTAGGGGAAAAGTAGACACACCATATTAATCGGGCGAGTTTCTACTTTCAGATGCAACAGGAATTTCTCGTGTTCGTCAATCCGTTCGCGAGATATGGGAGTTTGAAGTTAAGGAATGGTTGAGAAACCATCAAAATTTTCGCAAGTCTGATACCCGAAACCAATAACTACGATGGCTTAGGGCAAAAATACACACACCGTTGTAATCGGGCGAGTTTCTACTTTCAGATGCAACAGGAATTTCTCCAGTTCGTCAATCCGTTCGCGAGATATCGGAGTTTGAAGTTAGGGAATGGTTGAGAAACCATCAAAATTTTTGCAAGGCTGATACTCGAAACCAATAACTACAGTGGTCTAGGGGAAAAGTACCCACACCATATTAATCGGGCGAGTTTCTACTTTCAGTTGCAACAGGAAATTCTCGAGTTCGTCTATCCGTTCGCGAGATATGGGAGTTTGAAGTTAAGGAATGGTTGTGAAACCATCAAAATTTTCGCAAGTCTGATTCTTCAAACCCATAACTGGAATGGCCTAGGGTAAAAGTTCACACACCATTGTAATCGGGCGAGCTTCTACTTTCAGATGCAACAGGAATTTCTCGAGTTCGTCAATCCGTTCTCGAGGTATGGGGCTTTGAAGTTAAGGAATGTTTGAGCAACCATCAAAATTTTCGCAAGTCTGATACCCGAAACCAATAACTACTATGGCTTAGGGCAAAAATACACACACCGTTGTAATCGGGAGAGTTTCTACTTTCAGATGCAACAGGAATTTCTCCAGTTCGTCAATCCGTTCGCGAGATATCGGAGTTTGAAGTTAGGGAATGGTTGAGAAACCATCAAAATTTTTGCAAGGCTGATACTCGAAAACAATAACTACAGTGACCTAGGGCAAAAGTACCCACACCATATTAATCGGGCGAGTTTCTACTTTCATGTGCAACGGGGAATTTCTCGACTTCGTCTATCCGTTCGCGAGATATGGGAGTTTGAAGTTAAGGAATGTTTGAGAAACCATCAAAATTTTGGCAAGTCTGATACTCGAAACCAATAACAACAATGGCCTAGGGGAAAGGTACACACATCATATTAATCGGGCGAGTTTCTACTTTCAGATGCAACAGGATTTTCTCCAGTTCGTCAATCCGTTCGCGAGATATGGGAGTTTGAAGTTAAGGAATGGTTGAGAAACCATCAAAATTGTCGCTAGTCTGATTCTCGAAAAAAAAAACTACAATGGCCTAGGGGAATAGTAAACACACCATTGTAATCGGTCGAGCTTCTACTTTCAGATGCAACAGGATTTTCTCCAGTTCGTCAATCCGTTCGCGAGATATGGGAGTTTGAAGTTAAGGAATGGTTGAGAAACCATCAAAATTTTCGCAAGTCTGATACTCGAAACCAATAACAACAATGGCCTAGGGGAAAGGTACACACATCATATTAATCGGGCGAGTTTCTACTTTCAGATGCAACAGGAATTTCTCGAGTTCGTCAATCCGTTCGCGAGGTATGGGAGTTTGAAGTTAAGGAATAGTTGAGAATCCATCAAAATTTTCGCAAGTCTGATACTCGAAACCAATAACAACAATGGCCTAGGGGAAAAGTGCACACATCATATTAATCGGGCGAGTTTCTGCTTTCAGATGCAACAGGAATTTCTCGAGATCGTCAATCCGTCCTCGAGATATGGGAGTTTGAAGTTAAGGAATGGTTGAGAAACCATCAAAATTTTCGAAAGTCTGATACTCGAAAACAATAACTACAATGGCCTAGGGGAAAAGTACACACACCATATTAATCGGGCGAGTTTCTACTTTCGGTGCAACAGGAATTTCTCGACTTCGTCTATCCGTTCGCGAGATATGGGAGTTTGAAGTTAAGGAATGGTTGGGAAACCATCAAAATTTTCGCAAGTCTGATACTCGAAACCAATAACAACAATGGCCTAGGGGAAAAGTACACACATCATATTAATCGGGCGAGTTTCTACTTTCAGATGCAACAGGAATTTCTCGAGCTCGTCAATCCGTTCGCGAGGTATCGGAGTTTGAAGTTAAGGAATGGTTGAGAAACCATCAAAATTTTCGCAAGTCTGATACTCGAAACCAATAACTACAGTAGCCTAGGGGAAAAGTACCCACACCATAATAATCGGGCGAGTTTCTACTTTCAGGTGCAACAGGAAATTCTCGAGTTCGTCTGTCCGTTCGCGAGATATGGGAGTTTGAAGTTAAGGAATGGTTGTGAAACCATCAAAATTTTCGCAAGTCTGATACTCCAAACCAATAACTGGAATGGCCTAGGGGAAAAGTACACACCATTGTAATCGGGCGAGCTTCTACTTTCAGATGCAACAGGAATTTCTCGAGTTCGTCAATCCGTCCTCGAGATATGGGAGTTTGAAGTTAAGGAATGGTTGAGAAACCATCAAAATTTTCGCAAGTCTGATACTCGAAACCAATAACAACAATGGCCTAGGGGAAAAGTACACACATCATATTAATCGGGCGAGTTTCTACTTTCAGATGCAACAGGAATTTCTCGAGTTCGTCAATCCGTTCGCGAGATATGGGAGTTTGAAGTTAAGGAATGGTTGAGAAACCATCAAAATTTTCGCAAGTCTGATACTCGAAACCAATAAATACAGTGGCCTAGGGGAAAAGTACACACATCATATTAATCGGGCGAGTTTCTACTTTCAGATGCAACACGAATTTCTCGAGCTCGTCAATCCGTTCGCGAGGTATCGGAGTTTGAAGTTAAGGAATGGTTGAGAAACCATCAAAATTGTCGCTTGTCTGATACTCGAAAAAAAAATACAATGGCCTAGGGGAAAAGTACACACACCATATTAATCAGGCGAGTTTCTACTTTCAGGTGCCATAGGAATTTCTCGACTTTGTCTATCCGTTCGCGAGATATGGGAGTTTGAAGTTAAGGAATGTTTGTGAAACCATCAATATTTTCGCAAGTCTGATACTCCAAACCAATAACAACAATGGCCTAGGGGAAAAGTACACACACCATATTAATCGGGCGAGTTTCTACTTTCGGTGCAACAGGAATTTCTCGACTTCGTCTATCCGTTCGCGAGATATGGGAGTTTGAAGTTAAGGAATGGTTGGGAAACCACCAAAATTTTCGCAAGTCTGATACTCGAAACCAATAACAACAATGGCCTAGGGGAAAAGTACACACATCATATTAATCGGGCGAGTTTCTACTTTCAGATGCAACAGGAATTTCTCGAGTTCGTCAATCCGTTCGCGAGATATGGGAGTTTGAAGTTAAGGAATGGTTGAGAAACCATCAAAATTTTCGCAAGTCTGATACTCGAAACCAATAACTACAGTGGCCTAGGGGAAAAGTACCCACTCCATAATAATCGGGCGAGTTTCTACTTTCAGGTGCAACAGGAAATTCTCGAGTTCGTCTATCCGTTCGCGAGATATGGGAGTTTGAAGTTAAGGAATGGTTGTGAAACCATCAAAATTTTCGCAAGTCTGATACTCCAAACCAATAACTGGAATGGCCTAGGGGAAAAGTACACACACCATTGTAATCGGGCGAGCTTCTACTTTCAGATGCAACAGGAATTTCTCGAGTTCGTCAATCCGTCCTCGAGATATGGGAGTTTGAAGTTAAGGAATGGTTGAGAAACCATCAAAATTTTCGCAAGTCTGATACTCAAAAACAATAACTACAATGGCCTAGGGGAAAAGTACACACACCATATTAATCGGGCGAGTTTCTACTTTCAGGTGCAACAGGAATTTCTCGACTTCGTCTATCCGTTCGCTAGATATGGGAGTTTGAAGTTAAGGAATGTTTGAGAAACCATCAAAATTTTCGCAAGTCTGATACTCGAAACCAATAACAACAATGGCCTAGGGGAAAAGTACACACATCATATTAATCGGGCGAGTTTCTACCTTCAGATGCAACAGGAATTTCTCGAGCTCGTCAATCCGTTCGCGAGGTATCGGAGTTTGAAGTTAAGGAATGGTTGAGAAACCATCAAAATTGTCGCTAGTCTGATACTCGAAAAAAAAAACTACATTGGCCTAGGGGAAAAGTACACACACCATTGTAATCGGTCGAGCTTCTACTTTCAGATGCAACAGGAATTTCTCCAGTTCGTCAATCCGTTCGCGAGATATGGGAGTTTGAAGTTAAGGAATGGTTGAGAAGCCATCAAAATTTTCGCAAGTCTGATACTCGAAACCAATGACAACAATGGCCTAGGGGAAAAGTACACACACCATAGTAATCGGGCGAGTTTCTACTTTCAGATGCAACAGGAATTTCTCGAGCTCGTCAATCCGTTCGCGAGATATGGGACTTTGAAGTTAAGGAATGGCTGAGAAACCATCAAAATTTTCGCAAGTCTGATACCCGAAACCAATAACTACTATGGCCTAGGGCAAAAATATACACACCGTTGTAATCGGGCGCGTTTCTACTTTCAGATGCAACAGGAATTTCTCCAGTTCGTCAATCCGTTCGCGAGAAATCGGAGTTTGAAGTTAGGGAATGGTTGAGAAACCATCAAAATTTTTGCAAGGCTGATACTCGAAAACAATAACTACAGTGGCCTAGGGGAAAAGTACCCACACCATATTAATCGGGCGAGTTTCTACTTTCATGTGCAACAGGAATTTCTCGACTTCGTCTATCCGTTCGCGAGATATGGGAGTTTGAAGTTAAGGAATGGTTGAGAAACCACAAAATTTTCGCAAGTCGGATACTCGAAACCAATAACAACAATGGCCTAGGGGAAAAGTGCACACATCATATTAATCGGGCGAGTTTCTGCTTTCAGATGCAACAGGAATTTCCCGAGTCCGTCAATCCGTTCGCGAGATATCGGAGTTTGAAGTTAAGGAATGGCTGAGAAACCATCAAATTTGTCAATAGTCTGATACTCGAAAAAAAAAGCTACAATGGCCTAGGGGAAAAGTACACACACCTTTGTAATCGGTCGAGCTTCTACTTTCAGATGCAACAGGAATTTCTCCAGTTCGTCAATCCGTTCGCGAGATATGGGAGTTTGAAGTTATGGAATGGTTGAGAAACCATCAAAGTTTTCGCAAGTCTGATACTCGAAACCAATAACTACAATGGCCTAGGGGAAAAGTACACACACCATAGTAATCGGGCGAGTTTCTACCTTCAGATGCAACAGGAATTTCTCGAGCTTGTCAATCCGTTCGCGAGATATGGGACTTTGAAGTTAAGGAATGGTTGAGAAACCATCAAAATTTTCGCAAGTCTGATACTCGAAACCAATAACTGGAATGGCCTAGGGGAAAAGTACACACACCATATTAATGGGGCGAGTTTCTACTTTCAGATGCAACAGGAATTTCTCGAGCTCGTCAATTCGTTCGCGAGGTATCGGTGTTTGAAGTTAAGGAATGGTTGAGAAACCATCAAAATTTTGGCAAGTCTGATACTCGAAACCAATAACTACAATGGCCTAGTGGAAAAGTACACACACCATATTAATCGTGCGAGTTTCTACTTTCAGATGCAACAGGAATTTCTCGAGCTCGTCAATCCGTTCGCGAGGTATCGGAGTTTGAAGTTAAGGAATGGTTGAGAAACCATCAAAATTGTCGCTTGTCTGATACTCGAAAAAAAAACTACAATGGCCTAGGGGAAAAGTACACACACCATATTAATCAGGCGAGTTTCTACTTTCAGGTGCCATAGGAATTTCTCGACTTCGTCTAACCGTTCGCGAGATATGGGAGTTTGAAGTTAAGGAATGTTTGTGAAACCATCAATATTTTCGCAAGTCTGATACTCCAAACCAATAACTGGAATGGCCTAGGGGAAAAGTACACACACCATTGTAATCGGGCGAGCTTCTACTTTCAGATGCAACAGGAATTTCTCGAGATCGTCAATCCGTCCTCGAGATATGGGAGTTTGAAGTTAAGGAATGGTTGAGAAACCATCAAAATTTTCGAAAGTCTGATACTCGAAAACAATAACTACAATGGCCTAGGGGAAAAGTACACACACCATATTAATCGGGCGAGTTTCTACTTTCGGTGCAACAGGAATTTCTCGACTTCGTCTATCCGTTCGCGAGATATGGGAGTTTGAAGTTAAGGAATGGTTGGGAAACCATCAAAATTTTCGCAAGTCTGATACTCGAAACCAATAACAACAATGGCCTAGGGGAAAAGTACACACATCATATTAATCGGGCGAGTTTCTACTTTCAGATGCAACAGGAATTTCTCGAGTTCGTCAATCCGTTCGCGAGATATGGGAGTTTGAAGTTAAGGAATGGTTGAGAAACCATCAAAATTTTCGCAAGTCTGATACTCGAAACCAATAACTACAGTGGCCTAGGGGAAAAGTACCCACTCCATAATAATCGGGCGAGTTTCTACTTTCAGGTGCAACAGGAAATTCTCGAGTTCGTCTATCCGTTCGCGAGATATGGGAGTTTGAAGTTAAGGAATGGTTGTGAAACCATCAAAATTTTCGCAAGTCTGATACTCCAAACCAATAACTGGAATGGCCTAGGGGAAAAGTACACACACCATTGTAATCGGGCGAGCTTCTACTTTCAGATGCAACAGGAATTTCTCGAGTTCGTCAATCCGTCCTCGAGATATGGGAGTTTGAAGTTAAGGAATGGTTGAGAAACCATCAAAATTTTCGCAAGTCTGATACTCAAAAACAATAACTACAATGGCCTAGGGGAAAAGTACACACACCATATTAATCGGGCGAGTTTCTACTTTCAGGTGCAACAGGAATTTCTCGACTTCGTCTATCCGTTCGCTAGATATGGGAGTTTGAAGTTAAGGAATGGTTGTGAAACCATCAAAATTTTCGCAAGTCTGATACTCCAAACCAATAACTGGAATGGCCTAGGGGAAAAGTACACACACCATTGTAATCGGGCGAGCTTCTACTTTCAGATGCAACAAGAATTTCTCGAGTTCGTCAATCCGTCCTCGAGATATGGGAGTTTGAAGTTAAGGAATGGTTGAGAAACCATCAAAATTTTCGCAAGTCTGATACTCAAAAACAATAACTACAATGGCCTAGGGGAAAAGTACACACACCATATTAATCGGGCGAGTTTCTACTTTCAGGTGCAACAGGAATTTCTCGACTTCGTCTATCCGTTCGCTAGATATGGGAGTTTGAAGTTAAGGAATGTTTGAGAAACCATCAAAATTTTCGCAAGTCTGATACTCGAAACCAATAACAACAATGGCCTAGGGGAAAAGTACACACATCATATTAATCGGGCGAGTTTCTACCTTCAGATGCAACAGGAATTTCTCGAGCTCGTCAATCCGTTCGCGAGGTATCGGAGTTTGAAGTTAAGGAATGGTTGAGAAACCATCAAAATTGTCGCTAGTCTGATACTCGAAAAAAAAAACTACATTGGCCTACGGGAAAAGTACACACACCATTGTAATCGGTCGAGCTTCTACTTTCAGATGCAACAGGAATTTCTCCAGTTCGTCAATCCGTTCGCGAGATATGGGAGTTTGAAGTTAAGGAATGGTTGAGAAGCCATCAAAATTTTCGCAAGTCTGATACTCGAAACCAATGACAACAATGGCCTAGGGGAAAAGTACACACACCATAGTAATCGGGCGAGTTTCTACTTTCAGATGCAACAGGAATTTCTCGAGCTCGTCAATCCGTTCGCGAGATATGGGACTTTGAAGTTAAGGAATGGTTGAGAAACCATCAAAATTTTCGCAAGTCTGATACCCGAAACCAATAACTACTATGGCCTAGGGCAAAAATATACACACCGTTGTAATCGGGCGCGTTTCTACTTTCCGATGCAACAGGAATTTCTCCAGTTCGTCAATCCGTTCGCGAGAAATCGGAGTTTGAAGTTAGGGAATGGTTGAGAAACCATCAAAATTTTTGCAAGGCTGATACTCGAAAACAATAACTACAGTGGCCTAGGGGAAAAGTACCCACACCATATTAATCGGGCGAGTTTCTACTTTCATGTGCAACAGGAATTTCTCGACTTCGTCTATCCGTTCGCGAGATATGGGAGTTTGAAGTTAAGGAATGTTTGAGAAACCATCAAAATTTTCGCAAGTCGGATACTCGAAACCAATAACAACAATGGCCTAGGGGAAAGGTACGCACATCATATTAAACGGGCGAGTTTCTACTTTCAGATGCAACAGGAATTTCTCGAGTTCGTCAATCCGTTCGCGAGGTATGGGAGTTTGAAGTTAAGGAATAGTTGAGAAACCATCAAAATTTTCGCAAGTCTGATACTCGAAACCAATAACAACAATGGCCTAGGGGAAAAGTGCACACATCATATTAATCGGGCGAGTTTCTGCTTTCAGATGCAACAGGAATTTCCCGAGTCCGTCAATCCGTTCGCGAGATATCGGAGTTTGAAGTTAAGGAATGGCTGAGAAACCATCAAAATTGTCAATAGTCTGATACTCGAAAAAAAAAGCTACAATGGCCTAGGGGAAAAGTACACACACCATTGTAATCGGTCGAGCTTCTACTTTCAGATGCAACAGGAATTTCTCCAGTTCGTCAATCCGTTCGCGAGATATGGGAGTTTGAAGTTAAGGAATGGTTGAGAAACCATCAAAGTTTTCGCAAGTCTGATACTCGAAACCAATAACTACAATGGCCTAGGGGAAAAGTACACACACCATAGTAATCGGGCGAGTTTCTACTTTCAGATGCAACAGGAATTTCTCGAGCTTGTCAATCCGTTCGCGAGATATGGGACTTTGAAGTTAAGGAATGGTTGAGAAACCATCAAAATTTTCGCAAGTCTGATACTCGAAACCAATAACTGGAATGGCCTAGGGGAAAAGTACACACACCATATTAATGGGGCGAGTTTCTACTTTCAGATGCAACAGGAATTTCTCGAGCTCGTCAATCCGTTCGCGAGGTATCGGTGTTTGAAGTTAAGGAATGGTTGAGAAACCATCAAAATTTTGGCAAGTCTGATACTCGAAAAAAAAACTACAATGGCCTAGGGGAAAAGTACACACACCATACTAATCAGGCGAGTTTCTACTTTCAGGTGCAATAGGAATTTCTCGACTTCGTCTATCTGTTCGCGAGATATGGGAGTTTGAAGTTAAGGAATGTTTGAGAAACCATCAAAATTTTGGCAAGTCTGATACTCGAAACCAATAACTACAATGGCCTAGGGGAAAAGTACACACACCATATTAATCGGGCGAGTTTCTACTTTCAGATGCAACAGGAAATCCTCGAGTTCGTCGATCCGTTCGCGAGATATGGGAGTTTGAAGTTAAGGAATGGTTGTGAAACCATCAAAATTTTCGCATGTCTGATACTCGAAACCAATAACAACAATGGCCTAGGGGAAAAGTACACACATCATTTTAATCGGGCGAGCTTCTGCTTTCAGATGCAACAGGAATTTCTCGAGTTCGTCAATCCGTTCGCAAGATACCGGAGTTTGAAGTTAAGGAATGGTTGAGAAACCATCAAAATTGTCGCTAGTCTGATACTCGAAAAAAAAAACTACAATGGCCTAGGGGAAAAGTACGCACACCATATTAATCAGGGGAGTTTCTACTTTCAGGTGCAATAGGAATTTCTCGACTTCGTCTATCCGTTCGCGAGATATGGGAGTTTGAAGTTAAGGAATGGTTGAGAAACCATCAAAATTTTGGCAAGTCTGATACTCGAAACCAATAACTACAATGGCCTAGGGGAAAAGTACACACACCATATTAATCGGGCGTGTTTCTACATTCAGATGCAACAGGAATTTCTCGAGCTCGTCAATCCGTTCGCGAGGTATCGGAGTTTGAAGTTAAGGAATGGTTGAGAAACCATCAAAATTTTGGCAAGTCTGACACTCGAAACCAATAACTACAATGGCCTAGGGGAAAAGTACACACACCATATTAATCAGGCGTGTTTCTACTTTCAGGTGCCATAGGAATTTCTCGAGTCCGTCAATCCGTTCGCGAGATATGGGAGTTTGAAGTTAAGGAATGGTTGAGAAACCATCAAAATTGTCGCTAGTCTGATACTCGAAACCAATAACTACAATGGCCTAGGGGAAAAGTACACACACCATAGTAATCGGGCGAGTTTCTACTTTCAGATGCAACAGGAATTTCTCGAGTTCGTCTATCCGTTCGCGAGATATGGGAGTTTGAAGATAAGGAATGGTTGAGAAACCATCAAAATTTTCGCAACTCTGTTACTCGAAACCAATAACTGGAACGGCGTAGGGGAAAAATACACATACCGTTGTAACCGGGCGAGTTTCTACTTTCAGATGCCACAGGAATTTCTCGAGTCCGTCAATCCGTTCGCGAGATATGGGAGTTTGAAGTTAAGGAATGATTGAGAAACCATCAAAATTTTGGCAAGTCTGATACTCGAAACCAATAACTGCTATGGCCTAGGGGAAAAGTAGACACACCATATTAATCGGGCGAGTTTCTACTTTCAGATGCAACAGGAATTTCTCGTGTTCGTCAATCCGTTCGCGAGATATGGGAGTTTGAAGTTAAGGAATGGTTGAGAAACCATCAAAATTTTCACAAGTCTGATACCCGAAACCAATAACTACGATGGCTTAGGGCAAAAATACACACACCGTTGTAATCGGGCGAGTTTCTACTTTCAGATGCAACAGGAATTTCTCCAGTTCGTCAATCCGTTCGCGAGATATCGGAGTTTGAAGTTAGGGAATGGTTGAGAAACCATCAAAATTTTTGCAAGGCTGATACTCGAAAACAATAACTACAGTGGCCTAGGGGAAAAGTACCCACACCATATTAATCGGGCGGGTTTCTACTTTCAGTTGCAACAGGAAATTCTCGAGTTCGTCTATCCGTTCGCGAGATATGGGAGTTTGAAGTTAAGGAATGGTTGTGAAACCATCAAAATTTTCGCAAGTCTGATACTTCAAACCCATAACTGGAATGGCCTAGGGGAAAAGTACACACATCATTTTAATCGGGCGAGCTTCTGCTTTCAGATGCAACAGGAATTTCTCGAGTTCGTCAATCCGTTCGCAAGATACCGGAGTTTGAAGTTAAGGAATGGTTGAGAAACCATCAAAATTGTCGCTAGCCTGATACTCGAAAAAAAAAAAACTACAATGGCCTAGGGGAAAAGTACGCACACCATATTAATCAGGGGAGTTTCTACTTTCAGGTGCAATAGGAATTTCTCGACTTCGTCTATCCGTTCGCGAGATATGGGAGTTTGAAGTTAAGGAATGGTTGAGAAACCATCAAAATTTTGGCAAGTCTGATACTCGAAACCAATAACTACAATGGCCTAGGGGAAAAGTACACACACCATATTAATCGGGCGTGTTTCTACTTTCAGATGCAACAGGAATTTCTCGAGCTCGTCAATCCGTTCGCGAGGTATCGGAGTTTGAAGTTAAGGAATGGTTGAGAAACCATCAAAATTTTGGCAAGTCTGACACTCGAAACCAATAACTACAATGGCCTAGGGGAAAAGTACACACACCATATTAATCAGGCGAGTTTCTACTTTCAGGTGCCATAGGAATTTCTCGAGTCCGTCAATCCGTTCGCGAGATATGGGAGTTTGAAGTTAAGGAATGGTTGAGAAACCATCAAAATTGTCGCTAGTCTGATACTCGAAACCAATAACTACAATGGCCTAGGGGAAAAGTACACACACCATAGTAATCGGGCGAGTTTCTACTTTCAGATGCAACAGGAATTTCTCGAGTTCGTCTATCCGTTCGCGAGATATGGGAGTTTGAAGATAAGGAATGGTTGAGAAACCATCAAAATTTTCGCAACTCTGTTACTCGAAACCAATAACTGGAACGGCGTAGGGGAAAAATACACATACCGTTGTAACCGGGCGAGTTTCTACTTTCAGATGCCACAGGAATTTCTCGAGTCCGTCAATCCGTTCGCGAGATATGGGAGTTTGAAGTTAAGGAATGGTTGAGAAACCATCAAAATTTTGGCAAGTCTGATACTCGAAACCAATAACTGCTATGGCCTAGGGGAAAAGTAGACACACCATATTAATCGGGCGAGTTTCTACTTTCAGATGCAACAGGAATTTCTCGTGTTCGTCAATCCGTTCGCGAGATATGGGAGTTTGAAGTTAAGGAATGGTTGAGAAACCATCAAAATTTTCGCAAGTCTGATACCCGAAACCAATAACTACGATGGCTTAGGGCAAAAATACACACACCGTTGTAATCGGGCGAGTTTCTACTTTCAGATGCAACAGGAATTTCTCCAGTTCGTCAATCCGTTCGCGAGATATCGGAGTTTGAAGTTAGGGAATGGTTGAGAAACCATCAAAATTTTTGCAAGGCTGATACTCGAAAACAATAACTACAGTGGCCTAGGGGAAAAGTACCCACACCATATTAATCGGGCGAGTTTCTACTTTCAGTTGCAACAGGAAATTCTCGAGTTCGTCTATCCGTTCGCGAGATATGGTAGTTTGAAGTTAAGGAATGGTTGTGAAACCATCAAAATTTTCGCAAGTCTGATACTTCAAACCCATAACTGGAATGGCCTAGGGTAAAAGTTCACACACCATTGTAATCGGGCGAGCTTCTACTTTCAGATGCAACAGGAATTTCTCGAGTTCGTCAATCCGTTCTCGAGGTATGGGGCTTTGAAGTTAAGGAATGTTTGAGCAACCATCAAAATTTTCGCAAGTCTGATACCCGAAACCAATAACTACTATGGCTTAGGGCAAAAATACACACACCGTTGTAATCGGGAGAGTTTCTACTTTCAGATGCAACAGGAATTTCTCCAGTTCGTCAATCCGTTCGCGAGATATCGGAGTTTGAAGTTAGGGAATGGTTGAGAAACCATCAAAATTTTTGCAAGGCTGATACTCGAAAACAATAACTACAGTGACCTAGGGGAAAAGTACCCACACCATATTAATCGGGCAAGTTTCTACTTTCATGTGCAACAGGAATTTCTCGACTTCGTCTATCCGTTCGCGAGATATGGGAGTTTGAAGTTAAGGAATGTTTGATAAACCATCAAAATTTTGGCAAGTCTGATACTCGAAACCAATAACAACAATGGCCTAGGGGAAAGGTACACACATCATATTAATCGGGCGAGTTTCTACTTTCAGATGCAACAGGAATTTCTCGAGTTCGTCAATCCGTTCGCGAGGTATGGGAGTTTGAAGTTAAGGAATAGTTGAGAAACCATCAAAATTTTGGCAAGTCTGACACTCGAAACCAATAACTACAATGGCCTAGGGGAAAAGTACACACACCATATTAATCAGGCGAGTTTCTACTTTCAGGTGCCATAGGAATTTCTCGAGTCCGTCAATCCGTTCGCGAGATATGGGAGTTTGAAGTTAAGGAATGGTTGAGAAACCATCAAAATTGTCGCTAGTCTGATACTCGAAACCAATAACTACAATGGCCTAGGGGAAAAGTACACACACCATAGTAATCGGGCGAGTTTCTACTTTCAGATGCAACAGGAATTTCTCGAGTTCGTCTATCCGTTCGCGAGATATGGGAGTTTGAAGATAAGGAATGATTGAGAAACCATCAAAATTTTCGCAACTCTGTTACTCGAAACCAATAACTGGAACGGCGTAGGGGAAAAATACACATACCGTTGTAACCGGGCGAGTTTCTACTTTCAGATGCCACAGGAATTTCTCGAGTCCGTCAATCCGTTCGCGAGATATGGGAGTTTGAAGTTAAGGAATGGTTGAGAAACCATCAAAATTTTGGCAAGTCTGATACTCGAAACCAATAACTGCTATGGCCTAGGGGAAAAGTAGACACACCATATTAATCGGGCGAGTTTCTACTTTCAGATGCAACAGGAATTTCTCGTGTTCGTCAATCCGTTCGCGAGATATGGGAGTTTGAAGTTAAGGAATGGTTGAGAAACCATCAAAATTTTCGCAAGTCTGATACCCGAAACCAATAACTACGATGGCTTAGGGCAAAAATACACACACCGTTGTAATCGGGCGAGTTTCTACTTTCAGATGCAACAGGAATTTCTCCAGTTCGTCAATCCGTTCGCGAGATATCGGAGTTTGAAGTTAGGGAATGGTTGAGAAACCATCAAAATTTTTGCAAGGCTGATACTCGAAACCAATAACTACAGTGGCCTAGGGGAAAAGTACCCACACCATATTAATCGGGCGAGTTTCTACTTTCAGTTGCAACAGGAAATTCTCGAGTTCGTCTATCCGTTCGCGAGATATGGGAGTTTGAAGTTAAGGAATGGTTGTGAAACCATCAAAATTTTCGCAAGTCTGATTCTTCAAACCCATAACTGGAATGGCCTAGGGTAAAAGTTCACACACCATTGTAATCGGGCGAGCTTCTACTTTCAGATGCAACAGGAATTTCTCGAGTTCGTCAATCCGTTCTCGAGGTATGGGGCTTTGAAGTTAAGGAATGTTTGAGCAACCATCAAAATTTTCGCAAGTCTGATACCCGAAACCAATAACTACTATGGCTTAGGGCAAAAATACACACACCGTTGTAATCGGGAGAGTTTCTACTTTCAGATGCAACAGGAATTTCTCCAGTTCGTCAATCCGTTCGCGAGATATCGGAGTTTGAAGTTAGGGAATGGTTGAGAAACCATCAAAATTTTTGCAAGGCTGATACTCGAAAACAATAACTACAGTGACCTAGGGGAAAAGTACCCACACCATATTAATCGGGCGAGTTTCTACTTTCATGTGCAACAGGAATTTCTCGACTTCGTCTATCCGTTCGCGAGATATGGGAGTTTGAAGTTAAGGAATGTTTGAGAAACCATCAAAATTTTGGCAAGTCTGATACTCGAAACCAATAACAACAATGGCCTAGGGGAAAGGTACACACATCATATTAATCGGGCGAGTTTCTACTTTCAGATGCAACAGGAATTTCTCGAGTTCGTCAATCCGTTCGCGAGATATGGGAGTTTGAAGTTAAGGAATGGTTGAGAAACCATCAAAATTTTCGCAAGTCTGATACTCGAAACCAATAACTACAGTGGCCTAGGGGAAAAGTACCCACTCCATAATAATCGGGCGAGTTTCTACTTTCAGGTGCAACAGGAATTTCTCGACTTCGTCTATCCGTTCGCTAGATATGGGAGTTTGAAGTTAAGGAATGTTTGAGAAACCATCAAAATTTTCCCAAGTCTGATACTCGAAACCAATAACAACAATGGCCTAGGGGAAAAGTACACACATCATATTAATCGGGCGTGTTTCTGCTTTCAGATGCAACAGGAATTTCTCGAGTCCGTCAATCCGTTCGCGAGATATCGGAGTTTGAAGTTAAGGAATGGTTGAGAAACCATCAAAATTGTCGCTAGTCTGATACTCGAAAAAAAAAAACTACAATGGCCTAGGGGAATAGTACACACACCATTGTAATCGGTCGAGCTTCTACTTTCAGATGCAACAGGATTTTCTCCAGTTCGTCAATCCGTTCGCGAGATATGGTAGTTTGATGTTAAGGAATGGTTGAGAAACCATCAAAATTTTCGCTAGTCTGATACTCGAAAAAAAAAACTACAATGGCCTAGGGGAAAAGTACACACACCATATTAATCGGGCGAGTTTCTACTTTCAGGTGCAACAGGAATTTCTCGACTTCGTCTATCCGTTCGCGAGATATGGGAGTTTGAAGTTAAGGAATGTTCTAGAAACCATCAAAATTTTCGCAAGTCTGATACTCGAAACCAATAACAACAATGGCCTAGGGGAAAAGTACACACATCATATTAATCGGGCGAGTTTCTACTTTCAGATGCAACAGGAATTTCTCGAGCTCGTCAATCCGTTCGCGAGGTATCGGAGTTTGAAGTTAAGGAATGGTTGAGAAACCATCAAAATTTTCGCAAGTCTGATACTCGAAACCAATAACTACAGTGGCCTAGGGGAAAAGTACCCACACCATAATAATCGGGCGAGTTTCTACTTTCAGGTGCAACAGGAAATTCTCGAGTTCGTCTGTCCGTTCGCGAGATATGGGAGTTTGAAGTTAAGGAATGGTTGTGAAACCATCAAAATTTTCGCAAGTCTGATACTCCAAACCAATAACTGGAATGGCCTAGGGGAAAAGTACACACCATTGTAATCGGGCGAGCTTCTACTTTCAGATGCAACAGTAATTTCTCGAGTTCTTCAATCCGTCCTCGAGATATGGGAGTTTGAAGTTAAGGAATGGTTGAGAAACCATCAAAATTTTCGCAAGTCTGATACTCAAAAACAATAACTACAATGGCCTAGGGGAAAAGTACACACACCATATTAATCGGGCGAGTTTCTACTTTCAGGTGCAACAGGAATTTCTCGACTTCGTCTATCCGTTCGCTAGATATGGGAGTTTGAAGTTAAGGAATGTTTGAGAAACCATCAAAATTTTCCCAAGTCTGATACTCGAAACCAATAACAACAATGGCCTAGGGGAAAAGTACACACATCATATTAATCGGGCGAGTTTCTACCTTCAGATGCAACAGGAATTTCTCGAGCTCGTCAATCCGTTCGCGAGGTATCGGAGTTTGAAGTTAAGGAATGGTTGAGAAACCATCAAAATTGTCGCTAGTCTGATACTCGAAAAAAAAAACTACATTGGCCTAGGGGAAAAGTACACACACCATTGTAATCGGTCGAGCTTCTACTTTCAGATGCAACAGGAATTTCTCCAGTTCGTCAATCCGTTCGCGAGATATGGGAGTTTGAAGTTAAGGAATGGTTGAGAAACCATCAAAATTTTCGCAAGTCTGATACTCGAAACCAATGACAACAATGGCCTAGGGGAGAAGTACACACACCATAGTAATCGGGCGAGTTTCTACTTTCAGATGCAACAGGAATTTCTCGAGCTTGTCAATCCGTTCGCGAGATATGGGACTTTGAAGTTAAGGAATGGTTGAGAAACCATCAAAATTTTGGCAAGTCTGATACTCGAAACCGCTAACAACAATGGCCTAGGGTAAAAGTACACACATCATATTAATCGTGCGAGTTTCTACTTTCAGATGCTACAGGAATTTCGCGAGTTCGTCAATCCGTTCGCGAGATATCGGAGTTTGAGGTTAGGGAATGGTTGAGAAACCATCAAAATTTTTGCAAGGCTGATACTCGAAAACAATAACTACAGTGGCCTAGGGGAAAAGTACCCACACCATATTAATCGGGCGAGTTTCTACTTTCATGTGCAACAGGAATTTCTCGACTTCGTCTATCCGTTCGCGAGATATGGGAGTTTGAAGTTAAGGAATGGCTGAGAAACCATCAAAATTGTCAATAGTCTGATACTCGAAAAAAAAAGCTACAATGGCCTAGGGGAAAAGTACACACACCATTGTAATCGGTCGAGCTTCTACTTTCAGATGCAACAGGAATTTCTCCAGTTCGTCAATCCGTTCGCGAGATATGGGAGTTTGAAGTTAAGGAATGGTTGAGAAACCATCAAAGTTTTCGCAAGTCTGATACACGAAACCAATAACTACAATGGCCTAGGGGAAAAGTACACACACCATAGTAATCGGGCGAGTTTCTACTTTCAGATGCAACAGGAATTTCTCGAGCTTGTCAATCCGTTCGCGAGATATGGGACTTTGAAGTTAAGGAATGGTTGAGAAACCATCAAAATTTTGGCAAGTCTGATACTCGAAACCGCTAACAACAATGGCCTAGGGTAAAAGTACACACATCATATTAATCGTGCGAGTTTCTACTTTCAGATGCTACAGGAATTTCGCGAGTTCGTCAATCCGTTCGCGAGATATTGGAGTTTGAAGTTAAGGAATGGTTGAGAAACAATCAAAATTTTCGCAAGTCTGATACTCAAAACCAATAACTGGAACGGCCTAGGGGAAATCTACACATACCGATGTAACCGGGCGAGTTTCTACTTTCAGATGCAACAGGAATTTCTCGAGTTCGCCAATCCGTTCGCGAGATATGGGAGTTTGAAGTCAAGGAATGGTTGAGAAACCATCAAAATTGTCGCTAGTCTGATACTCGAAAAAAAACTACAATGGCCTAGGGGAAAAGTACACACACCATACTAATCAGGCGAGTTTCTACTTTCAGGTGCAATAGGAATTTCTCGACTTCGTCTATCTGTTCGCGAGATATGGGAGTTTGAAGTTAAGGAATGTTTGAGAAACCATCAAAATTTTGGCAAGTCTGATACTCGAAACCAACAACTACAATGGCCTAGGGGAAAAGTACACACACCATATTAATCGGGCGAGTTTCTACTTTCAGATGCAACAGGAATTTCTCCAGTTCGTCAATCCGTTCGCGAGGTATCGGAGTTTGAAGTTAGGGAATGGTTGAGAAACCATCAAAATTTTCGCAAGGCTGATACTCGAAAACAATAACTACAGTGGCCTAGGGGAAAAGTACCCACACCATATTAATCGGGCGAGTTTCTACTTTCAGGTGCAACAGGAAATCCTCGAGTTCGTCGATCCGTTCGCGAGATATGGGAGTTTGAAGTTAAGGAATGGTTGTGAAACCATCAAAATTTTCGCATGTCTGATACTCGAAACCAATAACTGGAACGGCCTAGGGGAAATCTACACATACCGATGTAACCGGGCGAGTTTCTACTTTCAGGTGCAACAGGAATTTCTCGACTTCGTCTATCCGTTCGCGAGATATGGGAGTTTGAAGTTAAGGAATGTTCGAGAAACCATCAAAATTTTCGCAAGTCTGATACTCGAAACCAATAACAACAATGGCCTAGGGGAAAAGTACACACATCATATTAATCGTGCGAGTTTCTACTTTCAGATGCTACAGGAATTTCGCGAGTTCGTCAATCCGTTCGCGAGATATTGGAGTTTGAAGTTAAGGAATGGTTGAGAAACAATCAAAATTTTCGCAAGTCTGATACTCAAAACCAATAACTGGAACGGCCTAGGGGAAATCTACACATACCGATGTAACCGGGCGAGTTTCTACTTTCAGGTGCAACAGGAATTTCTCGACTTCGTCTATCCGTTCGCGAGATATGGGAGTTTGAAGTTAAGGAATGGTTGTGAAACCATCAAAATTTTCGCATGTCTGATACTCGAAACCAATAACTGGAACGGCCTAGGGGAAATCTACACATACCGATGTAACCGGGCGAGTTTCTACTTTCAGGTGCAACAGGAATTTCTCGACTTCGTCTATCCGTTCGCGAGATATGGGAGTTTGAAGTTAAGGAATGTTCGAGAAACCATCAAAATTTTCGCAAGTCTGATACTCGAAACCAATAACAACAATGGCCTAGGGGAAAAGTACACACATCATATTAATCGTGCGAGTTTCTACTTTCAGATGCTACAGGAATTTCGCGAGTTCGTCAATCCGTTCGCGAGATATTGGAGTTTGAAGTTAAGGAATGGTTGAGAAACAATCAAAATTTTCGCAAGTCTGATACTCAAAACCAATAACTGGAACGGCCTAGGGGAAATCTACACATACCGATGTAACCGGGCGAGTTTCTACTTTCAGGTGCAACAGGAATTTCTCGACTTCGTCTATCCGTTCGCGAGATATGGGAGTTTGAAGTTAAGGAATGTTCGAGAAACCATCAAAATTTTCGCAAGTCTGATACTCGAAACCAATAACAACAATGGCCTAGGGGAAAAGTACACACATCATATTAATCGGGCGAGTTTCTACTTTCAGATGCAACAGGAATTTCTCGAGCTCGTCAATCCGTTCGCGAGGTATCGGAGTTTGAAGTTAAGGAATGGTTGAGAAACCATCAAAATTGTCGCTTGTCTGATACTCGAAAAAAAAACTACAATGGCCTAGGGGAAAAGCACACACACCATATTAATCAGGCGAGTTTCTACTTTCAGGTGCCATAGGAATTTCTCGACTTCGTTTAACCGTTCGCGAGATATGGGAGTTTGAAGTTAAGGAATGTTTGTGAAACCATCAATATTTTCGCAAGTCTGATACTCCAAACCAATAACTGGAATGGCCTAGGGGAAAAGTACACACACCATTGTAATCGGGCGAGCTTCTACTTTCAGATGCAACAGGAATTTCTCGAGATCGTCAATCCGTCCTCGAGATATGGGAGTTTGAAGTTAAGGAATGGTTGAGAAACCATCAAAATTTTCGAAAGTCTGATACTCGAAAACAATAACTACAATGGCCTAGGGGAAAAGTACACACACCATATTAATCGGGCGAGTTTCTACTTTCGGTGCAACAGGAATTTCTCGACTTCGTCTATCCGTTCGCGAGATATGGGAGTTTGAAGTTAAGGAATGGTTGGGAAACCATCAAAATTTTCGCAAGTCTGATACTCGAAACCAATAACAACAATGGCCTAGGGGAAAAGTACACACATCATATTAATCGGGCGAGTTTCTACTTTCAGATGCAACAGGAATTTCTCGAGTTCGTCAATCCGTTCGCGAGATATGGGAGTTTGAAGTTAAGGAATGGTTGAGAAACCATCAAAATTTTCGCAAGTCTGATACTCGAAACCAATAACTACAGTGGCCTAGGGGAAAAGTACCCACTCCATAATAATCGGGCGAGTTTCTACTTTCAGGTGCAACAGGAAATTCTCAAGTTCGTCTATCCGTTCGCGAGATATGGGAGTTTGAAGTTAAGAAATGGTTGTGAAACCATCAAAATTTTCGCAAGTCTGATACTCCAAACCAATAACTGGAATGGCCTAGGGGAAAAGTACACACACCATTGTAATCGGGCGAGCTTCTACTTTCAGATGCAACAGGAATTTCTCGAGTTCGTCAATCCGTCCTCGAGATATGGGAGTTTGAAGTTAAGGAATGGTTGAGAAACCATCAAAATTTTCGCAAGTCTGATACTCAAAAACAATAACTACAATGGCCTAGGGGAAAAGTACACACACCATATTAATCGGGCGAGTTTCTACTTTCAGGTGCAACAGGAATTTCTCGACTTCGTCTATCCGTTCGCTAGATATGGGAGTTTGAAGTTAAGGAATGTTTGAGAAACCATCAAAATTTTCGCAAGTCTGATACTCGAAACCAATAACAACAATGGCCTAGGGGAAAAGTACACACATCATATTAATCGGGCGAGTTTCTGCTTTCAGATGCAACAGGAATTTCTCCAGTTCGTCAATCCGTTCGCGAGAAATCGGAGTTTGAAGTTAGGGAATGGTTGAGAAACCATCAAAATTTTTGCAAGGCTGATACTCGAAAACAATAACTACAGTGGCCTAGGGGAAAAGTACCCACACCATATTAATCGGGCGAGTATCTACTTTCATGTGCAACAGGAATTTCTCGACTTCGTCTATCCGTTCGCGAGATATGGGAGTTTGAAGTTAAGGAATGTTTGAGAAACCATCAAAATTTTCGCAAGTCGGATACTCGAAACCAATAACAACAATGGCCTAGGGGAAAAGTGCACACATCATATTAATCGGGCGAGTTTCTGCTTTCAGATGCAACAGGAATTTCCCGAGTCCGTCAATCCGTTCGCGAGATATCGGAGTTTGAAGTTAAGGAATGGCTGAGAAACCATCAAAATTGTCAATAGTCTGATACTCGAAACCAATAACTACAATGGCCTAGGGGAAAAGTACACACACCATATTAATCGGGCGAGTTTCTACTTTCAGATGCAACAGGAATTTCTCCAGTTCGTCAATCCGTTCGCGAGGTATCGGAGTTTGAAGTTAGGGAATGGTTGAGAAACCATCAAAATTTTCGCAAGGCTGATACTCGAAAACAATAACTACAGTGGCCTAGGGGAAAAGTACCCACACCATATTAATCGGGCGAGTTTCTACTTTCAGGTGCAACAGGAAATCCTCGAGTTCGTCGATCCGTTCGCGAGATATGGGAGTTTGAAGTTAAGGAATGGTTGTGAAACCATCAAAATTTTCGCATGTCTGATACTCGAAACCAATAACAACAATGGCCTAGGGGAAAAGTACACACATCATTTTAATCGGGCGAGCTTCTGCTTTCAGATGCAACAGGAATTTCTCGAGTTCGTCAATCCGTTCGCAAGATACCGGAGTTTGAAGTTAAGGAATGGTTGAGAAACCATCAAAATTTTGGCAAGTCTGATACTCGAAACCAATAACTACAATGGCCTAGGGGAAAAGTACACACACCATATTAATCGGGCGTGTTTCTACTTTCAGATGCAACAGGAATTTCTCGAGCTCGTCAATCCGTTCGCGAGGTATGGGAGTTTGAAGTTAAGGAATAGTTGAGAAACCATCAAAATTTTGGCAAGTCTGACACTCGAAACCAATAACTACAATGGCCTAGGGGAAAAGTACACACACCATATTAATCAGGCGAGTTTCTACTTTCAGGTGCCATAGGAATTTCTCGAGTCCGTCAATCCGTTCGCGAGATATGGGAGTTTGAAGTTAAGGAATGGTTGAGAAACCATCAAAATTGTCGCTAGTCTGATACTCGAAACCAATAACTACAATTGCCTAGGGGAAAAGTACACACACCATAGTAATCGGGCGAGTTTCTACTTTCAGATGCAACAGGAATTTCTCGAGTTCGTCTATCCGTTCGCGAGATATGGGAGTTTGAAGATAAGGAATGGTTGAGAAACCATCAAAATTTTCGCAACTCTGTTACTCGAAACCAATAACTGGAACGGCGTAGGGGAAAAATACACATACCGTTGTAACCGGGCGAGTTTCTACTTTCAGATGCCACAGGAATTTCTCGAGTCCGTCAATCCGTTCGCGAGATATGGGAGTTTGAAGTTAAGGAATGGTTGAGAAACCATCAAAATTTTGGCAAGTCTGATACTCGAAACCAATAACTGCTATGGCCTAGGGGAAAAGTAGACACACCATATTAATCGGGCGAGTTTCTACTTTCAGATGCAACAGGAATTTCTCGTGTTCGTCAATCCGTTCGCGAGATATGGGAGTTTGAAGTTAAGGAATGGTTGAGAAACCATCAAAATTTTCGCAAGTCTGATACCCGAAACCAATAACTACGATGGCTTAGGGCAAAAATACACACACCGTTGTAATCGGGCGAGTTTCTACTTTCAGATGCAACAGGAATTTCTCCAGTTCGTCAATCCGTTCGCGAGATATCGGAGTTTGAAGTTAGGGAATGGTTGAGAAACCATCAAAATTTTTGCAAGGCTGATACTCGAAACCAATAACTACAGTGGTCTAGGGGAAAAGTACCCACACCATATTAATCGGGCGAGTTTCTACTTTCAGTTGCAACAGGAAATTCTCGAGTTCGTCTATCCGTTCGCGAGATATGGGAGTTTGAAGTTAAGGAATGGTTGTGAAACCATCAAAATTTTCGCAAGTCTGATTCTTCAAACCCATAACTGGAATGGCCTAGGGTAAAAGTTCACACACCATTGTAATCGGGCGAGCTTCTACTTTCAGATGCAACAGGAATTTCTCGAGTTCGTCAATCCGTTCTCGAGGTATGGGGCTTTGAAGTTAAGGAATGTTTGAGCAACCATCAAAATTTTCGCAAGTCTGATACCCGAAACCAATAACTACTATGGCTTAGGGCAAAAATACATACACCGTTGTAATCGGGAGAGTTTCTACTTTCAGATGCAACAGGAATTTCTCCAGTTCGTCAATCCGTTCGCGAGATATCGGAGTTTGAAGTTAGGGAATGGTTGAGAAACCATCAAAATTTTTGCAAGGCTGATACTCGAAAACAATAACTACAGTGACCTAGGGCAAAAGTACCCACACCATATTAATCGGGCGAGTTTCTACTTTCATGTGCAACAGGAATTTCTCGACTTCGTCTATCCGTTCGCGAGATATGGGAGTTTGAAGTTAAGGAATGTTTGAGAAACCATCAAAATTTTGGCAAGTCTGATACTCGAAACCAATAACAACAATGGCCTAGGGGAAAGGTACACACATCATATTAATCGGGCGAGTTTCTACTTTCAGATGCAACAGGAATTTCTCGAGTTCGTCAATCCGTTCGCGAGGTATGGGAGGTTGAAGTTAAGGAATAGTTGAGAAACCATCAAAATTTTCGCAAGTCTGATACTCGAAACCAATAACAACAATGGCCTAGGGAAAAGTGCACACATCATATTAATCGGGCGAGTTTCTGCTTTCAGATGCAACAGGAATTTCTCGAGTCCGTCAATCCGTTCGCGAGATATCGGAGTTTGAAGTTAAGGAATGGTTGAGAAACCATCAAAATTGTCGCTAGTCTGATACTCGAAAAAAAAAACTACAATGGCCTAGGGGAATAGTACACACACCATTGTAATCGGTCGAGCTTCTACTTTCAGATGCAACAGGATTTTCTCCAGTTCGTCAATCCGTTCGCGAGATATGGGAGTTTGAAGTTAAGGAATGGTTGAGAAACCATCAAAATTGTCGCTAGTCTGATACTCGAAAAAAAAAACTACAATGGCCTAGGGGAATAGTACACACACCATTGTAATCGGTCGAGCTTCTACTTTCAGATGCAACAGGATTTTCTCCAGTTCGTCAATCCGTTCGCGAGATATGGGAGTTTGAAGTTAAGGAATGGTTGAGAAACCATCAAAATTTTCGCAAGTCTGATACTCGAAACCAATAACAACAATGGCCTAGGGGAAAGGTACACACATCATATTAATCGGGCGAGTTTCTACTTTCAGATGCAACAGGAATTTCTCGAGTTCGTCAATCCGTTCGCGAGGTATGGGAGTTTGAAGTTAAGGAATAGTTGAGAATCCATCAAAATTTTCGCAAGTCTGATACTCGAAACCAATAACAACAATGGCCTAGGGGAAAAGTGCACACATCATATTAATCGGGCGAGTTTCTGCTTTCAGATGCAACAGGAATTTCTCGAGATCGTCAATCCGTCCTCGAGATATGGGAGTTTGAAGTTAAGGAATGGTTGCGAAACCATCAAAATTTTCGAAAGTCTGATACTCGAAAACAATAACTACAATGGCCTAGGGGAAAAGTACACACACCATATTAATCGGGCGAGTTTCTACTTTCGGTGCAACAGGAATTTCTCGACTTCGTCTATCCGTTCGCGAGATATGGGAGTTTGAAGTTAAGGAATGGTTGGGAAACCATCAAAATTTTCGCAAGTCTGATACTCGAAACCAATAACAACAATGGCCTAGGGGAAAAGTACACACATCATATTAATCGGGCGAGTTTCTACTTTCAGATGCAACAGGAATTTCTCGAGCTCGTCAATCCGTTCGCGAGGTATCGGAGTTTGAAGTTAAGGAATGGTTGAGAAACCATCAAAATTTTCGCAAGTCTGATACTCGAAACCAATAACTACAGTAGCCTAGGGGAAAAGTACCCACACCATAATAATCGGGCGAGTTTCTACTTTCAGGTGCAACAGGAAATTCTCGAGTTCGTCTGTCCGTTCGCGAGATATGGGAGTTTGAAGTTAAGGAATGGTTGTGAAACCATCAAAATTTTCGCAAGTCTGATACTCCAAACCAATAACTGGAATGGCCTAGGGGAAAAGTACACACCATTGTAATCGGGCGAGCTTCTACTTTCAGATGCAACAGGAATTTCTCGAGTTCGTCAATCCGTCCTCGAGATATGGGAGTTTGAAGTTAAGGAATGGTTGAGAAACCATCAAAATTTTCGCAAGTCTGATACTCGAAACCAATAACAACAATGGCCTAGGGGAAAAGTACACACATCATATTAATCGGGCGAGTTTCTACTTTCAGATGCAACAGGAATTTCTCGAGTTCGTCAATCCGTTCGCGAGATATGGGAGTTTGAAGTTAAGGAATGGTTGAGAAACCATCAAAATTTTCGCAAGTCTGATACTCGAAACCAATAAATACAGTGGCCTAGGGGAAAAGTACACACATCATATTAATCGGGCGAGTTTCTACTTTCAGATGCAACAGGAATTTCTCGAGCTCGTCAATCCGTTCGCGAGGTATCGGAGTTTGAAGTTAAGGAATGGTTGAGAAACCATCAAAATTGTCGCTTGTCTGATACTCGAAAAAAAAACTACAATGGCCTAGGGGAAAAGTACACACACCATATTAATCAGGCGAGTTTCTACTTTCAGGTGCCATAGGAATTTCTCGACTTTGTCTATCCGTTCGCGAGATATGGGAGTTTGAAGTTAAGGAATGTTTGTGAAACCATCAATATTTTCGCAAGTCTGATACTCCAAACCAATAACTGGAATGGCCTAGGGGAAAAGTACACACACCATTGTAATCGGGCGAGCTTCTACTTTCAGATGCAACAGGAATTTCTCGAGATCGTCAATCCGTCCTCGAGATATGGGAGTTTGAAGTTAAGGAATGGTTGAGAAACCATCAAAATTTTCGAAAGTCTGATACTCGAAAACAATAACTACAATGGCCTAGGGGAAAAGTACACACACCATATTAATCGGGCGAGTTTCTACTTTCGGTGCAACAGGAATTTCTCGACTTCGTCTATCCGTTCGCGAGATATGGGAGTTTGAAGTTAAGGAATGGTTGGGAAACCATCAAAATTTTCGCAAGTCTGATACTCGAAACCAATAACAACAATGGCCTAGGGGAAAAGTACACACATCATATTAATCGGGCGAGTTTCTACTTGCAGATGCAACAGGAATTTCTCGAGTTCGTCAATCCGTTCGCGAGATATGGGAGTTTGAAGTTAAGGAATGGTTGAGAAACCATCAAAATTTTCGCAAGTCTGATACTCGAAACCAATAACTACAGTGGCCTAGGGGAAAAGTACCCACTCCATAATAATCGGGCGAGTTTCTACTTTCAGGTGCAACAGGAAATTCTCGAGTTCGTCTATCCGTTCGCGAGATATGGGAGTTTGAAGTTAAGGAATGGTTGGGAAACCATCAAAATTTTCGCAAGTCTGATACTCGAAACCAATAACAACAATGGCCTAGGGGAAAGGTACACACATCATATTAATCGGGCGAGTTTCTACTTTCAGATGCAACAGGAATTTCTCGAGTTCGTCAATCCGTTCGCGAGGTATGGGAGTTTGAAGTTAAGGAATAGTTGAGAATCCATCAAAATTTTCGCAAGTCTGATACTCGAAACCAATAACAACAATGGCCTAGGGGAAAAGTGCACACATCATATTAATCGGGCGAGTTTCTGCTTTCAGATGCAACAGGAATTTCTCGAGATCGTCAATCCGTCCTCGAGATATGGGAGTTTGAAGTTAAGGAATGGTTGCGAAACCATCAAAATTTTCGAAAGTCTGATACTCGAAAACAATAACTACAATGGCCTAGGGGAAAAGTACACACACCATATTAATCGGGCGAGTTTCTACTTTCGGTGCAACAGGAATTTCTCGACTTCGTCTATCCGTTCGCGAGATATGGGAGTTTGAAGTTAAGGAATGGTTGGGAAACCATCAAAATTTTCGCAAGTCTGATACTCGAAACCAATAACAACAATGGCCTAGGGGAAAAGTACACACATCATATTAATCGGGCGAGTTTCTACTTTCAGATGCAACAGGAATTTCTCGAGCTCGTCAATCCGTTCGCGAGGTATCGGAGTTTGAAGTTAAGGAATGGTTGAGAAACCATCAAAATTTTCGCAAGTCTGATACTCGAAACCAATAACTACAGTAGCCTAGGGGAAAAGTACCCACACCATAATAATCGGGCGAGTTTCTACTTTCAGGTGCAACAGGAAATTCTCGAGTTCGTCTGTCCGTTCGCGAGATATGGGAGTTTGAAGTTAAGGAATGGTTGTGAAACCATCAAAATTTTCGCAAGTCTGATACTCCAAACCAATAACTGGAATGGCCTAGGGGAAAAGTACACACCATTGTAATCGGGCGAGCTTCTACTTTCAGATGCAACAGGAATTTCTCGAGTTCGTCAATCCGTCCTCGAGATATGGGAGTTTGAAGTTAAGGAATGGTTGAGAAACCATCAAAATTTTCGCAAGTCTGATACTCGAAACCAATAACAACAATGGCCTAGGGGAAAAGTACACACATCATATTAATCGGGCGAGTTTCTACTTTCAGATGCAACAGGAATTTCTCGAGTTCGTCAATCCGTTCGCGAGATATGGGAGTTTGAAGTTAAGGAATGGTTGAGAAACCATCAAAATTTTCGCAAGTCTGATACTCGAAACCAATAAATACAGTGGCCTAGGGGAAAAGTACACACATCATATTAATCGGGCGAGTTTCTACTTTCAGATGCAACAGGAATTTCTCGAGCTCGTCAATCCGTTCGCGAGGTATCGGAGTTTGAAGTTAAGGAATGGTTGAGAAACCATCAAAATTGTCGCTTGTCTGATACTCGAAAAAAAAACTACAATGGCCTAGGGGAAAAGTACACACACCATATTAATCAGGCGAGTTTCTACTTTCAGGTGCCATAGGAATTTCTCGACTTTGTCTATCCGTTCGCGAGATATGGGAGTTTGAAGTTAAGGAATGTTTGTGAAACCATCAATATTTTCGCAAGTCTGATACTCCAAACCAATAACTGGAATGGCCTAGGGGAAAAGTACACACACCATTGTAATCGGGCGAGCTTCTACTTTCAGATGCAACAGGAATTTCTCGAGATCGTCAATCCGTCCTCGAGATATGGGAGTTTGAAGTTAAGGAATGGTTGAGAAACCATCAAAATTTTCGAAAGTCTGATACTCGAAAACAATAACTACAATGGCCTAGGGGAAAAGTACACACACCATATTAATCGGGCGAGTTTCTACTTTCGGTGCAACAGGAATTTCTCGACTTCGTCTATCCGTTCGCGAGATATGGGAGTTTGAAGTTAAGGAATGGTTGGGAAACCATCAAAATTTTCGCAAGTCTGATACTCGAAACCAATAACAACAATGGCCTAGGGGAAAAGTACACACATCATATTAATCGGGCGAGTTTCTACTTGCAGATGCAACAGGAATTTCTCGAGTTCGTCAATCCGTTCGCGAGATATGGGAGTTTGAAGTTAAGGAATGGTTGAGAAACCATCAAAATTTTCGCAAGTCTGATACTCGAAACCAATAACTACAGTGGCCTAGGGGAAAAGTACCCACTCCATAATAATCGGGCGAGTTTCTACTTTCAGGTGCAACAGGAAATTCTCGAGTTCGTCTATCCGTTCGCGAGATATGGGAGTTTGAAGTTAAGGAATGGTTGTGAAACCATCAAAATTTTCGCAAGTCTGATACTCCAAACCAATAACTGGAATGGCCTAGGGGAAAAGTACACACACCATTGTAATCGGGCGAGCTTCTACTTTCAGATGCAACAGGAATTTCTCGAGTTCGTCAATCCGTCCTCGAGATATGGGAGTTTGAAGTTAAGGAATGGTTGAGAAACCATCAAAATTTTCGCAAGTCTGATACTCAAAAACAATAACTACAATGGCCTAGGGGAAAAGTACACACACCATATTAATCGGGCGAGTTTCTACTTTCAGGTGCAACAGGAATTTCTCGACTTCATCTATCCGTTCGCTAGATATGGTACTTTGAAGTTAAGGAATGGTTGCGAAACCATCAAAATTTTCGCAAGTCTGATACTCGAAACCAATAACTACTATGGCCTAGGGCAAAAATACACACACCGTTGTAATCGGGCGCGTTTCTACTTTCAGATGCAACAGGAATTTCTCCAGTTCGTCAATCCGTTCGCGAGATATCGGAGTTTGAAGTTAGGGAATGGTTGAGAAACCATCAAAATTTTTGCAAGGCTGATACTCGAAAACAATAACTACAGTGGCCTAGGGGAAAAGTACCCACACCATATTAATCGGGCGAGTTTCTACTTTCATGTGCAACAGGAATTTCTCGACTTCGTCAATCCGTTCGCGAGATATCGGAGTTTGAAGTTAAGGAATGGCTGAGAAACCATCAAAATTGTCAATAGTCTGATACTCGAAAAAAAAAGCTACAATGGCCTAGGGGAAAAGTACACACACCATTGTAATCGGTCGAGCTTCTACTTTCAGATGCAACAGGAATTTCTCCAGTTCGTCAATCCGTTCGCGAGATATGGGAGTTTGAAGTTAAGGAATGGTTGAGAAACCATCAAAGTTTTCGCAAGTCTGATACTCGAAACCAATAACTACAATGGCCTAGGGGAAAATTACACACACCATAGTAATCGGGCGAGTTTCTACTTTCAGATGCAACAGGAATTTCTCGAGCTTGTCAATCCGTTCGCGAGATATGGGACTTTGAAGTTAAGGAATGGTTGAGAAACCATCAAAATTTTCGCAAGTCTGATACTCGAAACCAATAACTGGAATGGCCTAGGGGAAAAGTACACACACCATATTAATGGGGCGAGTTTCTACTTTCAGATGCAACAGGAATTTCTCGAGCTCGTCAATCCGTTCGCGAGGTATCGGTGTTTGAAGTTAAGGAATGGTTGAGAAACCATCAAAATTTTGGCAAGTCTGATACTCGAAACCAATAACTACAATGGCCTAGTGGAAAAGTACACACACCATATTAATCGTGCGAGTTTCTACTTTCAGATGCTACAGGAATTTCTCGAGTTCGTCAATCCGTTCGCGATATATGGGTGTTTGAAGTTATGGAATGGTTTAGAAACCATCAAAATTTTCGGAAGTCTGATACTCGAAACCGCTAACAACAATGGCCTAGGGTAAAAGTACACACATCATATTAATCGTGCTAGTTTCTACTTTCAGATGCTACAGGAATTTCTCGAGTTCGTCAATCCGTTCGCGAGATATTGGAGTTTGAAGTTAAGGAATGGTTGAGAAACAATCAAAATTTTCGCAAGTCTGATACTCGAAACCAATAACTGGAACGGCCTAGGGGAAATCTACACATACCGATGTAACCGGGCGAGTTTCTACTTTCAGATGCAACAGGAATTTCTCGAGTTCGCCAAACCGTTCGCGAGATATGGGAGTTTGAAGTCAAGGAATGGTTGAGAAACCATCAAAATTTTCGCATGTCGGATACCCTAAACCAATAACTACAATGGCCTAGGGGAAAAGTACACACGCCATATTAGTCGGGCGAGTTTCTACTTTCAGTTGCAACAGGAACTTCTCGAGTTCGTCAATCCGTTCGCGATATATGGGAGTTTGAAGATAAGGAATGGTTGAGAAACCATCAAAATTTTCGCAAGTCTCATACTCGAATCCAATAACAACAATGGCCTAGGGGAAAAGTACACACATCATATTAATCGGGCGAGTTTCTGCAATCAGATGCAACAGGAATTTCTCGAGTCCGTCAATCCGTTCGCGAGCTATCGGAGTTCGAAGTTAAGGAATGGATGAGAAACCATCAAAATTGTCGCTAGTCTGATACTCGAAAAAAAAACTACAATGGCCTAGGGGAAAAGTACACACACCATACTAATCAGGCGAGTTTCTACTTTCAGGTGCAATAGGAATTTCTCGACTTCGTCTATCTGTTCGCGAGATATGGGAGTTTGAAGTTAAGGAATGTTTGAGAAACCATCAAAATTTTGGCAAGTCTGATACTCGAAACCAATAACTACAATGGCCTAGGGGAAAAGTACACACACCATATTAATCGGGCGAGTTTCTACTTTCAGATGCAACAGGAATTTCTCCAGTTCGTCAATCCGTTCGCGAGGTATCGGAGTTTGAAGTTAGGGAATGTTTGAGAAACCATCAAAATTTTCGCAAGGCTGATACTCGAAAACAATAACTACAGTGGCCTAGGGGAAAAGTACCCACACCATATTAATCGGGCGAGTTTCTACTTTCAGGTGCAACAGGAAATCCTCGAGTTCGTCGATCCGTTCGCGAGATATGGGAGTTTGAAGTTAAGGAATGGTTGTGAAACCATCAAAATTTTCGCATGTCTGATACTCGAAACCAATAACAACAATGGCCTAGGGGAAAAGTACACACATCATTTTAATCGGGCGAGCTTCTGCTTTCAGATGCAACAGGAATTTCTCGAGTTCGTCAATCCGTTCGCAAGATACCGGAGTTTGAAGTTAAGGAATGGTTGAGAAACCATCAAAATTGTCGCTAGTCTGATACTCGAAAAAAAAAAAACTACAATGGCCTAGGGGAAAAGTACGCACACCATATTAATCAGGGGAGTTTCTACTTTCAGGTGCAATAGGAATTTCTCGACTTCGTCTATCCGTTCGCGAGATATGGGAGTTTGAAGTTAAGGAATGGTTGAGAAACCATCAAAATTTTGGCAAGTCTGATACTCGAAACCAATAACTACAATGGCCTAGGGGAAAAGTACACACACCATATTAATCGGGCGTGTTTCTACTTTCAGATGCAACAGGAATTTCTCGAGCTCGTCAATCCGTTCGCGAGGTATCGGAGTTTGAAGTTAAGGAATGATTGAGAAACCATCAAAATTTTGGCAAGTCTGACACTCGAAACCAATAACTACAATGGCCTAGGGGAAAAGTACACACACCATATTAATCAGGCGAGTTTCTACTTTCAGGTGCCATAGGAATTTCTCGAGTCCGTCAATCCGTTCGCGAGATATGGGAGTTTGAAGTTAAGGAATGGTTGAGAAACCATCAAAATTGTCGCTAGTCTGATACTCGAAACCAATAACTACAATGGCCTAGGGGAAAAGTACACACACCATAGTAATCGGGCGAGTTTCTACTTTCAGATGCAACAGGAATTTCTCGAGTTCGTCTATCCGTTCGCGAGATATGGGAGTTTGAAGATAAGGAATGGTTGAGAAACCATCAAAATTTTCGCAACTCTGTTACTCGAAACCAATAACTGGAACGGCGTAGGGGAAAAATACACATACCGTTGTAACCGGGCGAGTTTCTACTTTCAGATGCCACAGGAATTTCTCGAGTTCGTCAATCCGTTCGCGAGATATGGGAGTTTGAAGTTAAGGAATGGTTGAGAAACCATCAAAATTTTGGCAAGTCTGATACTCGAAACCAATAACTGCTATGGCCTAGGGGAAAAGTAGACACACCATATTAATCGGGCGAGTTTCTACTTTCAGATGCAACAGGAATTTCTCGTGTTCGTCAATCCGTTCGCGAGATATGGGAGTTTGAAGTTAAGGAATGGTTGAGAAACCATCAAAATTTTCGCAAGTCTGATACCCGAAACCAATAACTACGATGGCTTAGGGCAAAAATACACACACCGTTGTAATCGGGCGAGTTTCTACTTTCAGATGCAACAGGAATTTCTCCAGTTCGTCAATCCGTTCGCGAGATATCGGAGTTTGAAGTTAGGGAATGGTTGAGAAACCATCAATATATTCGCAAGTCTGATACTCCAAACCAATAACTGGAATGGCCTAGGGGAAAAGTACACACACCACTGTAATCGGGCGAGCTTCTACTTTCAGATGCAACAGGAATTTCTCGAGATCGTCAATCCGTCCTCGAGATATGGGAGTTTGAAGTTAAGGAATGGTTGAGAAACCATCAAAATTTTCGAAAGTCTGATACTCGAAACCAATAACTACAATGGCCTAGGGGAAAAGTACACACACCATATTAATCAGGCGAGTTTCTACTTTCAGGTGCCATAGGAATTTCTCGAGTCCGTCAATCCGTTCGCGAGATATGGGAGTTTGAAGTTAAGGAATGGTTGAGAAACCATCAAAATTTTCGCAAGTCTGATACTCGAAACCAATAACAACAATGGCCTAGGGGAAAAGTACACACATCATATTAATCGGGCGAGTTTCTACCTTCAGATGCAACAGGAATTTCTCGAGCTCGTCAATCCGTTCGCGAGGTATCGGAGTTTGAAGTTAAGGAATGGTTGAGAAACCATCAAAATTGTCGCTAGTCTGATACTCGAAAAAAAAAACTACATTGGCCTAGGGGAAAAGTACACACACCATTGTAATCGGTCGAGCTTCTACTTTCAGATGCAACAGGAATTTCTCCAGTTCGTCAATCCGTTCGCGAGATATGGGAGTTTGAAGTTAAGGAATGGTTGAGAAGCCATCAAAATTTTCGCAAGTCTGATACACGAAACCAATGACAACAATGGCCTAGGGGAAAAGTACACACACCATAGTAATCGGGCGAGTTTCTACTTTCAGATGCAACAGGAATTTCTCGAGCTCGTCAATCCGTTCGCGAGATATGGGACTTTGAAGTTAAGGAATGGTTGAGAAACCATCAAAATTTTCGCAAGTCTGATACCCGAAACCAATAACTACTATGGCCTAGGGCAAAAATATACACACCGTTGTAATCGGGCGCGTTTCTACTTTCAGATGCAACAGGAATTTCTCCAGTTCGTCAATCCGTTCGCGAGATATGGGACTTTGAAGTTAAGGAATGTTTGAGAAACCATCAAAATTTTCGCAAGTCGGATACTCGAAACCAATAACAACAATGGCCTAGGGGAAAGGTACGCACATCATATTAAACGGGCGAGTTTCTACTTTCAGATGCAACAGGAATTTCTCGAGTTCGTCAATCCGTTCGCGAGGTATGGGAGTTTGAAGTTAAGGAATAGTTGAGAAACCATCAAAATTTTCGCAAGTCTGATACTCGAAACCAATAACAACAATGGCCTAGGGGAAAAGTGCACACATCATATTAATCGGGCGAGTTTCTGCTTTCAGATGCAACAGGAATTTCCCGAGTCCGTCAATCCGTTCGCGAGATATCGGAGTTTGAAGTTAAGGAATGGCTGAGAAACCATCAAAATTGTCAATAGTCTGATACTCGAAAAAAAAAGCTACAATGGCCTAGGGGAAAAGTACACACACCATTGTAATCGGTCGAGCTTCTACTTTCAGATGCAACAGGAATTTCTCCAGTTCGTCAATCCGTTCGCGAGATATGGGAGTTTGAAGTTAAGGAATGGTTGAGAAACCATCAAAGTTTTCGCAAGTCTGATACTCGAAACCAATAACTACAATGGCCTAGGGGAAAATTACACACACCATAGTAATCGGGCGAGTTTCTACTTTCAGATGCAACAGGAATTTCTCGAGCTTGTCAATCCGTTCGCGAGATATGGGACTTTGAAGTTAAGGAATGGTTGAGAAACCATCAAAATTTTCGCAAGTCTGATACTCGAAACCAATAACTGGAATGGCCTAGGGGAAAAGTACACACACCATATTAATGGGGCGAGTTTCTTCTTTCAGATGCAACAGGAATTTCTCGAGCTCGTCAATCCGTTCGCGAGGTATCGGTGTTTGAAGTTAAGGAATGGTTGAGAAACCATCAAAATTTTGGCAAGTCTGATACTCGAAACCAATAACTACAATGGCCTAGTGGAAAAGTACACACACCATATTAATCGTGCGAGTTTCTACTTTCAGATGCTACAGGAATTTCTCGAGTTCGTCAATCCGTTCGCGATATATGGGTGTTTGAAGTTATGGAATGGTTGAGAAACCATCAAAATTTTCGCAAGTCTGATACTCGAAACCGCTAACAACAATGGCCTAGGGTAAAAGTACACACATCATATTAATCGTGCTAGTTTCTACTTTCAGATGCTACAGGAATTTCTCGAGTTCGTCAATCCGTTCGCGAGATATTGGAGTTTGAAGTTAAGGAATGGTTGAGAAACAATCAAAATTTTCGCAAGTCTGATACTCGAAACCAATAACTGGAACGGCCTAGGGGAAATCTACACATACCGATGTAACCGGGCGAGTTTCTACTTTCAGATGCAACAGGAATTTCTCGAGTTCGCCAAACCGTTCGCGAGATATGGGAGTTTGAAGTCAAGGAATGGTTGAGAAACCATCAAAATTTTCGCATGTCTGATACCCTAAACCAATAACTACAATGGCCTAGGGGAAAAGTACACACGCCATATTAGTCGGGCGAGTTTCTACTTTCAGTTGCAACAGGAACTTCTCGAGTTCGTCAATCCGTTCGCGATATATGGGAGTTTGAAGTTAAGGAATGGTTGAGAAACCATCAAAATTTTCGCAAGTCTCATACTCGAATCCAATAACAACAATGGCCTAGGGGAAAAGTACACACATCATATTAATCGGGCGAGTTTCTGCTATCAGATGCAACAGGAATTTCTCGAGTCCGTCAATCCGTTCGCGAGCTATCGGAGTTCGAAGTTAAGGAATGGATGAGAAACCATCAAAATTGTCGCTAGTCTGATACTCGAAAAAAAAACTACAATGGCCTAGGGGAAAAGTACACACACCATACTAATCAGGCGAGTTTCTACTTTCAGGTGCAATAGGAATTTCTCGACTTCGTCTATCTGTTCGCGAGATATGGGAGTTTGAAGTTAAGGAATGTTTGAGAAACCATCAAAATTTTGGCAAGTCTGATACTCGAAACCAATAACTACAATGGCCTAGGGGAAAAGTACACAAACCATATTAATCGGGCGAGTTTCTACTTTCAGATGCAACAGGAATTTCTCCAGTTCGTCAATCCGTTCGCGAGGTATCGGAGTTTGAAGTTAGGGAATGTTTGAGAAACCATCAAAATTTTCGCAAGGCTGATACTCGAAAACAATAACTACAGTGGCCTAGGGGAAAAGTACCCACACCATATTAATCGGGCGAGTTTCTACTTTCAGGTGCAACAGGAAATCCTCGAGTTCGTCGATCCGTTCGCGAGATATGGGAGTTTGAAGTTAAGGAATGGTTGTGAAACCATCAAAATTTTCGCATGTCTGATACTCGAAACCAATAACAACAATGGCCTAGGGGAAAAGTACACACATCATTTTAATCGGGCGAGCTTCTGCTTTCAGATGCAACAGGAATTTCTCGAGTTCGTCAATCCGTTCGCAAGATACCGGAGTTTGAAGTTAAGGAATGGTTGAGAAACCATCAAAATTGTCGCTAGTCTGATACTCGAAAAAAAAAAAACTACAATGGCCTAGGGGAAAAGGACGCACACCATATTAATCAGGGGAGTTTCTACTTTCAGGTGCAATAGGAATTTCTCGACTTCGTCTATCCGTTCGCGAGATATGGGAGTTTGAAGTTAAGGAATGGTTGAGAAACCATCAAAATTTTGGCAAGTCTGATACTCGAAACCAATAACTACAATGGCCTAGGGGAAAAGTACACACACCATATTAATCGGGCGTGTTTCTACTTTCAGATGCAACAGGAATTTCTCGAGCTCGTCAATCCGTTCGCGAGGTATCGGAGTTTGAAGTTAAGGAATAGTTGAGAAACCATCAAAATTTTGGCAAGTCTGACACTCGAAACCAATAACTACAATGGCCTAGGGGAAAAGTACACACACCATATTAATCAGGCGAGTTTCTACTTTCAGGTGCCATAGGAATTTCTCGATTCCGTCAATCCGTTCGCGAGATATGGGAGTTTGAAGTTAAGGAATGGTTGAGAAACCATCAAAATTGTCGCTAGTCTGATACTCGAAACCAATAACTACAATGGCCTAGGGGAAAAGTACACACACCATAGTAATCGGGCGAGTTTCTACTTTCAGATGCAACAGGAATTTCTCGAGTTCGTCTATCCGTTCGCGAGATATGGGAGTTTGAAGATAAGGAATGGTTGAGAAACCATCAAAATTTTCGCAACTCTGTTACTCGAAACCAATAACTGGAACGGCGTAGGGGAAAAATACACATACCGTTGTAACCGGGCGAGTTTCTACTTTCAGATGCCACAGGAATTTCTCGAGTTCGTCAATCCGTTCGCGAGATATGGGAGTTTGAAGTTAAGGAATGGTTGAGAAACCATCAAAATTTTCGAAAGTCTGATACTCGAAACCAATAACTACAATGGCCTAGGGGAAAAGTACACACACCATATTAATCAGGCGAGTTTCTACTTTCAGGTGCCATAGGAATTTCTCGAGTCCGTCAATCCGTTCGCGAGATATGGGAGTTTGAAGTTAAGGAATGGTTGAGAAACCATCAAAATTTTGGCAAGTCTGATACTCGAAACCAATAACTGCTATGGCCTAGGGGAAAAGTAGACACACCATATTAATCGGGCGAGTTTCTACTTTCAGATGCAACAGGAATTTCTCGTGTTCGTCAATCCGTTCGCGAGATATGGGAGTTTGAAGTTAAGGAATGGTTGAGAAACCATCAAAATTTTGGCAAGTCTGATACTCGAAACCAATAACTGCTATGGCCTAGGGGAAAAGTAGACACACCATATTAATCGGGCGAGTTTCTACTTTCAGATGCAACAGGAATTTCTCGTGTTCGTCAATCCGTTCGCGAGATATGGGAGTTTGAAGTTAAGGAATGGTTGAGAAACCATCAAAATTTTCGCAAGTCTGATACCCGAAACCAATAACTACGATGGCTTAGGGCAAAAATACACACACCGTTGTAATCGGGCGAGTTTCTACTTTCAGATGCAACAGGAATTTCTCCAGTTCGTCAATCCGTTCGCGAGATATCGGAGTTTGAAGTTAGGGAATGGTTGAGAAACCATCAAAATTTTTGCAAGGCTGATACTCGAAAACAATAACTACAGTGGCCTAGGGGAAAAGTACCCACACCATATTAATCGGGCGAGTTTCTACTTTCAGGTGCAACAGGAATTTCTCGACTTCGTCTATCCGTTCGCGAGATATGGGAGTTTGAAGTTAAGGAATGTTCGAGAAACCATCAAAATTTTCGCAAGTCTGATACTCGAAACCAATAACAACAATGGCCTAGGGGAAAAGTACACACATCATATTAATCGGGCGAGTTTCTACTTTCAGATGCAACAGGAATTTCTCGAGCTCGTCAATCCGTTCGCGAGGTATCGGAGTTTGAAGTTAAGGAATGGTTGAGAAACCATCAAAATTGTCGCTTGTCTGATACTCGAAAAAAAAACTACAATGGCCTAGGGGAAAAGTACACACACCATATTAATCAGGCGAGTTTCTACTTTCAGGTGCCATAGGAATTTCTCGACTTCGTCTAACCGTTCGCGAGATATGGGAGTTTGAAGTTAAGGAATGTTTGTGAAACCATCAATATTTTCGCAAGTCTGATACTCCAAACCAATAACTGGAATGGCCTAGGGGAAAAGTACACACACCATTGTAATCGGGCGAGCTTCTACTTTCAGATGCAACAGGAATTTCTCGAGATCGTCAATCCGTCCTCGAGATATGGGAGTTTGAAGTTAAGGAATGGTTGAGAAACCATCAAAATTTTCGAAAGTCTGATACTCGAAAACAATAACTACAATGGCCTAGGGGAAAAGTACACACACCATATTAATCGGGCGAGTTTCTACTTTCGGTGCAACAGGAATTTCTCGACTTCGTCTATCCGTTCGCGAGATATGGGAGTTTGAAGTTAAGGAATGGTTGGGAAACCACCAAAATTTTCGCAAGTCTGATACTCGAAACCAATAACAACAATGGCCTAGGGGAAAAGTACACACATCATATTAATCGGGCGAGTTTCTACTTTCAGATGCAACAGGAATTTCTCGAGTTCGTCAATCCGTTCGCGAGATATGGGAGTTTGAAGTTAAGGAATGGTTGAGAAACCATCAAAATTTTCGCAAGTCTGATACTCGAAACCAATAACTACAGTGGCCTAGGGGAAAAGTACCCACTCCATAATAATCGGGCGAGTTTCTACTTTCAGGTGCAACAGGAAATTCTCGAGTTCGTCTATCCGTTCGCGAGATATGGGAGTTTGAAGTTAAGGAATGGTTGTGAAACCATCAAAATTTTCGCAAGTCTGATACTCCAAACCAATAACTGGAATGGCCTAGGGGAAAAGTACACACACCATTGTAATCGGGCGAGCTTCTACTTTCAGATGCAACAGGAATTTCTCGAGTTCGTCAATCCGTCCTCGAGATATGGGAGTTTGAAGTTAAGGAATGGTTGAGAAACCATCAAAATTTTCGCAAGTCTGATACTCAAAAACAATAACTACAATGGCCTAGGGGAAAAGTACACACACCATATTAATCGGGCGAGTTTCTACTTTCAGGTGCAACAGGAATTTCTCGACTTCGTCTATCCGTTCGCTAGATATGGGAGTTTGAAGTTAAGGAATGTTTGAGAAACCATCAAAATTTTCGCAAGTCTGATACTCGAAACCAATAACAACAATGGCCTAGGGGAAAAGTACACACATCATATTAATCGGGCGAGTTTCTACCTTCAGATGCAACAGGAATTTCTCGAGCTCGTCAATCCGTTCGCGAGGTATCGGAGTTTGAAGTTAAGGAATGGTTGAGAAACCATCAAAATTGTCGCTAGTCTGATACTCGAAAAAAAAAACTACATTGGCCTAGGGGAAAAGTACACACACCATTGTAATCGGTCGAGCTTCTACTTTCAGATGCAACAGGAATTTCTCCAGTTCGTCAATCCGTTCGCGAGATATGGGAGTTTGAAGTTAAGGAATGGTTGAGAAGCCATCAAAATTTTCGCAAGTCTGATACTCGAAACCAATGACAACAATGGCCTAGGGGAAAAGTACACACACCATAGTAATCGGGCGAGTTTCTACTTTCAGATGCAACAGGAATTTCTCGAGCTCGTCAATCCGTTCGCGAGATATGGGACTTTGAAGTTAAGGAATGGCTGAGAAACCATCAAAATTTTCGCAAGTCTGATACCCGAAACCAATAACTACTATGGCCTAGGGCAAAAATATACACACCGTTGTAATCGGGCGCGTTTCTACTTTCAGATGCAACAGGAATTTCTCCAGTTCGTCAATCCGTTCGCGAGAAATCGGAGTTTGAAGTTAGGGAATGGTTGAGAAACCATCAAAATTTTTGCAAGGCTGATACTCGAAAACAATAACTACAGTGGCCTAGGGGAAAAGTACCCACACCATATTAATCGGGCGAGTTTCTACTTTCATGTGCAACAGGAATTTCTCGACTTCGTCTATCCGTTCGCGAGATATGGGAGTTTGAAGTTAAGGAATGGTTGAGAAACCACAAAATTTTCGCAAGTCGGATACTCGAAACCAATAACAACAATGGCCTAGGGGAAAAGTGCACACATCATATTAATCGGGCGAGTTTCTGCTTTCAGATGCAACAGGAATTTCCCGAGTCCGTCAATCCGTTCGCGAGATATCGGAGTTTGAAGTTAAGGAATGGCTGAGAAACCATCAAAATTGTCAATAGTCTGATACTCGAAAAAAAAAGCTACAATGGCCTAGGGGAAAAGTACACACACCATTGTAATCGGTCGAGCTTCTACTTTCAGATGCAACAGGAATTTCTCCAGTTCGTCAATCCGTTCGCGAGATATGGGAGTTTGAAGTTAAGGAATGGTTGAGAAACCATCAAAGTTTTCGCAAGTCTGATACTCGAAACCAATAACTACAATGGCCTAGGGGAAAAGTACACACACCATAGTAATCGGGCGAGTTTCTACTTTCAGATGCAACAGGAATTTCTCGAGCTTGTCAATCCGTTCGCGAGATATGGGACTTTGAAGTTAAGGAATGGTTGAGAAACCATCAAAATTTTCGCAAGTCTGATACTCGAAACCAATAACTGGAATGGCCTAGGGGAAAAGTACACACACCATATTAATGGGGCGAGTTTCTACTTTCAGATGCAACAGGAATTTCTCGAGCTCGTCAATCCGTTCGCGAGGTATCGGTGTTTGAAGTTAAGGAATGGTTGAGAAACCATCAAAATTTTGGCAAGTCTGATACTCGAAACCAGTAACTACAATGGCCTAGTGGAAAAGTACACACACCATATTAATCGTGCGAGTTTCTACTTTCAGATGCAACAGGAATTTCTCGAGCTCGTCAATCCGTTCGCGAGGTATCGGAGTTTGAAGTTAAGGAATGGTTGAGAAACCATCAAAATTGTCGCTTGTCTGATACTCGAAAAAAAAACTACAATGGCCTAGGGGAAAAGTACACACACCATATTAATCAGGCGAGTTTCTACTTTCAGGTGCCATAGGAATTTCTCGACTTCGTCTAACCGTTCGCGAGATATGGGAGTTTGAAGTTAAGGAATGTTTGTGAAACCATCAATATTTTCGCAAGTCTGATACTCCAAACCAATAACGGGAATGGCCTAGGGGAAAAGTACACACACCATTGTAATCGGGCGAGCTTCTACTTTCAGATGCAACAGGAATTTCTCGAGATCGTCAATCCGTCCTCGAGATATGGGAGTTTGAAGTTAAGGAATGGTTGAGAAACCATCAAAATTTTCGAAAGTCTGATACTCGAAAACAATAACTACAATGGCCTAGGGGAAAAGTACACACACCATATTAATCGGGCGAGTTTCTACTTTCGGTGCAACAGGAATTTCTCGACTTCGTCTATCCGTTCGCGAGATATGGGAGTTTGAAGTTAAGGAATGGTTGGGAAACCATCAAAATTTTCGCAAGTCTGATACTCGAAACCAATAACAACAATGGCCTAGGGGAAAAGTACACACATCATATTAATCGGGCGAGTTTCTACTTTCAGATGCAACAGGAATTTCTCGAGTTCGTCAATCCGTTCGCGAGATATGGGAGTTTGAAGTTAAGGAATGGTTGAGAAACCATCAAAATTTTCGCAAGTCTGATACTCGAAACCAATAACTACAGTGGCCTAGTGGAAAAGTACACACACCATATTAATCGTGCGAGTTTCTACTTTCAGATGCAACAGGAATTTCTCGAGCTCGTCAATCCGTTCGCGAGGTATCGGAGTTTGAAGTTAAGGAATGGTTGAGAAACCATCAAAATTGTCGCTTGTCTGATACTCGAAAAAAAAACTACAATGGCCTAGGGGAAAAGTACACACACCATATTAATCAGGCGAGTTTCTACTTTCAGGTGCCATAGGAATTTCTCGACTTCGTCTAACCGTTCGCGAGATATGGGAGTTTGAAGTTAAGGAATGTTTGTGAAACCATCAATATTTTCGCAAGTCTGATACTCCAAACCAATAACTGGAATGGCCTAGGGGAAAAGTACACACACCATTGTAATCGGGCGAGCTTCTACTTTCAGATGCAACAGGAATTTCTCGAGATCGTCAATCCGTCCTCGAGATATGGGAGTTTGAAGTTAAGGAATGGTTGAGAAACCATCAAAATTTTCGAAAGTCTGATACTCGAAAACAATAACTACAATGGCCTAGGGGAAAAGTACACACACCATATTAATCGGGCGAGTTTCTACTTTCGGTGCAACAGGAATTTCTCGACTTCGTCTATCCGTTCGCGAGATATGGGAGTTTGAAGTTAAGGAATGGTTGGGAAACCATCAAAATTTTCGCAAGTCTGATACTCGAAACCAATAACAACAATGGCCTAGGGGAAAAGTACACACATCATATTAATCGGGCGAGTTTCTACTTTCAGATGCAACAGGAATTTCTCGAGTTCGTCAATCCGTTCGCGAGATATGGGAGTTTGAAGTTAAGGAATGGTTGAGAAACCATCAAAATTTTCGCAAGTCTGATACTCGAAACCAATAACTACAGTGGCCTAGGGGAAAAGTACCCACTCCATAATAATCGGGCGAGTTTCTACTTTCAGGTGCAACAGGAAATTCTCGAGTTCGTCTATCCGTTCGCGAGATATGGGAGTTTGAAGTTAAGGAATGGTTGTGAAACCATCAAAATTTTCGCAAGTCTGATACTCCAAACCAATAACTGGAATGGCCTAGGGGAAAAGTACACACACCATTGTAATCGGGCGAGCTTCTACTTTCAGATGCAACAGGAATTTCTCGAGTTCGTCAATCCGTCCTCGAGATATGGGAGTTTGAAGTTAAGGAATGGTTGAGAAACCATCAAAATTTTCGCAAGTCTGATACTCAAAAACAATAACTACAATGGCCTAGGGGAAAAGTACACACACCATATTAATCGGGCGAGTTTCTACTTTCAGGTGCAACAGGAATTTCTCGACTTCGTCTATCCGTTCGCTAGATATGGGAGTTTGAAGTTAAGGAATGGTTGTGAAACCATCAAAATTTTCGCAAGTCTGATACTCCAAACCAATAACTGGAATGGCCTAGGGGAAAAGTACACACACCATTGTAATCGGGCGAGCTTCTACTTTCAGATGCAACAAGAATTTCTCGAGTTCGTCAATCCGTCCTCGAGATATGGGAGTTTGAAGTTAAGGAATGGTTGAGAAACCATCAAAATTTTCGCAAGTCTGATACTCAAAAACAATAACTACAATGGCCTAGGGGAAAAGTACACACACCATATTAATCGGGCGAGTTTCTACTTTCAGGTGCAACAGGAATTTCTCGACTTCGTCTATCCGTTCGCTAGATATGGGAGTTTGAAGTTAAGGAATGTTTGAGAAACCATCAAAATTTTCGCAAGTCTGATACTCGAAACCAATAACAACAATGGCCTAGGGGAAAAGTACACACATCATATTAATCGGGCGAGTTTCTACCTTCAGATGCAACAGGAATTTCTCGAGCTCGTCAATCCGTTCGCGAGGTATCGGAGTTTGAAGTTAAGGAATGGTTGAGAAACCATCAAAATTGTCGCTAGTCTGATACTCGAAAAAAAAAACTACATTGGCCTAGGGGAAAAGTACACACACCATTGTAATCGGTCGAGCTTCTACTTTCAGATGCAACAGGAATTTCTCCAGTTCGTCAATCCGTTCGCGAGATATGGGAGTTTGAAGTTAAGGAATGGTTGAGAAGCCATCAAAATTTTCGCAAGTCTGATACTCGAAACCAATGACAACAATGGCCTAGGGGAAAAGTACACACACCATAGTAATCGGGCGAGTTTCTACTTTCAGATGCAACAGGAATTTCTCGAGCTCGTCAATCCGTTCGCGAGATATGGGACTTTGAAGTTAAGGAATGGTTGAGAAACCATCAAAATTTTCGCAAGTCTGATACCCGAAACCAATAACTACTATGGCCTAGGGCAAAAATATACACACCGTTGTAATCGGGCGCGTTTCTACTTTCCGATGCAACAGGAATTTCTCCAGTTCGTCAATCCGTTCGCGAGAAATCGGAGTTTGAAGTTAGGGAATGGTTGAGAAACCATCAAAATTTTTGCAAGGCTGATACTCGAAAACAATAACTACAGTGGCCTAGGGGAAAAGTACCCACACCATATTAATCGGGCGAGTTTCTACTTTCATGTGCAACAGGAATTTCTCGACTTCGTCTATCCGTTCGCGAGATATGGGAGTTTGAAGTTAAGGAATGTTTGAGAAACCATCAAAATTTTCGCAAGTCGGATACTCGAAACCAATAACAACAATGGCCTAGGGGAAAGGTACGCACATCATATTAAACGGGCGAGTTTCTACTTTCAGATGCAACAGGAATTTCTCGAGTTCGTCAATCCGTTCGCGAGGTATGGGAGTTTGAAGTTAAGGAATAGTTGAGAAACCATCAAAATTTTCGCAAGTCTGATACTCGAAACCAATAACAACAATGGCCTAGGGGAAAAGTGCACACATCATATTAATCGGGCGAGTTTCTGCTTTCAGATGCAACAGGAATTTCCCGAGTCCGTCAATCCGTTCGCGAGATATCGGAGTTTGAAGTTAAGGAATGGCTGAGAAACCATCAAAATTGTCAATAGTCTGATACTCGAAAAAAAAAGCTACAATGGCCTAGGGGAAAAGTACACACACCATTGTAATCGGTCGAGCTTCTACTTTCAGATGCAACAGGAATTTCTCCAGTTCGTCAATCCGTTCGCGAGATATGGGAGTTTGAAGTTAAGGAATGGTTGAGAAACCATCAAAGTTTTCGCAAGTCTGATACTCGAAACCAATAACTACAATGGCCTAGGGGAAAAGTACACACACCATAGTAATCGGGCGAGTTTCTACTTTCAGATGCAACAGGAATTTCTCGAGCTTGTCAATCCGTTCGCGAGATATGGGACTTTGAAGTTAAGGAATGGTTGAGAAACCATCAAAATTTTCGCAAGTCTGATACTCGAAACCAATAACTGGAATGGCCTAGGGGAAAAGTACACACACCATATTAATGGGGCGAGTTTCTACTTTCAGATGCAACAGGAATTTCTCGAGCTCGTCAATCCGTTCGCGAGGTATCGGTGTTTGAAGTTAAGGAATGGTTGAGAAACCATCAAAATTTTGGCAAGTCTGATACTCGAAAAAAAAACTACAATGGCCTAGGGGAAAAGTACACACACCATACTAATCAGGCGAGTTTCTACTTTCAGGTGCAATAGGAATTTCTCGACTTCGTCTATCTGTTCGCGAGATATGGGAGTTTGAAGTTAAGGAATGTTTGAGAAACCATCAAAATTTTGGCAAGTCTGATACTCGAAACCAATAACTACAATGGCCTAGGGGAAAAGTACACACACCATATTAATCGGGCGAGTTTCTACTTTCAGATGCAACAGGAAATCCTCGAGTTCGTCGATCCGTTCGCGAGATATGGGAGTTTGAAGTTAAGGAATGGTTGTGAAACCATCAAAATTTTCGCATGTCTGATACTCGAAACCAATAACAACAATGGCCTAGGGGAAAAGTACACACATCATTTTAATCGGGCGAGCTTCTGCTTTCAGATGCAACAGGAATTTCTCGAGTTCGTCAATCCGTTCGCAAGATACCGGAGTTTGAAGTTAAGGAATGGTTGAGAAACCATCAAAATTGTCGCTAGTCTGATACTCGAAAAAAAAAAACTACAATGGCCTAGGGGAAAAGTACGCACACCATATTAATCAGGGGAGTTTCTACTTTCAGGTGCAATAGGAATTTCTCGACTTCGTCTATCCGTTCGCGAGATATGGGAGTTTGAAGTTAAGGAATGGTTGAGAAACCATCAAAATTTTGGCAAGTCTGATACTCGAAACCAATAACTACAATGGCCTAGGGGAAAAGTACACACACCATATTAATCGGGCGTGTTTCTACTTTCAGATGCAACAGGAATTTCTCGAGTTCGTCAATCCGTTCGCGAGGTATCGGAGTTTGAAGTTAAGGAATGGTTGAGAAACCATCAAAATTTTGGCAAGTCTGACACTCGAAACCAATAACTACAATGGCCTAGGGGAAAAGTACACACACCATATTAATCAGGCGTGTTTCTACTTTCAGGTGCCATAGGAATTTCTCGAGTCCGTCAATCCGTTCGCGAGATATGGGAGTTTGAAGTTAAGGAATGGTTGAGAAACCATCAAAATTGTCGCTAGTCTGATACTCGAAACCAATAACTACAATGGCCTAGGGGAAACGTACACACACCATAGTAATCGGGCGAGTTTCTACTTTCAGATGCAACAGGAATTTCTCGAGTTCGTCTATCCGTTCGCGAGATATGGGAGTTTGAAGATAAGGAATGGTTGAGAAACCATCAAAATTTTCGCAACTCTGTTACTCGAAACCAATAACTGGAACGGCGTAGGGGAAAAATACACATACCGTTGTAACCGGGCGAGTTTCTACTTTCAGATGCCACAGGAATTTCTCGAGTCCGTCAATCCGTTCGCGAGATATGGGAGTTTGAAGTTAAGGAATGATTGAGAAACCATCAAAATTTTGGCAAGTCTGATACTCGAAACCAATAACTACAATGGCCTAGGGGAAAAGTACACACACCATATTAATCGGGCGTGTTTCTACTTTCAGATGCAACAGGAATTTCTCGAGCTCGTCAATCCGTTCGCGAGGTATCGGAGTTTGAAGTTAAGGAATGGTTGAGAAACCATCAAAATTTTGGCAAGTCTGACACTCGAAACCAATAACTACAATGGCCTAGGGGAAAAGTACACACACCATATTAATCAGGCGTGTTTCTACTTTCAGGTGCCATAGGAAATTCTCGAGTCCGTCAATCCGTTCGCGAGATATGGGAGTTTGAAGTTAAGGAATGGTTGAGAAACCATCAAAATTGTCGCTAGTCTGATACTCGAAACCAATAACTACAATGGCCTAGGGGAAAAGTACACACACCATAGTAATCGGGCGAGTTTCTACTTTCAGATGCAACAGGAATTTCTCGAGTTCGTCTATCCGTTCGCGAGATATGGGAGTTTGAAGATAAGGAATGGTTGAGAAACCATCAAAATTTTCGCAACTCTGTTACTCGAAACCAATAACTGGAACGGCGTAGGGGAAAAATACACATACCGTTGTAACCGGGCGAGTTTCTACTTTCAGATGCCACAGGAATTTCTCGAGTCCGTCAATCCGTTCGCGAGATATGGGAGTTTGAAGTTAAGGAATGATTGAGAAACCATCAAAATTTTGGCAAGTCTGATACTCGAAACCAATAACTGCTATGGCCTAGGGGAAAAGTAGACACACCATATTAATCGGGCGAGTTTCTACTTTCAGATGCAACAGGAATTTCTCGTGTTCGTCAATCCGTTCGCGAGATATGGGAGTTTGAAGTTAAGGAATGGTTGAGAAACCATCAAAATTTTCACAAGTCTGATACCCGAAACCAATAACTACGATGGCTTAGGGCAAAAATACACACACCGTTGTAATCGGGCGAGTTTCTACTTTCAGATGCAACAGGAATTTCTCCAGTTCGTCAATCCGTTCGCGAGATATCGGAGTTTGAAGTTAGGGAATGGTTGAGAAACCATCAAAATTTTTGCAAGGCTGATACTCGAAAACAATAACTACAGTGGGCTAGGGGAAAAGTACCCACACCATATTAATCGGGCGAGTTTCTACTTTCAGTTGCAACAGGAAATTCTCGAGTTCGTCTATCCGTTCGCGAGATATGGGAGTTTGAAGTTAAGGAATGGTTGTGAAACCATCAAAATTTTCGCAAGTCTGATACTTCAAACCCATAACTGGAATGGCCTAGGGGAAAAGTACACACATCATTTTAATCGGGCGAGCTTCTGCTTTCAGATGCAACAGGAATTTCTCGAGTTCGTCAATCCGTTCGCAAGATACCGGAGTTTGAAGTTAAGGAATGGTTGAGAAACCATCAAAATTGTCGCTAGCCTGATACTCGAAAAAAAAAAAACTACAATGGCCTAGGGGAAAAGTACGCACACCATATTAATCAGGGGAGTTTCTACTTTCAGGTGCAATAGGAATTTCTCGACTTCGTCTATCCGTTCGCGAGATATGGGAGTTTGAAGTTAAGGAATGGTTGAGAAACCATCAAAATTTTGGCAAGTCTGATACTCGAAACCAATAACTACAATGGCCTAGGGGAAAAGTACACACACCATATTAATCGGGCGTGTTTCTACTTTCAGATGCAACAGGAATTTCTCGAGCTCGTCAATCCGTTCGCGAGGTATCGGAGTTTGAAGTTAAGGAATGGTTGAGAAACCATCAAAATTTTGGCAAGTCTGACACTCGAAACCAATAACTACAATGGCCTAGGGGAAAAGTACACACACCATATTAATCAGGCGAGTTTCTACTTTCAGGTGCCATAGGAATTTCTCGAGTCCGTCAATCCGTTCGCGAGATATGGGAGTTTGAAGTTAAGGAATGGTTGAGAAACCATCAAAATTGTCGCTAGTCTGATACTCGAAACCAATAACTACAATGGCCTAGGGGAAAAGTACACACACCATAGTAATCGGGCGAGTTTCTACTTTCAGATGCAACAGGAATTTCTCGAGTTCGTCTATCCGTTCGCGAGATATGGGAGTTTGAAGATAAGGAATGGTTGAGAAACCATCAAAATTTTCGCAACTCTGTTACTCGAAACCAATAACTGGAACGGCGTAGGGGAAAAATACACATACCGTTGTAACCGGGCGAGTTTCTACTTTCAGATGCCACAGGAATTTCTCGAGTCCGTCAATCCGTTCGCGAGATATGGGAGTTTGAAGTTAAGGAATGGTTGAGAAACCATCAAAATTTTGGCAAGTCTGATACTCGAAACCAATAACTGCTATGGCCTAGGGGAAAAGTAGACACACCATATTAATCGGGCGAGTTTCTACTTTCAGATGCAACAGGAATTTCTCGTGTTCGTCAATCCGTTCGCGAGATATGGGAGTTTGAAGTTAAGGAATGGTTGAGAAACCATCAAAATTTTCGCAAGTCTGATACCCGAAACCAATAACTACGATGGCTTAGGGCAAAAATACACACACCGTTGTAATCGGGCGAGTTTCTACTTTCAGATGCAACAGGAATTTCTCCAGTTCGTCAATCCGTTCGCGAGATATCGGAGTTTGAAGTTAGGGAATGGTTGAGAAACCATCAAAATTTTTGCAAGGCTGATACTCGAAAACAATAACTACAGTGGCCTAGGGGAAAAGTACCCACACCATATTAATCGGGCGAGTTTCTACTTTCAGTTGCAACAGGAAATTCTCGAGTTCGTCTATCCGTTCGCGAGATATGGTAGTTTGAAGTTAAGGAATGGTTGTGAAACCATCAAAATTTTCGCAAGTCTGATACTTCAAACCCATAACTGGAATGGCCTAGGGTAAAAGTTCACACACCATTGTAATCGGGCGAGCTTCTACTTTCAGATGCAACAGGAATTTCTCGAGTTCGTCAATCCGTTCTCGAGGTATGGGGCTTTGAAGTTAAGGAATGTTTGAGCAACCATCAAAATTTTCGCAAGTCTGATACCCGAAACCAATAACTACTATGGCTTAGGGCAAAAATACACACACCGTTGTAATCGGGAGAGTTTCTACTTTCAGATGCAACAGGAATTTCTCCAGTTCGTCAATCCGTTCGCGAGATATCGGAGTTTGAAGTTAGGGAATGGTTGAGAAACCATCAAAATTTTTGCAAGGCTGATACTCGAAAACAATAACTACAGTGACCTAGGGGAAAAGTACCCACACCATATTGATCGGGCAAGTTTCTACTTTCATGTGCAACAGGAATTTCTCGACTTCGTCTATCCGTTCGCGAGATATGGGAGTTTGAAGTTAAGGAATGTTTGATAAACCATCAAAATTTTGGCAAGTCTGATACTCGAAACCAATAACAACAATGGCCTAGGGGAAAGGTACACACATCATATTAATCGGGCGAGTTTCTACTTTCAGATGCAACAGGAATTTCTCGAGTTCGTCAATCCGTTCGCGAGGTATGGGAGTTTGAAGTTAAGGAATAGTTGAGAAACCATCAAAATTTTGGCAAGTCTGACACTCGAAACCAATAACTACAATGGCCTAGGGGAAAAGTACACACACCATATTAATCAGGCGAGTTTCTACTTTCAGGTGCCATAGGAATTTCTCGAGTCCGTCAATCCGTTCGCGAGATATGGGAGTTTGAAGTTAAGGAATGGTTGAGAAACCATCAAAATTGTCGCTAGTCTGATACTCGAAACCAATAACTACAATGGCCTAGGGGAAAAGTACACACACCATAGTAATCGGGCGAGTTTCTACTTTCAGATGCAACAGGAATTTCTCGAGTTCGTCTATCCGTTCGCGAGATATGGGAGTTTGAAGATAAGGAATGATTGAGAAACCATCAAAATTTTCGCAACTCTGTTACTCGAAACCAATAACTGGAACGGCGTAGGGGAAAAATACACATACCGTTGTAACCGGGCGAGTTTCTACTTTCAGATGCCACAGGAATTTCTCGAGTCCGTCAATCCGTTCGCGAGATATGGGAGTTTGAAGTTAAGGAATGGTTGAGAAACCATCAAAATTTTGGCAAGTCTGATACTCGAAACCAATAACTGCTATGGCCTAGGGGAAAAGTAGACACACCATATTAATCGGGCGAGTTTCTACTTTCAGATGCAACAGGAATTTCTCGTGTTCGTCAATCCGTTCGCGAGATATGGGAGTTTGAAGTTAAGGAATGGTTGAGAAACCATCAAAATTTTCGCAAGTCTGATACCCGAAACCAATAACTACGATGGCTTAGGGCAAAAATACACACACCGTTGTAATCGGGCGAGTTTCTACTTTAAGATGCAACAGGAATTTCTCCAGTTCGTCAATCCGTTCGCGAGATATCGGAGTTTGAAGTTAGGGAATGGTTGAGAAACCATCAAAATTTTTGCAAGGCTGATACTCGAAACCAATAACTACAGTGGCCTAGGGGAAAAGTACCCACACCATATTAATCGGGCGAGTTTCTACTTTCAGTTGCAACAGGAAATTCTCGAGTTCGTCTATCCGTTCGCGAGATATGGGAGTTTGAAGTTAAGGAATGGTTGTGAAACCATCAAAATTTTCGCAAGTCTGATTCTTCAAACCCATAACTGGAATGGCCTAGGGTAAAAGTTCACACACCATTGTAATCGGGCGAGCTTCTACTTTCAGATGCAACAGGAATTTCTCGAGTTCGTCAATCCGTTCTCGAGGTATGGGGCTTTGAAGTTAAGGAATGTTTGAGCAACCATCAAAATTTTCGCAAGTCTGATACCCGAAACCAATAACTACTATGGCTTAGGGCAAAAATACACACACCGTTGTAATCGGGAGAGTTTCTACTTTCAGATGCAACAGGAATTTCTCCAGTTCGTCAATCCGTTCGCGAGATATCGGAGTTTGAAGTTAGGGAATGGTTGAGAAACCATCAAAATTTTTGCAAGGCTGATACTCGAAAACAATAACTACAGTGACCTAGGGGAAAAGTACCCACACCATATTAATCGGGCGAGTTTCTACTTTCATGTGCAACAGGAATTTCTCGACTTCGTCTATCCGTTCGCGAGATATGGGAGTTTGAAGTTAAGGAATGTTTGAGAAACCATCAAAATTTTGGCAAGTCTGATACTCGAAACCAATAACAACAATGGCCTAGGGGAAAGGTACACACATCATATTAATCGGGCGAGTTTCTACTTTCAGATGCAACAGGAATTTCTCGAGTTCGTCAATCCGTTCGCGAGGTATGGGAGTTTGAAGTTAAGGAATAGTTGAGAAACCATCAAAATTTTCGCAAGTCTGATACTCGAAACCAATAACAACAATGGCCTAGGGGAAAAGTGCACACATCATATTAATCGGGCGAGTTTCTGCTTTCAGATGCAACAGGAATTTCTCGAGTCCGTCAATCCGTTCGCGAGATATCGGAGTTTGAAGTTAAGGAATGGTTGAGAAACCATCAAAATTGTCGCTAGTCTGATACTCGAAAAAAAAAACTACAATGGCCTAGGGGAATAGTACACACACCATTGTAATCGGTCGAGCTTCTACTTTCAGATGCAACAGGATTTTCTCCAGTTCGTCAATCCGTTCGCGAGATATGGGAGTTTGAAGTTAAGGAATGGTTGAGAAACCATCAAAATTTTCGCAAGTCTGATACTCGAAACCAATAACTACAGTGGCCTAGGGGAAAAGTACCCACACCATAATAATCGGGCGAGTTTCTACTTTCAGGTGCAACAGGAAATTCTCGAGTTCGTCTGTCCGTTCGCGAGATATGGGAGTTTGAAGTTAAGGAATGGTTGTGAAACCATCAAAATTTTCGCAAGTCTGATACTCCAAACCAATAACTGGAATGGCCTAGGGGAAAAGTACACACATCATATTAATCGGGCGAGTTTCTGCTTTCAGATGCAACAGGAATTTGTCGAGTCCGTCAATCCGTTCGCGAGATATCGGAGTTTGAAGTTAAGGAATGGTTGAGAAACCATCAAAATTGTCGCTAGTCTGATACTCGAAAAAAAAAACTACAATGGCCTAGGGGAATAGTACACACACCATTGTAATCGGTCGAGCTTCTACTTTCAGATGCAACAGGATTTTCTCCAGTTCGTCAATCCGTTCGCGAGATATGGGAGTTTGAAGTTAAGGAATGGTTGAGAAACCATCAAAATTTTCGCAAGTCTGATACTCGAAACCAATAACAACAATGGCCTAGGGGAAAGGTACACACATCATATTAATCGGGCGAGTTTCTACTTTCAGATGCAACAGGAATTTCTCGAGTTCGTCTGTCCGTTCGCGAGATATGGGAGTTTGAAGTTAAGGAATGGTTGTGAAACCATCAAAATTTTCGCAAGTCTGATACTCCAAACCAATAACTGGAATGGCCTAGGGGAAAAGTACACACATCATATTAATCGGGCGAGTTTCTGCTTTCAGATGCAACAGGAATTTCTCGAGTCCGTCAATCCGTTCGCGAGATATCGGAGTTTGAAGTTAAGGAATGGTTGAGAAACCATCAAAATTGTCGCTAGTCTGATACTCGAAAAAAAAAACTACAATGGCCTAGGGGAATAGTACACACACCATTGTAATCGGTCGAGCTTCTACTTTCAGATGCAACAGGATTTTCTCCAGTTCGTCAATCCGTTCGCGAGATATGGGAGTTTGAAGTTAAGGAATGGTTGTGAAACCATCAAAATTTTCGCAAGTCTGATACTCCAAACCAATAACTGGAATGGCCTAGGGGAAAAGTACACACCATTGTAATCGGGCGAGCTTCTACTTTCAGATGCAACAGGAATTTCTCGAGTTCGTCAATCCGTCCTCGAGATATGGGAGTTTGAAGTTAAGGAATGGTTGAGAAACCATCAAAATTTTCGCAAGTCTGATACTCAAAAACAATAACTACAATGGCCTAGGGGAAAAGTACACACACCATTGTAATCGGTCGAGCTTCTACTTTCAGATGCAACAGGATTTTCTCCAGTTCGTCAATCCGTTCGCGAGATATGGGAGTTTGAAGTTAAGGAATGGTTGAGAAACCATCAAAATTTTCGCAAGTCTGATACTCGAAACCAATAACAACAATGGCCTAGGGGAAAGGTACACACATCATATTAATCGGGCGAGTTTCTACTTTCAGATGCAACAGGAATTTCTCGAGTTCGTCTGTCCGTTCGCGAGATATGGGAGTTTGAAGTTAAGGAATGGTTGTGAAACCATCAAAATTTTCGCAAGTCTGATACTCCAAACCAATAACTGGAATGGCCTAGGGGAAAAGTACACACATCATATTAATCGGGCGAGTTTCTGCTTTCAGATGCAACAGGAATTTCTCGAGTCCGTCAATCCGTTCGCGAGATATCGGAGTTTGAAGTTAAGGAATGGTTGAGAAACCATCAAAATTGTCGCTAGTCTGATACTCGAAAAAAAAAACTACAATGGCCTAGGGGAATAGTACACACACCATTGTAATCGGTCGAGCTTCTACTTTCAGATGCAACAGGATTTTCTCCAGTTCGTCAATCCGTTCGCGAGATATGGGAGTTTGAAGTTAAGGAATGGTTGTGAAACCATCAAAATTTTCGCAAGTCTGATACTCCAAACCAATAACTGGAATGGCCTAGGGGAAAAGTACACACCATTGTAATCGGGCGAGCTTCTACTTTCAGATGCAACAGGAATTTCTCGAGTTCGTCAATCCGTCCTCGAGATATGGGAGTTTGAAGTTAAGGAATGGTTGAGAAACCATCAAAATTTTCGCAAGTCTGATACTCAAAAACAATAACTACAATGGCCTAGGGGAAAAGTACACACACCATATTAATCGGGCGAGTTTCTACTTTCAGGTGCAACAGGAATTTCTCGACTTCGTCTATCCGTTCGCGAGATATGGGAGTTTGAAGTTAAGGAATGTTCGAGAAACCATCAAAATTTTCGCAAGTCTGATATTCGAAACCAATAACAACAATGGCCTAGGGGAAAAGTACACACATCATATTAATCGGGCGAGTTTCTACTTTCAGATGCAACAGGAATTTCTCGAGCTCGTCAATCCGTTCGCGAGGTATCGGAGTTTGAAGTTAAGGTATGGTTGAGAAACCATCAAAATTTTCGCAAGTCTGATACTCGAAACCAATAACTACAGTAGCCTAGGGGAAAAGTACCCACACCATAATAATCGGGCGAGTTTCTACTTTCAGGTGCAACAGGAAATTCTCGAGTTCGTCTGTCCGTTCGCGAGATATGGGAGTTTGAAGTTAAGGAATGGTTGTGAAACCATCAAAATTTTCGCAAGTCTGATACTCCAAACCAATAACTGGAATGGCCTAGGGGAAAAGTACACACCATTGTAATCGGGCGAGCTTCTACTTTCAGATGCAACAGGAATTTCTCGAGTTCGTCAATCCGTCCTCGAGATATGGGAGTTTGAAGTTAAGGAATGGTTGAGAAACCATCAAAATTTTCGCAAGTCTGATACTCGAAACCAATAACAACAATGGCCTAGGGGAAAAGTACACACATCATATTAATCGGGCGAGTTTCTACTTTCAGATGCAACAGGAATTTCTCGAGTTCGTCAATCCGTTCGCGAGATATGGGAGTTTGAAGTTAAGGAATGGTTGAGAAACCATCAAAATTTTCGAAAGTCTGATACTCGAAAACAATAACTACAATGGCCTAGGGGAAAAGTACACACACCATATTAATCGGGCGAGTTTCTACTTTCAGATGCAACAGGAATTTCTCGAGCTCGTCAATCCGTTCGCGAGGTATCGGAGTTTGAAGTTAAGGAATGGTTGAGAAACCATCAAAATTGTCGCTTGTCTGATACTCGAAAAAAAAACTACAATGGCCTAGGGGAAAAGTACACACACCATATTAATCAGGCGAGTTTCTACTTTCAGGTGCCATAGGAATTTCTCGACTTTGTCTATCCGTTCGCGAGATATGGGAGTTTGAAGTTAAGGAATGTTTGTGAAACCATCAATATTTTCGCAAGTCTGATACTCCAAACCAATAACTGGAATGGCCTAGGGGAAAAGTACACACACCATTGTAATCGGGCGAGCTTCTACTTTCAGATGCAACAGGAATTTCTCGAGATCGTCAATCCGTCCTCGAGATATGGGAGTTTGAAGTTAAGGAATGGTTGAGAAACCATCAAAATTTTCGAAAGTCTGATACTCGAAAACAATAACTACAATGGCCTAGGGGAAAAGTACACACACCATATTAATCGGGCGAGTTTCTACTTTCGGTGCAACAGGAATTTCTCGACTTCGTCTATCCGTTCGCGAGATATGGGAGTTTGAAGTTAAGGAATGGTTGGGAAACCATCAAAATTTTCGCAAGTCTGATACTCGAAACCAATAACAACAATGGCCTAGGGGAAAAGTACACACATCATATTAATCGGGCGAGTTTCTACTTTCAGATGCAACAGGAATTTCTCGAGTTCGTCAATCCGTTCGCGAGATATGGGAGTTTGAAGTTAAGGAATGGTTGAGAAACCATCAAAATTTTCGCAAGTCTGATACTCGAAACCAATAACTACAGTGGCCTAGGGGAAAAGTACCCACTCCATAATAATCGGGCGAGTTTCTACTTTCAGGTGCAACAGGAAATTCTCGAGTTCGTCTATCCGTTCGCGAGATATGGGAGTTTGAAGTTAAGGAATGGTTGTGAAACCATCAAAATTTTCGCAAGTCTGATACTCCAAACCAATAACTGGAATGGCCTAGGGGAAAAGTACACACACCATTGTAATCGGGCGAGCTTCTACTTTCAGATGCAACAGGAATTTCTCGAGTTCGTCAATCCGTCCTCGAGATATGGGAGTTTGAAGTTAAGGAATGGTTGAGAAACCATCAAAATTTTCGCAAGTCTGATACTCAAAAACAATAACTACAATGGCCTAGGGGAAAAGTACACACACCATATTAATCGGGCGAGTTTCTACTTTCAGGTGCAACAGGAATTTCTCGACTTCATCTATCCGTTCGCTAGATATGGTACTTTGAAGTTAAGGAATGGTTGCGAAACCATCAAAATTTTCGCAAGTCTGATACTCGAAACCAATAACTACTATGGCCTAGGGCAAAAATACACACACCGTTGTAATCGGGCGCGTTTCTACTTTCAGATGCAACAGGAATTTCTCCAGTTCGTCAATCCGTTCGCGAGATATCGGAGTTTGAAGTTAGGGAATGGTTGAGAAACCATCAAAATTTTTGCAAGGCTGATACTCGAAAACAATAACTACAGTGGCCTAGGGGAAAAGTACCCACACCATATTAATCGGGCGAGTTTCTACTTTCATGTGCAACAGGAATTTCTCGACTTCGTCTATCCGTTCGCGAGATATGGGAGTTTGAAGTTAAGGAATGTTTGAGAAACCATCAAAATTTTCGCAAGTCGGATACTCGAAACCAATAACAACAATGGCCTAGGGGAAAGGTACACACATCATATTAATCGGGCGAGTTTCTACTTTCAGATGCAACAGGAATTTCTCGAGTTCGTCTATCCGTTCGCGAGATATGGGAGTTTGAAGTTAAGGAATGTTTGAGAAACCATCAAAATTTTCGCAAGTCGGATACTCGAAACCAATAACAACAATGGCCTAGGGGAAAGGTACACACATCATATTAATCGGGCGAGTTTCTGCTTTCAGATGCAACAGGAATTTCCCGAGTCCGTCAATCCGTTCGCGAGATATCGGAGTTTGAAGTTAAGGAATGGCTGAGAAACCATCAAAATTGTCAATAGTCTGATACTCGAAAAAAAAGCTACAATGGCCTAGGGGAAAAGTACACACGCCATTGTAATCGGTCGAGCTTCTACTTTCAGATGCAACAGGAATTTCTCCAGTTCGTCAATCCGTTCGCGAGATATGGGAGTTCGAAGTTAAGGAATGGTTGAGAAACCATCAAAGTTTTCGCAAGTCTGATACTCGAAACCAATAACTACAATGGCCGAGGGGAAAAGTACACACACCATCGTAATCGGGCGAGTTTCTACTTTCAGATGCAACAGGAATTTCTCGAGCTTGTCAATCCGTTCGCGAGATATGGGACTTTGAAGTTAAGGAATGGTTGAGAAACCATCAAAATTTTCGCAAGTCTGATACTCGAAACCAATAACTGGAATGGCCTAGGGGAAAAGTACACACACCATATTAATGGTGCGAGTTTCTACTTTCAGATGCAACAGGAATTTCTTGACTTCGTCTATCCGTTCGCGAGATATGGGAGTTTGAAGTTAAGGAATGTTGGAGAAACCATCAAAATTTTGGCAAGTCTGATACTCGAAACCAATAACTACAATGGCCTAGGGGAAAAGTACACACACCATATTAATCGTGCGAGTTTCTACTTTCAGATGCTACAGGAATTTCTCGAGTTCGTCAATCCGTTCGCGATATATGGGTGTTTGAAGTTATGGAATGGTTGAGAAACCATCAAAATTTTCGCAAGTCTGATACTCGAAACCGCTAACAACAATGGCCTAGGGTAAAAGTACACACATCATATTAATCGTGCGAGTTTCTACTTTCAGATGCTACAGGAATTTCTCGAGTTCGTCAATCCGTTCGCGAGATATTGGAGTTTGAAGTTAAGGAATAGTTGAGAAACAATCAAAATTTTAGCAAGTCTGATACTCGAATCCAATAACTGGAACGGCCTAGGGGAAATCTACACATACCGATGTAACCGGGCGAGTTTCTACTTTCAGATGCAACAGGAATTTCTCGAGTTCGCCAATCCGTTCGCGAGATATGGGAGTTTGAAGTCAAGGAATGGTTGAGAAACCATCAAAATTTTCGCATGTCTGATACCCTAAACCAATAACTACAATGGCCTAGGGGAAAAGTACACACGCCATATTAGTCGGGCGAGTTTCTACTTTCAGTTGCAACAGGAACTTCTCGAGTTCGTCAATCCGTTCGCGATATATGGGAGTTTGAAGTTAAGGAATGGTTGAGAAACCATCAAAATTTTCGCAAGTCTCATACTCGAATCCAATAACAACAATGGCCTAGGGGAAAAGTACACACATCATATTAATCGGGCGAGTTTCTGCTTTCAGATGCAACAGGAATTTCTCGAGTCCGTCAATCCGTTCGCGAGCTATCGGAGTTCGAAGTTAAGGAATGGATGAGAAACCATCAAAATTGTCGCTAGTCTGATACTCGAAAAAAAAACTACAATGGCCTAGGGGAAAAGTACACACACCATACTAATCAGGCGAGTTTCTACTTTCAGGTGCAATAGGAATTTCTCGACTTCGTCTATCTGTTCACGAGATATGGGAGTTTGAAGTTAAGGAATGTTTGAGAAACCATCAAAATTTTGGCAAGTCTGATACTCGAAACCAATAACTACAATGGCCTAGGGGAAAAGTACACACACCATATTAATCGGGCGAGTTTCTACTTTCAGGTGCAACAGGAATTTCTCCAGTTCGTCAATCCGTTCGCGAGGTATCGGAGTTTGAAGTTAGGGAATGGTTGAGAAACCATCAAAATTTTCGCAAGGCTGATACTCGAAAACAATAACTACAGTGGCCTAGGGGAAAAGTACCCACACCATATTAATCGGGCGAGTTTCTACTTTCAGGTGCAACAGGAAATTCTCGAGTTCGTCGATCCGTTCGCGAGATATGGGAGTTTGAAGTTAAGGAATGTTTGTGAAACCATCAAAATTTTCGCATGTCTGATACTCGAAACCAATAACAACAATGGCCTAGGGGAAAAGTACACACATCATATTAATCGGGCGAGCTTCTGCTTTCAGATGCAACAGGAATTTCTCGAGTTCGTCAATCCGTTCGCGAGATACCGGAGATTGAAGTTAAGGAATGGTTGAGAAACCACAAAATTTTCGCAAGTCTGATACTCAAAAACAATAACTACAATGGCCTAGGGGAAAAGTACACACATCATATTAATCGGGCGATTTTCTACTTTCAGATGCAACAGGAATTTCTCGAGCTCGTCAATCCGTTCGCGAGGTATCGGAGTTTGAAGTTAAGGAATGGTTGAGAAACCACCAAAATTGTCGCTAATCTGATACTCGAAACCAATAACTGCTATGGCCTAGGGGAAAAGTAGACACACCATATTAATCGGGCGAGTTTCTACTTTCAGATGCAACAGGAATTTCTCGTGTTCGTCAATCCGTTCGCGAGATATGGGAGTTTGAAGTTAAGGAATGGTTGAGAAACCATCAAAATTTTCGCAAGTCTGATACCCGAAACCAATAACTACTATGGTTTAGGGCAAAAATACACACACCGTTGTAATCGGGCGAGTTTCTACTTTCAGATGCAACAGGAATTTCTCCAGTTCGTCAATCCGTTCGCGAGATATCGGAGTTTGAAGTTAGGGAATGGTTGAGAAACCATCAAAATTTTTGCAAGGCTGATACTCGAAAACAATAACTACAGTGGCCTAGGGGAAAAGTACCCACACCATATTAATCGGGCGAGTTTCTACTTTCAGTTGCAACAGGAAATTCTCGAGTTCGTCTATCCGTTCGCGAGATATGGGAGTTTGAAATTAAGGAATGATTGTGAAACCATCAAAATTTTCGCAAGTCTGATACTTCAAACCCATAACAGGAATGGCCTAGGGTAAAAGTTCACACACCATTGTAATCGGGCGAGCTTCTACTTTCAGATGCAACAGGAATTTCTCGAGTTCGTCAATCCGTCCTCGAGATATGGGAGTTTGAATTTAAGGAATGGTTGAGAAACCATCAAAATTTTCGCAAGTCTGATACTCGAAACCAATAACAACAATGGCCTAGGGGAAAAGTACACACATCATATTAATCGGGCGAGTTTCTACTTTCAGATGCAACAGGAATTTCTCGAGTTCGTCAATCCGTTCGCGACATATGGGAGTTTGAAGTTAAGGAATGGTTGAGAAACCATCAAAATTTTCGCAAGTCTGATACTCGAAACCAATAACTACAGTGGCCTAGGGGAAAAGTACCCACTCCATAATAATCGGGCGAGTTTCTACTTTCAGGTGCAACAGGATATTCTCGAGTTCGTCTATCCGTTCGCGAGATATGGGAGTTTGAAGTTAAGGAATGGTTGTGAAACCATCAAAATTTTCGCAAGTCTGATACTCGAAACCAATAACAACAATGGCCTAGGGGAAAAGTGCACACATCATATTAATCGGGCGAGTTTCTGCTTTCAGATGCAACAGGAATTTCTCGAGTCCGTCAATCCGTTCGCGAGATATCGGAGTTTGAAGTTAAGGAATGGTTGAGAAACCATCAAAATTGTCGCAAGTCTGATACTCGAAAAAAAAACTACAATGGCCTAGGGGAAAAGTACACACACCATACTAATCAGGCGAGTTTCTACTTTCAGGTGCCATAGGAATTTCTCGACTTCGTCTATCCGTTCGCGAGATATGGGAGTTTGAAGTTAAGGAATGTTTGTGAAACCATCAATATTTTCGAAAGTCTGATACTCGAAAACAATAACTACAATGGCCTAGCGGAAAAGTACACACACCATATTAGTCGGGCGAGTTTCTACTTTCAGGTGCAACAGGAATTTCTCGAGTCCGTCAATCCGTTCGCGAGATATCGGAGTTTGAGTTAAGGAATGGTTGAGAAACCATCAAAATTGTCGCTAGTCTGATACTCGAAAAAAAAAACTACATTGGCCTAAGGGAAAAGTACACACACCATTGTAATCGGGCGAGCTTCTACTTTCAGGTGCAACAGGAATTTCTCGAGTTCGTCAATCCGTCCTCGAGATATGGGAGTTTGAAGTTAAGGAATGGTTGAGAAACCATCAAAATTTTCGCAAGTCTGATACTCAAAAACCATAACTACAATGGCCTAGGGGAAAAGTACACACACCATATTAATCGGGCGAGTTTCTACTTTCAGGTGCAACAGGAATTTCTCGACTTCGTCTATCCGTTCGCTACATATGGGAGTTTGAATTTAAGGAATGTTTGAGAAACCATCAAAATTTTCGCAAGTCTGATACTCGAAACAAATAACAACAATGGCCTACGGGAAAAGTACACACATCATATTAATCGGGCGAGTTTCTACCTTCAGATGCAACAGGAATTTCTCGAGCTCGTCAATCCGTTCGCGAGGTATCGAAGTTTGAAGTTGAGGAATGGTTGAGAAACCATCAAAATTGTCGCTAGTCTGATACTCGAAAAAAAAAACTACATTGGCCTAGGGGAAAAGTACACACACCATTGTAATCGGTCCAGCTTCTACTTTCAGATGCAACAGGAATTTCTCCAGTTCGTCTATCCGTTCGCGAGATATCGGAGTTTGAAGTTAAGGAATGTTTGAGAAACCATCAAAATTTTCGCAAGTCTGATACTCGAAAACAATAACTACAGTGGCCTAGTGGAAAAGTACACACACCGTAGTAATCGGGCGGGTTTCTACTTTCAGATGCAACAGGAATTTCTCGAGCTCGTCAATCCGTTCGCGAGATATGGGACTCTGAAGTTAAGGAATGGTTGAGAAACCATCAAAATTTTCGCAAGTCTGATACTCGAAACCAATAACTACAGTGGCCTAGGGGAAAAGCACCCACTCCATAATAATCGGGCGAGTTTCTGCTTTCAGATGCAACAGGAATTTCTCGAGTTCGTCGATCCGTTCGCGAGATATGGGAGTTTGAAGTTAAGGAATGTTTGTGAAACCATCAAAATTTTCGCATGTCTGATACTCGAAACCAATAACAACAATGGCCTAGGGGAAAAGTACACACATCATATTAATCGGGCGAGCTTCTGCTTTCAGATGCAACAGGAATTTCTCGAGTTCGTCAATCCGTTCGCGAGATACCGGAGTTTGAAGTTAAGGAATGGTTGAGAAACCACAAAATTTTCGCAAGTCTGATACTCAAAAACAATAACTACAATGGCCTAGGGGAAAAGTACACACATCATATTAATCGGGCGATTTTCTACTTTCAGATGCAACAGGAATTTCTCGAGCTCGTCAATCCGTTCGCGAGGTATCGGAGTTTGAAGTTAAGGAATGGTTGAGAAACCATCAAAATTTTGGCAAGTCTGATACTCGAAACCAATAACTACAATGGCCTAGGGGAAAAGTACACACACCATATTAATCAGGCGAGTTTCTACTTTCAGGTGCCATAGGAATTTCTCGAGTCCGTCAATCCGTTCGCGAGATATGGGAGTTTGAAGTTAAGGAATGGTTGAGAAACCATCAAAATTGTCGCTAATCTGATACTCGAAACCAATAACTGCTATGGCCTAGGGGAAAAGTAGACACACCATATTAATCGGGCGAGTTTCTACTTTCAGATGCAACAGGAATTTCTCGTGTTCGTCAATCCGTTCGCGAGATATGGGAGTTTGAAGTTAAGGAATGGTTGAGAAACCATCAAAATTTTCGCAAGTCTGATACCCGAAACCAATAACTACTATGGTTTAGGGCAAAAATACACACACCGTTGTAATCGGGCGAGTTTCTACTTTCAGATGCAACAGGAATTTCTCCAGTTCGTCAATCCGTTCGCGAGATATCGGAGTTTGAAGTTAGGGAATGGTTGAGAAACCATCAAAATTTTTGCAAGGCTGATACTCGAAAACAATAACTACAGTGGCCTAGGGGAAAAGTACCCACACCATATTAATCGGGCGAGTTTCTACTTTCAGTTGCAACAGGAAATTCTCGAGTTCGTCTATCCGTTCGCGAGATATGGGAGTTTGAAATTAAGGAATGATTGTGAAACCATCAAAATTTTCGCAAGTCTGATACTTCAAACCCATAACTGGAATGGCCTAGGGTAAAAGTTCACACACCATTGTAATCGGGCGAGCTTCTACTTTCAGATGCAACAGGAATTTCTCGAGTTCGTCAATCCGTCCTCGAGATATGGGAGTTTGAAGTTAAGGAATGGTTGAGAAACCATCAAAATTTTCGCAAGTCTGATACTCGAAACCAATAACAACAATGGCCTAGGGGAAAAGTATACACATCATATTAATCGGGCGAGTTTCTACTTTCAGATGCAACAGGAATTTCTCGAGTTCGTCAATCCGTTCGCGAGATATGGGAGTTTGAAGTTAAGGAATGGTTGAGAAACCATCAAAATTTTCGCAAGTCTGATACTCGAAACCAATAACTACAGTGGCCTAGGGGAAAAGTACCCACTCCATAATAATCGGGCGAGTTTCTACTTTCAGGTGCAACAGGATATTCTCGAGTTCGTCTATCCGTTCGCGAGATATGGGAGTTTGAAGTTAAGGAATGGTTGTGAAACCATCAAAATTTTCGCAAGTCTGATACTCGAAACCAATAACAACAATGGCCTAGGGGAAAAGTGCACACATCATATTAATCGGGCGAGTTTCTGCTTTCAGATGCAACAGGAATTTCTCGAGTCCGTCAATCCGTTCGCGAGATATCGGAGTTTGAAGTTAAGGAATGGTTGAGAAACCATCAAAATTGTCGCAAGTCTGATACTCGAAAAAAAAACTACAATGGCCTAGGGAAAAGTACACACACCATACTAATCAGGCGAGTTTCTACTTTGAGGTGCCATAGGAATTTCTCGACTTCGTCTATCCGTTCGCGAGATATGGGAGTTTGAAGTTAAGGAATGTTTGTGAAACCATCAATATTTTCGAAAGTCTGATACTCGAAAACAATAACTACAATGGCCTAGCGGAAAAGTACACACACCATATTAGTCGGGCGAGTTTCTACTTTCAGGTGCAACAGGAATTTCTCGAGTCCGTCAATCCGTTCGCGAGATATCGGAGTTTGAGTTAAGGAATGGTTGAGAAACCATCAAAATTGTCGCTAGTCTGATACTCGAAAAAAAAAACTACATTGGCCTAAGGGAAAAGTACACACACCATTGTAATCGGGCGAGCTTCTACTTTCAGGTGCAACAGGAATTTCTCGAGTTCGTCAATCCGTCCTCGAGATATGGGAGTTTGAAGTTAAGGAATGGTTGAGAAACCATCAAAATTTTCGCAAGTCTGATACTCAAAAACCATAACTACAATGGCCTAGGGGAAAAGTACACACACCATATTAATCGGGCGAGTTTCTACTTTCAGGTGCAACAGGAATTTCTCGACTTCGTCTATCCGTTCGCTACATATGGGAGTTTGAATTTAAGGAATGTTTGAGAAACCATCAAAATTTTCGCAAGTCTGATACTCGAAACAAATAACAACAATGGCCTACGGGAAAAGTACACACATCATATTAATCGGGCGAGTTTCTACCTTCAGATGCAACAGGAATTTCTCGAGCTCGTCAATCCGTTCGCGAGGTATCGAAGTTTGAAGTTAAGGAATGGTTGAGAAACCATCAAAATTGTCGCTAGTCTGATACTCGAAAAAAAAAACTACATTGGCCTAGGGGAAAAGTACACACACCATTGTAATCGGTCCAGCTTCTACTTTCAGATGCAACAGGAATTTCTCCAGTTCGTCTATCCGTTCGCGAGATATCGGAGTTTGAAGTTAAGGAATGTTTGAGAAACCATCAAAATTTTCGCAAGTCTGATACTCGAAAACAATAACTACAGTGGCCTAGTGGAAAAGTACACACACCGTAGTAATCGGGCGGGTTTCTACTTTCAGATGCAACAGGAATTTCTCGAGCTCGTCAATCCGTTCGCGAGATATGGGACTCTGAAGTTAAGGAATGGTTGAGAAACCATCAAAATTTTCGCAAGTCTGATACTCGAAACCAATAACTACAGTGGCCTAGGGGAAAAGTACCCACTCCATAATAATCGGGCGAGTTTCTGCTTTCAGATGCAACAGGAATTTCTCGAGTTCGTCGATCCGTTCGCGAGATATGGGAGTTTGAAGTTAAGGAATGTTTGTGAAACCATCAAAATTTTCGCATGTCTGATACTCGAAACCAATAACAACAATGGCCTAGGGGAAAAGTACACACATCATATTAATCGGGCGAGCTTCTGCTTTCAGATGCAACAGGAATTTCTCGAGTTCGTCAATCCGTTCGCGAGATACCGGAGTTTGAAGTTAAGGAATGGTTGAGAAACCACAAAATTTTCGCAAGTCTGATACTCAAAAACAATAACTACAATGGCCTAGGGGAAAAGTACACACATCATATTAATCGGGCGATTTTCTACTTTCAGATGCAACAGGAATTTCTCGAGCTCGTCAATCCGTTCGCGAGGTATCGGAGTTTGAAGTTAAGGAATGGTTGAGAAACCATCAAAATTTTGGCAAGTCTGATACTCGAAACCAATAACTACAATGGCCTAGGGGAAAAGTACACACACCATATTAATCAGGCGAGTTTCTACTTTCAGGTGCCATAGGAATTTCTCGAGTCCGTCAATCCGTTCGCGAGATATGGGAGTTTGAAGTTAAGGAATGGTTGAGAAACCATCAAAATTGTCGCTAATCTGATACTCGAAACCAATAACTGCTATGGCCTAGGGGAAAAGTAGACACACCATATTAATCGGGCGAGTTTCTACTTTCAGATGCAACAGGAATTTCTCGTGTTCGTCAATCCGTTCGCGAGATATGGGAGTTTGAAGTTAAGGAATGGTTGAGAAACCATCAAAATTTTCGCAAGTCTGATACCCGAAACCAATAACTACTATGGTTTAGGGCAAAAATACACACACCGTTGTAATCGGGCGAGTTTCTACTTTCAGATGCAACAGGAATTTCTCCAGTTCGTCAATCCGTTCGCGAGATATCGGAGTTTGAAGTTAGGGAATGGTTGAGAAACCATCAAAATTTTTGCAAGGCTGATACTCGAAAACAATAACTACAGTGGCCTAGGGGAAAAGTACCCACACCATATTAATCGGGCGAGTTTCTACTTTCAGTTGCAACAGGAAATTCTCGAGTTCGTCTATCCGTTCGCGAGATATGGGAGTTTGAAGTTAAGGAATGGTTGAGAAACCATCAAAATTTTCGCAAGTCTGATACTCGAAACCAATAACTACAGTGGCCTAGGGGAAAAGTACCCACTCCATAATAATCGGGCGAGTTTCTACTTTCAGGTGCAACAGGATATTCTCGAGTTCGTCTATCCGTTCGCGAGATATGGGAGTTTGAAGTTAAGGAATGGTTGAGAAACCATCAAAATTTTCGCAAGTCTGATACTCGAAACCAATAACAACAATGGCCTAGGGGAAAAGTGCACACATCATATTAATCGGGCGAGTTTCTGCTTTCAGATGCAACAGGAATTTCTCGAGTCCGTCAATCCGTTCGCGAGATATCGGAGTTTGAAGTTAAGGAATGGTTGAGAAACCATCAAAATTGTCGCAAGTCTGATACTCGAAAAAAAACTACAATGGCCTAGGGGAAAAGTACACACACCATACTAATCAGGCGAGTTTCTACTTTCAGGTGCCATAAGAATTTCTCGACTTCGTCTATCCGTTCGCGAGATATGGGAGTTTGAAGTTAAGGAATGTTTGTGAAACCATCAATATTTTCGAAAGTCTGATACTCGAAAACAATAACTACAATGGCCTAGGGGAAAAGTACACACACCATATTAGTCGGGCGAGTTTCTACTTTCAGGTGCAACAGGAATTTCTCGAGTCCGTCAATCCGTTCGCGAGATATCGGAGTTTGAGTTAAGGAATGGTTGAGAAACCATCAAAATTGTCGCTAGTCTGATACTCGAAAAAAAAAACTACATTGGCCTAAGGGAAAAGTACACACACCATTGTAATCGGGCGAGCTTCTACTTTCAGGTGCAACAGGAATTTCTCGAGTTCGTCAATCCGTCCTCGAGATATGGGAGTTTGAAGTTAAGGAATGGTTGAGAAACCATCAAAATTTCGCAAGTCTGATACTCAAAAACCATAACTACAATGCCTAGGGGAAAAGTACACACACCATATTAATCGGGCGAGTTTCTACTTTCAGGTGCAACAGGAATTTCTCGTCTTCGTCTATCCGTTCGCTACATATGGGAGTTTGAATTTAAGGAATGTTTGAGAAACCATCAAAATTTTCGCAAGTCTGATACTCGAAACAAATAACAACAATGGCCTACGGGAAAAGTACACACATCATATTAATCGGGCGAGTTTCTACCTTCAGATGCAACAGGAATTTCTCGAGCTCGTCAATCCGTTCGCGAGGTATCGAAGTTTGAAGTTAAGGAATGGTTGAGAAACCATCAAAATTTTCGCAAGTCTGATACTCGAAAACAATAACTACAGTGGCCTAGTGGAAAAGTACACACACCGTAGTAATCGGGCGGGTTTCTACTTTCAGATGCAACAGGAATTTCTCGAGCTCGTCAATCCGTTCGCGAGATATGGGACTCTGAAGTTAAGGAATGGTTGAGAAACCATCAAAATTTTCGCAAGTCTGATACTCAAAACCAATAACTGGAATGGCCTAGGGGAAAAGTACACACACCATATTAATGGGGCGAGTTTCTACTTTCAGATGCAACAGGAATTTCTCGAGTTCGTCAATCCGTCCTCGAGATATGGGAGTTTGAAGTTAAGGAATGGTTGAGAAACCATCAAAATTTTCGCAAGTCTGATACTCAAAAACAATAACTACAATGGCCTAGGGGAAAAGTACACACACCACATTAATCGGGCGAGTTTCTACTTTCAGGTGCAACAGGAATTTCTTGACTTCGTCTATCCGTTCGCGAGATATGGGAGTTTGAAGTTAAGGAATGTTGGAGAAACCATCAAAATTTTGGCAAGTCTGATACTCGAAACCAATAACTACAATGGCCTAGGGGAAAAGTACACACACCATATTAATCGTGCGAGTTTCTACTTTCAGATGCTACAGGAATTTCTCGAGTTCGTCAATCCGTTCGCGATATATGGGTGTTTGAAGTTATGGAATGGTTGAGAAACCATCAAAAGTTTCGCAAGTCTGATACTCGAAACCGCTAACAACAATGGCCTAGGGTAAAAGTACACACATCATATTAATCGTGCGAGTTTCTACTTTCAGATGCTACAGGAATTTCTCGAGTTCGTCAATCCGTTCGCGAGATATTGGAGTTTGAAGTTAAGGAATAGTTGAGAAACAATCAAAATTTTCGCAAGTCTGATACTCGAATCCAATAACTGGAACGGCCTAGGGGAAAAGTAAACACACCATTGTAATCGGGCGAGCTTCTACTTTCAGGTGCAACAGGAATTTCTCGAGTTCGTCAATCCGTCCTCGAGATATGGGAGTTTGAAGTTAAGGAATGGTTGAGAAACCATCAAAATTTTCGCAAGTCTGATACTCAAAAACCATAACTACAATGGCCTAGGGGAAAAGTACACACACCATATTAATCGGGCGAGTTTCTACTTTCAGGTGCAACAGGAATTTCTCGACTTCGTCTATCCGTTCGCTACATATGGGAGTTTGAATTTAAGGAATGTTTGAGAAACCATCAAAATTTTCGCAAGTCTGATACTCGAAACAAATAACAACAATGGCCTACGGGAAAAGTACACACATCATATTAATCGGGCGAGTTTCTACCTTCAGATGCAACAGGAATTTCTCGAGCTCGTCAATCCGTTCGCGAGGTATCGAAGTTTGAAGTTAAGGAATGGTTGAGAAACCATCAAAATTTTCGCAAGTCTGATACTCGAAAACAATAACTACAGTGGCCTAGTGGAAAAGTACACACACCGTAGTAATCGGGCGGGTTTCTACTTTCAGATGCAACAGGAATTTCTCGAGCTCGTCAATCCGTTCGCGAGATATGGGACTCTGAAGTTAAGGAATGGTTGAGAAACCATCAAAATTTTCGCAAGTCTGATACTCGAAACCAATAACTGGAATGGCCTAGGGGAAAAGTACACACACCATATTAATGGGGCGAGTTTCTACTTTCAGATGCAACAGGAATTTCTCGAGTTCGTCAATCCGTCCTCGAGATATGGGAGTTTGAAGTTAAGGAATAGTTGAGAAACAATCAAAATTTTCGCAAGTCTGATACTCAAAAACAATAACTACAATGGCCTAGGGGAAAAGTACACACACCACATTAATCGGGCGAGTTTCTACTTTCAGGTGCAACAGGAATTTCTCGACTTCGTCTATCCGTTCGCTACATATGGGAGTTTGAATTTAAGGAATGGTTGAGAAACCATCAAAATTTTCGCAAGTCTGATACTCAAAAACAATAACTACAATGGCCTAGGGGAAAAGTACACACACCACATTAATCGGGCGAGTTTCTACTTTCAGGTGCAACAGGAATTTCTTGACTTCGTCTATCCGTTCGCGAGATATGGGAGTTTGAAGTTAAGGAATGTTGGAGAAACCATCAAAATTTTGGCAAGTCTGATACTCGAAACCAATAACTACAATGGCCTAGGGGAAAAGTACACACACCATATTAATCGTGCGAGTTTCTACTTTCAGATGCTACAGGAATTTCTCGAGTTCGTCAATCCGTTCGCGATATATGGGTGTTTGAAGTTATGGAATGGTTGAGAAACCATCAAAAGTTTCGCAAGTCTGATACTCGAAACCGCTAACAACAATGGCCTAGGGTAAAAGTACACACATCATATTAATCGTGCGAGTTTCTACTTTCAGATGCTACAGGAATTTCTCGAGTTCGTCAATCCGTTCGCGAGATATTGGAGTTTGAAGTTAAGGAATAGTTGAGAAACAATCAAAATTTTCGCAAGTCTGATACTCGAATCCAATAACTGGAACGGCCTAGGGGAAATCTACACATACCGATGTAACCGGGCGAGTTTCTACTTTCAGATGCAACAGAAATTTCTCGAGTTCGCCAATCCGTTCGCGAGATATGGGAGTTTGAAGTCAAGGAATGGTTGAGAAACCATCAAAATTTTCGCATGTCTGATACCCTAAACCAATAACTACAATGGCCTAGGGGAAAAGTACACACGCCATATTAGTCGGGCGAGTTTCTACTTTCAGTTGCAACAGGAACTTCTCGAGTTCGTCAATCCGTTCGCGATATATGGGAGTTTGAAGTTAAGGAATGGTTGAGAAACCATCAAAATTTTCGCAAGTCTCATACTCGAATCCAATAACAACAATGGCCTAGGGGAAAAGTACACACATCATATTAATCGGGCGAGTTTCTGCTTTCAGATGCAACAGGAATTTCTCGAGTCCGTCAATCCGTTCGCGAGCTATCGGAGTTCGAAGTTAAGGAATGGATGAGAAACCATCAAAATTGTCGCTAGTCTGATACTCGAAAAAAAAACTACAATGGCCTAGGGGAAAAGTACACACACCATACTAATCAGGCGAGTTTCTACTTTCAGGTGCAATAGGAATTTCTCGACTTCGTCTATCCGTTCGCGAGGTATCGGAGTTTGAAGTTAAGGAATGGTTGAGAAACCATCAAAATTTTGGCAAGTCTGATACTCGAAACCAATAACTACAATGGCCTAGGGGAAAAGTACACACACCATATTAATCAGGCGAGTTTCTACTTTCAGGTGCCATAGGAATTTCTCGAGTCCGTCAATCCGTTCGCGAGATATGGGAGTTTGAAGTTAAGGAATGGTTGAGAAACCATCAAAATTATCGCTAATCTGATACTCGAAACCAATAACTGCTATGGCCTAGGGGAAAAGTAGACACACCATATTAATCGGGCGAGTTTCTACTTTCAGATGCAACAGGAATTTCTCGGGTTCGTCAATCCGTTCGCGAGATATGGGAGTTTGAAGTTAAGGAATGGTTGAGAAACCATCAAAATTTTCGCAAGTCTGATACCCGAAACCAATAACTACTATGGTTTAGGGCAAAAATACACACACCGTTGTAATCGGGCGAGTTTCTACTTTCAGATGCAACAGGAATTTCTCCAGTTCGTCAATCCGTTCGCGAGATATCGGAGTTTGAAGTTAGGGAATGGTTGAGAAACCATCAAAATTTTTGCAAGGCTGATACTCGAAAACAATAACTACAGTGGCCTAGGGGAAAAGTACCCACACCATATTAATCGGGCGAGTTTCTACTTTAAGTTGCAACAGGAAATTCTCGAGTTCGTCTATCCGTTCGCGAGATATGGGAGTTTGAAGTTAAGGAATGATTGTGAAACCATCAAAATTTTCGCAAGTCTGATACTTCAAACCCATAACTGGAATGGCCTAGGGTAAAAGTTCACACACCATTGTAATCGGGCGAGCTTCTACTTTCAGATGCAACAGGAATTTCTCGAGTTCGTCAATCCGTCCTCGAGATATGGGAGTTTGAAGTTAAGGAATGATTGTGAAACCATCAAAATTTTCGCAAGTCTGATACTCGAAACCAATAACTGGAATGGCCTAGGGGAAAAGTACACACACCATATTAATGGGGCGAGTTTCTACTTTCAGATGCAACAGGAATTTCTCGAGTTCGTCAATCCGTATTCGAGATATGGGAGTTTGAAGTTAAGGAATGGTTGAGAAACCATCAAAATTTTCGCAAGTCTGATACTCAAAAACAATAACTACAATGGCCTAGGGGAAAAGTACACACACCACATTAATCGGGCGAGTTTCTACTTTCAGGTGCAACAGGAATTTCTTGACTTCGTCTATCCGTTTGCGAGATATGGGAGTTTGAAGTTAAGGAATGTTGGAGAAACCATCAAAATTTTGGCAAGTCTGATACTCGAAACCAATAACTACAATGGCCTAGGGGAAAAGTACACACACCATATTAATCCTGCGAGTTTCTACTTTCAGATGCTACAGGAATTTCTCGAGTTCGTCAATCCGTTCGCGATATATGGGTGTTTGAAGTTATGGAATGGTTGAGAAACCATCAAAATTTTCGCAAGTCTGATACTCGAAACCGCTAACAACAATGGCCTAGGGTAAAAGTACACACATCATATTAATCGTGCGAGTTTCTACTTTCAGATGCTACAGGAATTTCTCGAGTTCGTCAATCCGTTCGCGAGATATTGGAGTTTGAAGTTAAGGAATAGTTGAGAAACAATCAAAATTTTCGCAAGTCTGATACCCGAAACCAATAACTACTATGGTTTAGGGCAAAAATACACACACCGTTGTAATCGGGCGAGTTTCTACTTTCAGATGCAACAGGAATTTCTCCAGTTCGTCAATCCGTTCGCGAGATATCGGACTTTGAAGTTAGGGAATGGTTGAGAAACCATCAAAATTTTTGCAAGGCTGATACTCGAAAACAATAACTACAGTGGCCTAGGGGAAAAGTACCCACACCATATTAATCGGGCGAGTTTCTACTTTCAGTTGCAACAGGAAATTCTCGAGTTCGTCTATCCGTTCGCGAGATATGGGAGTTTGAAGTTAAGGAATGATTGTGAAACCATCAAAATTTTCGCAAGTCTGATACTTCAAACCCATAACTGGAATGGCCTAGGGTAAAAGTTCACACACCATTGTAATCGGGCGAGCTTCTACTTTCAGATGCAACAGGAATTTCTCGGGTTCGTCAATCCGTCCTCGAGATATGGGAGTTTGAAATTAAGGAATGGTTGAGAAACCATCAAAATTTTCGCAAGTCTGATACTCGAAACCAATAACAACAATGGCCTAGGGGAAAAGTACACACATCATATTAATCGGGCGAGTTTCTACTTTCAGATGCAACAGGAATTTCTCGAGTTCGTCAATCCGTTCTCGAGATATGGTGCTTTGAAGTTAAGGAATGGTTGAGCAACCATCAAAATTTTCGCAAGTCTGATACCCGAAACCAATAACAACTATGGATTAGGACAAAAATACACACACCGTTGTAATCGGGCGAGTTTCTACTTTCAGATGCAACAGGAATTTCTCCAGTTCGTCAATCCGTTCGCGAGATATCGGAGTTTGAAGTTAAGGAATGGTTGAGAAACCATCAAAATTTTGGCAAGTCTGATACTCGAAACCAATAACTGCTATGGCCTAGGGGAAAAGTAGACACACCATATTAATCGGGCGAGTTTCTACTTTCAGATGCAACAGGAATTTCTCAAGTTCGTCAATCCGTTCTCGAGATATGGGGCTTTGAAGTTAAGGAATGGTTGAGAAACCATCAAAATTTTCGCAAGTCTGATACTCGAAACCAATAACTACAATGGCCTAGGGCAAAAATACACACACCGTTGTAATCGGGCGAGTTTCTACTTTCAGATGCAACAGGAATTTCTCCAGTTCGCCAATCCGTTCGCGAGATATCGGAGTTTGAAGTTAATGAATGGTTGAGGAACCATCAAAATTTTCGCAAGTCTGATACTCGAAAACAATAACTACCGTGGCCTAGGGGAAAAGTACCCACACCATAATAATCGGGCGAGTTTCTACTTTCAGGTGCAACAGGAAATTCTCGAGTTCGTCTATCCGTTCGCGAGATATGGGAGTTTGAAGTTAAGGAATGGTTGTGAAACCATCAAAATTTTCGCAAGTCTGATACTCCAAACCAATAACTGGAATGGCCTAGGGGAAAAGTACACACACCATTGTAATCGGGCGAGCTTCTACTTTCAGATGCAACAGGAATTTCTCGAGTTTGTCAATCCGTCCTCGAGATATGGGAGTTTGAAGTTAAGGAATGGTTGAGAAACCATCAAAATTTTCGCAAGTCTGATACTCGAAACCAATAACGACAATGGCCTAGGGGAAAAGTACACACATCATATTAATCGGGCGAGTTTCTGCTTTCAGATGCAACAGGAATTTCTCGAGTCCGTCAATCCGTTCGCGAGATATCGGAGTTTGAAGTTAAGGAAAGGTTGAGAAACCATCAAAATTGTCGCTAGTCTGATACTCGAAAAAAAAAACTACAATGGCCTAGGGGAAAAGTACACACACCATTGTAATCGGTCGAGCTTCTACTTTCAGATGCAACAGGAATTTCTCCACTTCGTCAATCCGTTCGCGAGATATGGGAGTCTGAAGTTAAGGAATGGTTGAGATCCCATCAAAATTTTCGCAAGTCTGATACTCGAAACCAATAACTACAATGGCCTAGGGGAAAAGTACACACACCATAGTAATCGGGCGAGTTTCTACTTTCAGATGCAACAGGAATTTCTCGAGCTCGTCAATCCGTTCGCGAGATATGGGACTTTGAAGTTAAGGAATGGTTGAGAAACCATCAAAATTTTCGCAAGTCTGATACCCGAAACCAATAACTACTATGGCCTAGGGCAAAAATACACACACCGTTGTAATCGGGCGCATTTCTACTTTCAGATGCAACAGGAATTTCTCGAGTTCGTCAATCCGTTCGCGAGATATCGGAGTTTGAAGTTAAGGAATGTTTGAGAAACGATCAAAATTTTCGCAATTCTGATACTCGAAAACAATAACTACAGTGGCCTAGGGACAAAGTACACACACCATATTAATCGGGCGAGTTTCTGCTTTCAGATGCAACAGGAATTTCTCGAGTTCGTCCATCCGTTCGCGAGATATGGGAGTTTGAAGATAAGGAATGGTTGAGAAACCATCGAAATTTTCGCAAGTCTGTTACTCGAAACTAATAACTGGAACGGCGTAGGGGAAAAATACACATACCGTTGTAACCGGGCGAGTTTCTACTTTCAGATGCCACAGGAATTTCTCGAGTTCGTCAATCCGTTCGCGAGATATGGGAGTTTGAAGTTAAGGAATGGTTGAGAAACCATCAAAATTGTCGCTAGTCTGATACTCGAAAAAAAAAAACTACAATGGCCTAGGGGAAAAGTACACACACCATTGTAATCGGTCGAGCTTCTACTTTCAGATGCAACAGGAATATCTCCACTTCGTCAATCCGTTCGCGAGATATGGGAGTCTGAAGTTAAGGAATGGTTGAGATACCATCAAAATTTTCGCAAGTCTCATACTCGAAACCAATAACTACAATGGCCTAGGGGAAAAGTACACACACCATAGTAATCGGGCGAGTTTCTACTTTCAGATGCAACAGGAATTTCTCGAGCTCGTCAATCCGTTCGCGAGATATGGGACTTTGAAGTTAAGGAATGGTTGAGAAACCATCAAAATTTTCGCAAGTCTGATACCCGAAACCAATAACTACTATGGCCTAGGGCAAAAATACACACACCGTTGTAATCGGGCGCATTTCTACTTTCAGATGCAACAGGAATTTCTCGAGTTCGTCAATCCGTTCGCGAGATATCGGAGTTTGAAGTTAAGGAATGTTTGAGAAACCATCAAAATTTTCGCAATTCTGATACTCGAAAACAATAACTACAGTGGCCTAGGGACAAAGTACACACACCATATTAATCGGGCGAGTTTCTGCTTTCAGATGCAACAGGAATTTCTCGAGTTCGTCCATCCGTTCGCGAGATATGGGAGTTTGAAGATAAGGAATGGTTGAGAAACCATCGAAATTTTCGCAAGTCTGTTACTCGAAACCAATAACTGGAACGGCGTAGGGGAAAAATACACATACCGTTGTAACCGGGCGAGTTTCTACTTTCAGATGCCACAGGAATTTCTCGAGTTCGTCAATCCGTTCGCGAGATATGGGAGTTTGAAGTTAAGGAATGGTTGAGAAACCATCAAAATTTTGGCAAGTCTGATACTCGAAACAAATAACTGCTATGGCCTAGGGGAAAAGTAGACACACCATATTAATCGGGCGAGTTTCTACTTTCAGATGCAACAGGAATTTCTCGAGTTCGTCAATCCGTTCTCGAGATATGGGGCTTTGAAGTTAAGGAATAGTTGAGAAACCATCAAAATTTTCGCAAGTCTGATACTCGAAACCAATAACTACAATGGCCTAGGGGAAAAGTACACACACCATATTAATCGGGCGAGTTTCTACTTTCAGATGCAACAGGAATTTCTCGTGTTCGTCAATCCGTTCGCGAGATATGGGAGTTTGAAGTTAAGGAATGGCTGAGAAACCATCAAAATTTTCGCAAGTCTGATACCCGAAACCAATAACTACTATGGCTTAGGGCAAAAATACACACACCGTTGTAATCGGGCGAGTTTCTACTTTCAGATGGAACAGGAATTTCTCCAGTTCGTCAATCCGTTCGCGAGATATCGGATTTTGAAGTTAGGGAATGGTTGAGAAACCGTCAAAATTTTTGCAAGGCTGATACTCGAAAACAATAACTACAGTGGCCTAGGGGAAAAGTACCCACACCATATTAATCGGGCGAGTTTCTACTTTCAGGTGCAACAGGAAATTCTCGAGTTTGTCTATCCGTTCACGAGATATGGGAGTTTGAAGTTAAGGAATGATTGTGAAACCATCAAAATTTTCGCAAGTCTGATACTTCAAACCCATAACTGGAATGGCCTAGGGTAAAAGTTCACACACCATTGTAATCGGGCGAGCTTCTACTTTCAGATGCAACAGGAATTTCTCGAGTTCGTCAATCCGTTCTCGAGATATGGGGCTTTGAAGTTAAGGAATGGTTGAGCAACCATCAAAATTTTCGCAAGTCTGATACCCGAAACCAATAACTGCTAAGGCTTAGGGCAAAAATACACACACCGTTGTAATCGGGCGAGTTTCTACTTTCAGATGCAACAGGAATTTCTCCAGTTCGTCAATCCGTTCGCGAGATATCGGAGTTTGAAGTTAGGGAATGGTTGGGAAATCATCAAAATTTTCGCAAGGCTGATACTCGAAAACAATAACTACAGTGGCCTAGGGGAAGAGTACCCACACCATATTAATCGGGCGAGTTTCTACTTTCAGGTTCAACAGGAAATTCTCGAGTTCGTCTATCCGTTCGCGAGATATGGGAGTTTGAAGTTAAGGAATGATTGTGAAACCATCAAAATTTTCGCAAGTCTGATACTCCAAACCAATAACTGGAATGGCCTAGGGGAAAAGTACACACACCATTGTAATCGGGCGAGCTTCTACTTTCAGATGCAACAGGAATTTCTCGAGTTCGTCAATCCGTTCGCGAGATATCGGAGTTTGAAGTTAAGGAATGGTTGAGAAACCATAAAAATTGTCGCTAGTCTGATACTCGAAAGAAAAAACTACAATGGCCTAGGGGAAAAGTACACACACCATATTAATCAGGCGAGTTTCTACTTTCAGGTGCAATAGGAATTTCTCGACTTCGTCTATCCGTTCGCGAGATATGGGAGTTTGAAGTTAAGGAATGTTTGAGAAACCATTAAAATTTTGGCAAGTCTGATACTCGAAACCAATAACTGCTATGGCCTAGGGGAAAAGTAGACACACCATATTAATCGGGCGAGTTTCTACTTTCAGATGCAACAGGAATTTCTCGAGTTCGTCAATCCGTTCTCGAGATATGGGGATTTGAAGTTAAGGAATGGTTGAGAAACCATCAAAATTTTGGCAAGTCTGATACTCGAAACCAATAACTACAATGGCCTAGTGGAAAAGTACACTCACCATATTAATCGGGCGAGTTTCTACTTTCAGATGCAACAGGAATTTCTCGTGTTCGTCAATCCGTTCGCGAGATATGGGAGTTTGAAGTTAAGGAATGGTTGAGAAGCCATCAAAATTTTCGCAAGTCTGATACCCGAAACCAATAACTACTATGGCTTAGGGCAAAAATACACACACCGTTGTAATCGGGCGAGTTTCTACTTTCAGATGCAACAGGAATTTCTCCAGTTCGTCAATCCGTTCGCGAGATATCGGAGTTTGAAGTTAGGGAATGGTTGAGAAACCATCAAAATTTTTGCAAAGCTGATACTCGAAAACAATAACTACAGTGGCCTAGGGGAAAAGTACCCACACCATATTATTCGGGCGAGTTCCTACTTTCAGGTGCAACAGGAAATTCTCGAGTTCGTCTATCCGTTCGCGAGGTATGGGAGTTTGAAGTTAAGGAATGGTTGTGAAACCATCAAAATTTTCGCAAGTCTGATACTTCAAACCCATAACTGGAATGGCCTAGGGTAAAAGTTCACACACCATTGTAATCGCGCGAGCTTCTACTTCCAGATGCAACAGGAATTTCTCGAGTTCGTCAATCCGTTCTCGAGATATGGTGCTTTGAAGTTAAGGAATGGTTGAGCAACCATCAAAATTTTCGCAAGTCTGATACCCGAAACCAATAACTACTGTGGATTAGGGCAAAAATACACACACCGTTGTAATCGGGCGAGCTTCTACTTTCAGATGCAACAGGAATTTCTACAGTTCGTCAATCCGTTCGCGAGATATCGGAGTTTGAAGTTAGGGAATGGTTGGGAAATCATCAAAATTTTCGCAAGGCTGATACTCGAAAACAATAACTACAGTGGCCTAGGGGAAAAGTACCCACACCATATTAACCGGGCGAGTTTCTACTTTCAGGTTCAACAGGAAATTCTCGAGTTCGTCTATCCGTTCGCGAGATATGGGAGTTTGAAGTTAAGGAATGATTGTGAAACCATCAAAATTTTCGCAAGTCTGATACTCCAAACCAATAACTGGAATGGCCTAGGGGAAAAGTACACACACCATTGTAATCGGGCGAGCTTCTACTTTCAGATGCAACAGGAATTTCTCGAGTTCGTCAATCCGTTCGCGAGATATCGGAGTTTGAAGTTAAGGAATGGTTGAGAAACCATAAAAATTGTCGCTAGTCTGATACACGAAAGAAAAAACTACAATGGCCTAGGGGAAAAGTACGCACACCATATTAATCAGGCGAGTTTCTACTTTCAGGTGCAATAGGAATTTCTCGACTTCGTCTATCCGTTCGCGAGATATGGGAGTTTGAAGTTAAGGAATGGTTGAGAAACCATCAAAATTTTCGAAAGTCTGATACCCGAAACCAATAACTACTATGGCTTAGGGCAAAAATACACACACCGTTGTAATCGGGCGAGTTTCTACTTTCAGATGCAACAGGAATTTCTCCAGTTCGTCAATCCGTTCGCGAGATATCGGAGTTTGAAGTTAAGGAATGGTTGAGAAACCATCAAAATTTTCGCAAGTCTGATACTCGAAAACAGTAACTACAGTGGCCCAGGGGAAAAGTACCCACACCACAATAATCGGGCGAGTTTCTACTTTCAGGTGCAACAGGAAATTCTCGAGTTCGTCTATCCGTTCGCGAGATATGGGAGTTTGAAGTTAAGGAATGGTTGAGAAACCATCAAAATTTTCGCAAGTCTGATACTCGAAAGAAAAAACTACAATGGCCTAGGGGAAAAGTACACACACCATATTAATCAGGCGAGTTTCTACTTTCAGGTGCAATAGGAATTTCTCGACTTCGTCTATCCGTTCGCGAGATATGGGAGTCTGAAGTTAAGGAATGGTTGAGAAACCATCAAAATTTTGGCAAGTCTGATACTCGAAACCAATAACTACAATGGCCTAGGGGAAAAGTACACACACCATATTAATCGGGCGAGTTTCTACTTTCAGATGCAACAGGAATTTCTCGTGTTCGTCAATCCGTTCGCGAGATATGGGAGTTTGAAGTTAAGGAATGGCTGAGAAACCATCAAAATTTTCGCAAGTCTGATACCCGAAACCAATAACTACTATGGCTTAGGGCAAAAATACACACACCGTTGTAATCGGGCGCATTTCTACTTTCAGATGCAACAGGAATTTCTCGAGTTCGTCAATCCGTTCGCGAGATATCGGAGTTTGAAGTTAAGGAATGTTTGAGAAACCATCAAAATTTTCGCAAGTCTGATACTCGAAAACAATAACTACAGTGGCCTAGGGGAAAAGTACCCACACCATAATAATCGGGCGAGTTCCTACTTTCAGGTGCAACAGGAAATTCTCGAGTTCGTCTATCCGTTCGCGAGATATGGGAGTTTGAAGTTAAGGAATGGTTGTGAAACCATCAAAATTTTCGCAAGTCTGATACTCCAAACCAATAACTGGAATGGCCTAGGGGAAAAGTACACACACCATTGTAATCGCGCGAGCTTCTACTTTCAGATGCAACAGGAATTTCTCGAGTTCGTCAATCCGTCCTCGAGATATGGGAGTTTGAAGTTAAGGAATGGTTGAGAAACCATCAAAATTTTCGCAAGTCTGATACTCGAAACCAATAACAACAATGGCCTAGGGGAAAAGAACACACATCATATTAATCGGGCGAGTTTCTGCTTTCACATGCAACAGGAATTTCTCGAGTCCGTCAATCCGTTCGCGAGATATCGGAGTTTGAAGTTAAGGAATGGTTGAGAAACCATCAAAATTGTCGCTAGTCTGATACTCGAAAAAAAAAACTACAATGGCCTAGGGGAAAAGTACACACACCATTGTAATCGGTCGAGCTTCTACTTCCAGATGCAACAGGAATTTCTCCACTTCGTCAATCCGTTCGCGAGATATGGGAGTCTGAAGTTAAGGAATGGTTGAGATACCATCAAAATTTTCGCAAGTCTGATACTCGAAACCAATAACTACAATGGACTAGGGGAAAAGTACACACACCATAGTAATCGGGCGAGTTTCTACTTTCAGATGCAACAGGAATTTCTCGAGCTCGTCAATCCGTTCGCGAGATATGGGACTTTGAAGTTAAGGAATGGTTGAGAAACCATCAAAATTTTCGCAAGTCTGATACCCGAAACCAATAACTACTATGGCCTAGGGGAAAAGTACACACACCATATTAATCGGGCGAGCTTCTACTTTCAGATGCAACAGGAATTTCTCGAGATCGTCAATCCGTCCTCGAGATATGGGAGTTTGAAGTTAAGGAATGGTTGAGAAACCATCAAAATTTTCGAAAGTCTGATACTCGAAAACAATAACTACAATGGCCTAGGGGAAAAGTACACACACCATATTAATCGGGCGAGTTTCTGCTTTCAGATGCAACAGGAATTTCTCGAGTTCGTCAATCCGTTCTCGAGATATGGGGCTTTGAAGTTAAGGAATAGTTGAGAAACCATCAAAATTTTCGCAAGTCTGATACTCGAAACCAATAACTACAATGGCCTAGGGGAAAAGTACACACACCATATTAATCGGGCGAGTTTCTACTTTCAGATGCAACAGAAATTTCCCGAGTTCGTCAATCCGTTCGCGAGATATGGGAGTTTGAAGTTAAGGAATGGTTGAGAAGCCATCAAAATTTTCGCAAGTCTGATACCCGAAACCAATAACTACTATGGCTTAGGGCAAAAATACACACACCGTTGTAATCGGGCGAGTTTCTACTTTCAGATGCAACAGGAATTTCTCGAGTTCGTCAATCCGTTCTCGAGATATGGGGCTTTGAAGTTAAGGAATGGTTGAGAAACCATCAAAATTTTGGCAAGTCTGATACTCGAAACCAATAACTACAATGGCCTAGTGGAAAAGTACACACACCATATTAATCGGGCGAGTTTCTACTTTCAGATGCAACAGGAATTTCTCGTGTTCGTCAATCCGTTCGCGAGATATGGGAGTTTGAAGTTAAGGAATGGTTGAGAAGCCATCAAAATTTTCGCAAGTCTGATACCCGAAACCAATAACTACTATGGCTTAGGGCAAAAATACACACACCGTTGTAATCGGGCGAGTTTCTACTTTCAGATGCAACAGGAATTTCTCCAGTTCGTCAATCCGTTCGCGAGATATCGGAGTTTGAAGTTAGGGAATGGTTGAGAACCCATCAAAATTTTTGCAAAGCTGATACTCGAAAACAATAACTACAGTGGCCTAGGGGAAAAGTACCCACACCATATTAATCGGGCGAGTTTCTACTTTCAGGTGCAACAGGAAATTCTCGAGTTCGTCTATCCGTTCGCGAGGTATGGGAGTTTGAAGTTAAGGAATGGTTGTGAAACCATCAAAATTTTTGCAAGTCTGATACTTCAAACCCATAACTGGAATGGCCCAGGGTAAAAGTTCACACACCATTGTAATCGGGCAAGCTTCTACTTTCAGATGCAACAGGAATTTCTCGAGTTCGTCAATCCGTTCGCGAGATATCGGAGTTTGAAGTTAAGGAATGGTTGTGAAACCATAAAAATTGTCGCTAGTCTGATACTCGAAAGAAAAAACTACAATGGCCTAGGGGAAAAGTACACACACCATATTAATCAGGCGAGTTTCTACTTTCAGGTGCTATAGGAATTTCTCGACTTCGTCTATCCGTTCGCGAGATATGGGGGTTTGAAGTTAAGGAATGGTTGAGAAACCATCAAAATTTTCGAAAGTCTGATACCCGAAACAAATAACTACTATGGCCTAGGGCAAAAATGCACACACCGTTGTAATCGGGCGAGTTTCTACTTTCAGATGCAACAGGAATTTCCCCAGTTCGTCAATCCGTTCGCGAGATATAGGAATTTGATGTTAAGGAATGTTTGAGAAGCCATCAAAATTTTCGCAAGTCTGATACTCCAAACCAATAACTGGAATGGTCTAGGGGAAGAGTACACACACCATTGTAATCGGGCGAGCAACTACTTTCCGATGCGAAAGGAATTTCTCGAGTTCGTCAATCCGTCCGCGAGATATGGGAGTTTGAAGTTAAGGAATGGTTGAGAAACCATCAAAATTTTCGCAAGTCTGATACCCGAAAACAATAACTACAATGGCCTAGGGGAAAAGTACACACATCATATTAATCGGGCGAGTTTCTGCTTTCAGATGCAACCGGAATTTCTCGAGTTCGTCAATCTGTTCGCGAGATATCGGAGTTTGAAGTTAAGGAATGGTTGAGAAACCATAAAAATTGTCGCTAGTCTGATACTCGAAAGAAAAAACTACAATGGCCTAGGGGAAAAGTACACACATCATATTAATCGGGCGAGTTTCTGCTTTCAGATGCAACCGGAATTTCTCGAGTTCGTCAATCTGTTCGCGAGATATCGGAGTTTGAAGTTAAGGAATGTTTGAGAATCCATCAAAATTTTGGCAAGTCTGATACTCGAAACCAATAACTGCTATGGCCTAGGGGAAAAGTATTAACACCATATTAATCGGGCGAGTTTCTACTTTCAGATGCAACAGGAATTTGTCGAGTTCGTCAATCCGTTCATGAGATATGGGGCTTTGAAGTTAAGGAATGGTTGAGAAACCATCCAAATTTTGGCAAGTCTGATACTCGAAACCAATAACTACAATGGCCTAGGGCAAAAATACACACACCGTTGTAATCGGGCGAGTTTCTACTTTCAGATGCAACAGGAATTTCTCCAGTTCGCCAATCCGTTCGCGAGATATCGGAGTTTGAAGTTAAGGAATGGTTGAGAAACCATCAAAATTTTCGCAAGTCTGATACTCGAAAACAATAACTACAGTGGCCTAGGGGAAAAGTACCCACACCATAATAATCGGGCGAGTTTCTACTTTCAGGTGCAACAGGAAATTCTCGAGTTCGTCTATCCGTTCGCGAGATATGGGAGTTTGAAGTTAAGGAATGGTTGTGAAACCATCAAAATTTTCGCAAGTCTGATACTCCAAACCAATAACTGGAATGGCCTAGGGGAAAAGTACACACACCATTGTAATCGGGCGAGCTTCTACTTTCAGATGCAACAGGAATTTCTCGAGTTCGTCAATCCGTCCTCGAGATATGGGAGTTTGAAGTTAAGGAATGGTTGAGAAACCAACAAAATTTTCGCAAGTCTGATACTCGAAACCAATAACGACAATGGCCTAGGGGAAAAGTACACACATCATATTAATCGGGCAAGTTTCTGCTTTCAGATGGAACAGGAATTTCTCGAGTCCGTCAATCCGTTCGCGAGATATCGGAGTTTGAAGTTAAGGAATGGTTGAGAAACCATCAAAATTGTCGCTAGTCTGATACTCGAAAAAAAAAACTACAATGGCCTAGGGGAAAAGTACACACACCATTGTAATCGGTCGAGCTTCTACTTTCAGATGCAACAGGAATTTCTCCACTTCGTCAATCCGTTCGCGAGATATGGGAGTCTGAAGTTAAGGAATGGTTGAGATACCATCAAAATTTTCGCAAGTTGATACTCGAAACCAATAACTACAATGGCCTAGGGGAAAAGTACACACACCATAGTAATCGGGCGAGTTTCTACTTTCAGATGCAACAGGAATTTCTCGAGCTCGTCAATCCGTTCGCGAGATATGGGACTTTGAAGTTAAGGAATGTTTGAGAAACCATCAAAATTTTAGCAAGTCTGATACTCGAAAACAATAACTACAGTGGCCTAGGGGAAAAGTACACACACCATATTAATCGGGCGAGTTTCTGCTTTCAGATGCAACAGGAATTTCTCGAGTTCGTCCATCCGTTCGCGAGATATGGGAGTTTGAAGATAAGGAATGGTTGAGAAACCATCGAAATTTTCGCAAGTCTGTTACTCGAAACCAATAACTGGAGCGGCGTAGGGGAAAAATACACATACCGTTGTAACCGGGCGAGTTTCTACTTTCAGATGCCACAGGAATTTCTCGAGTTCGTCAATCCGTTCGCGAGATATGGGAGTTTGAAGTTAAGGAATGGTTGAGAAACCATCAAAATTTTGGCAAGTCTGATACTCGAAACAAATAACTGCTATGGCCTAGGGGAAAAGTAGACACACCATATTAATCGGGCGAGTTTCTACTTTCAGATGCAACAGGAATTTCTCGAGTTCGTCAATCCGTTCTCGAGATATGGGGCTTTGAAGTTAAGGAATAGTTGAGAAACCATCAAAATTTTCGCAAGTCTGATACTCGAAACCAATAACTACAATGGCCTAGGGGAAAAGTACACACACCATATTAATCGGGCGAGTTTCTACTTTCAGATGCAACAGGAATTTCTCGTGTTCGTCAATCCGTTCGCGAGATATGGGAGTTTGAAGTTAAGGAATGGCTGAGAAACCATCAAAATTTTCGCAAGTCTGATACCCGAAACCAATAACTACTATGGCTTAGGGCAAAAATACACACACCGTTGTAATCGGGCGAGTTTCTACTTTCAGATGGAACAGGAATTTCTCCAGTTCGTCAATCCGTTCGCGAGATATCGGATTTTGAAGTTAGGGAATGGTTGAGAAACCATCAAAATTTTTGCAAGGCTGATACTCGAAAACAATAACTACAGTGGCCTAGGGGAAAAGTACCCACACCATATTAATCGGGCGAGTTTCTACTTTCAGGTGCAACAGGAAATTCTCGAGTTTGTCTATCCGTTCGCGAGATATGGGAGTTTGAAGTTAAGGAATGGTTGTGAAACCATCAAAATTTTCGCAAGTCTGATACTTCAAACCCATAACTGGAATGGCCTAGGGTAAAAGTTCACACACCATTGTAATCGGGCGAGCTTCTACTTTCAGATGCAACAGGAATTTCTCGAGTTCGTCAATCCGTTCTCGAGATATGGGGCTTTGAAGTCAAGGAATGGTTGAGCAACCATCAAAATTTTCGCAAGTCTGATACCCGAAACCAATAACTGCTATGGCTTAGGGCAAAAATACACACACCGTTGTAATCGGGCGAGTTTCTACTTTCAGATGCAACAGGAATTTCTCCAGTTCGTCAATCCGTTCGCGAGATATCGGAGTTTGAAGTTAGGGAATGGTTGGGAAATCATCAAAATTTTCGCAAGGCTGATACTCGAAAACAATAACTACAGTGGCCTAGGGGAAAAGTACCCACACCATATTAATCGGGCGAGTTTCTACTTTCAGGTTCAACAGGAAATTCTCGAGTTCGTCTATCCGTTCGCGAGATATGGGAGTTTGAAGTTAAGGAATGGTTGAGATACCATCAAAATTTTCGCAAGTCTGATACTCGAAACCAATAACTACAATGGCCTAGGGGAAAAGTACACACACCATAGTAATCGGGCGAGTTTCTACTTTCAGATGCAACAGGAATTTCTCGAGCTCGTCAATCCGTTCGCGAGATATGGGACTTTGAAGTTAAGGAATGTTTGAGAAACCATCAAAATTTTAGCAAGTCTGATACTCGAAAACAATAACTACAGTGGCCTAGGGGAAAAGTACACACACCATATTAATCGGGCGAGTTTCTGCTTTCACATGCAACAGGAATTTCTCGAGTTCGTCCATCCGTTCGCGAGATATGGGAGTTTGAAGATAAGGAATGGTTGAGAAACCATCGAAATTTTCGCAAGTCTGTTACTCGAAACCAATAACTGGAACGGCGTAGGGGAAAAATACACATACCGTTGTAACCGGGCGAGTTTCTACTTTCAGATGCCACAGGAATTTCTCGAGTTCGTCAATCCGTTCGCGAGATATGGGAGTTTGAAGTTAAGGAATGGTTGAGAAACCATCAAAATTTTGGCAAGTCTGATACTCGAAACAAATAACTGCTATGGCCTAGGGGAAAAGTAGACACACCATATTAATCGGGCGAGTTTCTACTTTCAGATGCAACAGGAATTTCTCGAGTTCGTCAATCCGTTCTCGAGATATGGGGCTTTGAAGTTAAGGAATAGTTGAGAAACCATCAAAATTTTCGCAAGTCTGATACTCGAAACCAATAACTACAATGGCCTAGGGGAAAAGTACACACACCATATTAATCGGGCGAGTTTCTACTTTCAGATGCAACAGGAATTTCTCGTGTTCGTCAATCCGTTCGCGAGATATGGGAGTTTGAAGTTAAGGAATGGCTGAGAAACCATCAAAATTTTCGCAAGTCTGATACCCGAAACCAATAACTACTATGGCTTAGGGCAAAAATACACACACCGTTGTAATCGGGCGAGTTTCTACTTTCAGATGGAACAGGAATTTCTCCAGTTCGTCAATCCGTTCGCGAGATATCGGATTTTGAAGTTAGGGAATGGTTGAGAAACCATCAAAATTTTTGCAAGGCTGATACTCGAAAACAATAACTACAGTGGCCTAGGGGAAAAGTACCCACACCATATTAATCGGGCGAGTTTCTACTTTCAGGTGCAACAGGAAATTCTCGAGTTTGTCTATCCGTTCGCGAGATATGGGAGTTTGAAGTTAAGGAATGGTTGTGAAACCATCAAAATTTTCGCAAGTCTGATACTTCAAACCCATAACTGGAATGGCCTAGGGTAAAAGTTCACACACCATTGTAATCGGGCGAGCTTCTACTTTCAGATGCAACAGGAATTTCTCGAGTTCGTCAATCCGTTCTCGAGATATGGGGCTTTGAAGTCAAGGAATGGTTGAGCAACCATCAAAATTTTCGCAAGTCTGATACCCGAAACCAATAACTGCTATGGCTTAGGGCAAAAATACACACACCGTTGTAATCGGGCGAGTTTCTACTTTCAGATGCAACAGGAATTTCTCCAGTTCGTCAATCCGTTCGCGAGATATCGGAGTTTGAAGTTAGGGAATGGTTGGGAAATCATCAAAATTTTCGCAAGGCTGATACTCGAAAACAATAACTACAGTGGCCTAGGGGAAAAGTACCCACACCATATTAATCGGGCGAGTTTCTACTTTCAGGTTCAACAGGAAATTCTCGAGTTCGTCTATCCGTTCGCGAGATATGGGAGTTTGAAGTTAAGGAATGGTTGTGAAACCATCAAAATTTTCGCAAGTCTGATACTTCAAACCCATAACTGGAATGGCCTAGGGTAAAAGTTCACACACCATTGTAATCGGGCGAGCTTCTACTTTCAGATGCAACAGGAATTTCTCGAGTTCGTCAATCCGTTCTCGAGATATGGGGCTTTGAAGTCAAGGAATGGTTGAGCAACCATCAAAATTTTCGCAAGTCTGATACCCGAAACCAATAACTGCTATGGCTTAGGGCAAAAATACACACACCGTTGTAATCGGGCGAGTTTCTACTTTCAGATGCAACAGGAATTTCTCCAGTTCGTCAATCCGTTCGCGAGATATCGGAGTTTGAAGTTAGGGAATGGTTGGGAAATCATCAAAATTTTCGCAAGGCTGATACTCGAAAACAATAACTACAGTGGCCTAGGGGAAAAGTACCCACACCATATTAATCGGGCGAGTTTCTACTTTCAGGTTCAACAGGAAATTCTCGAGTTCGTCTATCCGTTCGCGAGATATGGGAGTTTGAAGTTAAGGAATGGTTGAGATACCATCAAAATTTTCGCAAGTCTGATACTCGAAACCAATAACTACAATGGCCTAGGGGAAAAGTACACACACCATAGTAATCGGGCGAGTTTCTACTTTCAGATGCAACAGGAATTTCTCGAGCTCGTCAATCCGTTCGCGAGATATGGGACTTTGAAGTTAAGGAATGTTTGAGAAACCATCAAAATTTTCGCAAGTCTGATACTCGAAAACAATAACTACAGTGGCCTAGGGGAAAAGTACACACACCATATTAATCGGGCGAGTTTCTGCTTTCAGATGCAACAGGAATTTCTCGAGTTCGTCCATCCGTTCGCGAGATATGGGAGTTTGAAGATAAGGAATGGTTGAGAAACCATCGAAATTTTCGCAAGTCTGTTACTCGAAACCAATAACTGGAACGGCGTAGGGGAAAAATACACATACCGTTGTAACCGGGCGAGTTTCTACTTTCAGATGCCACAGGAATTTCTCGAGTTCGTCAATCCGTTCGCGAGATATGGGAGTTTGAAGTTAAGGAATGGTTGAGAAACCATCAAAATTTTGGCAAGTCTGATACTCGAAACAAATAACTGCTATGGCCTAGGGCAAAAATACACACACCGTTGTAATCGGGCGAGCTTCTACTTTCAGATGCAACAGGAATTTCTCGAGTTCGTCAATCCGTTCTCGAGATATGGGGCTTTGAAGTCAAGGAATGGTTGAGCAACCATCAAAATTTTCGCAAGTCTGATACCCGAAACCAATAACTGCTATGGCTTAGGGCAAAAATACACACACCGTTGTAATCGGGCGAGTTTCTACTTTCAGATGCAACAGGAATTTCTCCAGTTCGTCAATCCGTTCGCGAGATATCGGAGTTTGAAGTTAGGGAATGGTTGGGAAATCATCAAAATTTTCGCAAGGCTGATACTCGAAAACAATAACTACAGTGGCCTAGGGGAAAAGTACCCACACCATATTAATCGGGCGAGTTTCTACTTTCAGGTTCAACAGGAAATTCTCGAGTTCGTCTGTCCGTTCGCGAGATATGGGAGTTTGAAGTTAAGGAATGATTGTGAAACCATCAAAATTTTCGCAAGTCTGATACTCCAAACCAATAACTGGAATGGCCTAGGGGAAAAGTACACACACCATTGTAATCGGGCGAGCTTCTACTTTCAGATGCAACAGGAATTTCTCGAGTTCGTCAATCCGTTCGCGAGATATCGGATTTTGAAGTTAAGGAATGGTTGAGAAACCATAAAAATTGTCGCTAGTCTGATACTCGAAAGAAAAAACTACAATGGCCTAGGGGAAAAGTACACACACCATATTAATCAGGCGAGTTTCTACTTTCAGGTGCAATAGGAATTTCTCGACTTCGTCCATCCGTTCGCGAGATATGGGAGTTTGAAGTTAAGGAATGTTTGAGAAACCATCAAAATTTTGGCAAGTCTGATACTCGAAACCAATAACTGCTATGGCCTAGGGGAAAAGCAGACACACCATATTAATCGGTCGAGTTTCTACTTTCAGATGCAACAGGAATTTCTCGAGTTCGTCAATCCGTTCTCGAGATATGGGGCTTTGAAGTTAAGGAATGGTTGAGAAACCATCAAAATTTTGGCAAGTCTGATACTCGAAACCAATAACTACAATGGCCTAGTGGAAAAGTACACACACCATATTAATCGGGCGAGTTTCTACTTTCAGATGCAACAGGAATTTCTCGTGTTCGTCAATCCGTTCGCGAGATATGGGAGTTTGAAGTTAAGGAATGGCTGAGAATCCATCAAAATTTCCGCAAATCTGATACCCGAAACCAATAACTACTATGGCTTAGGGCAAAAATACACACACCGTTGTAATCGGGCGAGTTTCTATTTTCAGATGGAACAGGAATTTTTCCAGTTCGTCAATCCGTTCGCGAGATATCGGAGTTTGAAGTTAAGGAATGTTTGAGAAACCATCAAAATTTTCGCAAGTCTGATACTCGAAAACAATAACTACAGTGGCCTAGGGGAAAAGTACCCACACCATATTAATCGGGCGAGTTTCTACTTTCAGGTGCAACAGGAAATTCTCGAGTTCGTCTATCCGTTCGCGAGGTATGGGAGTTTGAAGTTAAGGAATGGTTGATCAACCATCAAAATTTTCGCAAGTCTGATACCCGAAACCAATAACTACTATGGATTAGGGCAAAAATACACACACCGTTGTAATCGGGCGAGTTTCTACTTTCAGATGCAACAGGAATTTCTCCAGTTCGTCAATCCGTTCGCGAGATATCGGAGTTTGAAGTTAGGGAATGGTTGAGAAATCATCAAAATTTTCGCAAGGCTGATACTCGAAAACAATAACTACAGTGGCCTAGGGGAAAAGTACCCACACCATATTAATCGGGCGAGTTTCTACTTTCAGGTTCAACAGGAAATTCTCGAGTTCGTCTATCCGTTCGCGAGATATGGGAGTTTGAAGTTAAGGAATGATTGTGAAACCATCAAAATTTTCGCAAGTCTGATACTCGAAACCAATAACTACAATGGCCTAGTGGAAAAGTACACACATCATATTAATCGGGCGAGTTTCTGCTTTCAGATGCAACAGGAATTTCTCGAGTTCGTCAATCTGTTCGCGAGATATCGGAGTTTGAAGTTAAGGAATGGTTGAGAAACCATAAAAATTGTCGCTAGTCTGATACTCGAAAGAAAAAACTACAATGGCCTAGGGGAAAAGTACACACACCATATTAATCAGGCGAGTTTCTACTTTCAGGTGCAATAGGAATTTCTCGACTTCGTCTATCCGTTCGCGAGATATGGGAGTTTGAAGTTAAGGAATGGTTGAGAAACCATCAAAATTTTCAAAAGTCTGATACCCGAAACAAATAACTACTATGGCCTAGGGCAAAAATGCACACACCGTTGTAATCGGGCGAGTTTCTACTTTCAGATGCAACAGGAATTTCCCCAGTTCGTCAATCCGTTCGCGAGATATAGGAATTTGATGTTAAGGAATGGTTGAGAAGCCATCAAAATTTTCGCAATTCTGATACTCCAAACCAATAACTGGAATGGTCTAGGGGAAGAGTACACACACCATTGTAATCGGGCGAGCAACTACTTTCCGATGCGACAGGAATTTCTCGAGTTCGTCAATCCGTCCGCGAGATATGGGAGTTTGAAGTTAAGGAATGGTTGAGAAACCATCAAAATTTTCGCAATACTGATACTCGAAAACAATAACTACAATGGCCTAGGGGAAAAGTAGACACACAATATTAATCGGGCGAGTTTCTACTTTCAGATGCAACAGAAATTTCCCGAGTTCGTGAATCCGTTCGCGAGATATGGGAGTTTGAAGTTAAGGAATGGTTGAGAAACCATCAAAATTTTCGCAAGTCTGATACCCGAAAACAATAACTACAATGGCCTAGGGGAAAAGTACACACATCATATTAATCGGGCGAGTTTCTGCTTTCAGATGCAACAGGAATTTCTCGAGTTCGTCAATCTGTTCGCGAGATATCGGAGTTTGAAGTTAAGGAATGGTTGAGAAACCATAAAAATTGTCGCTAGTCTGATACTCGAAAGAAAAAACTACAATGGCCTAGGGGAAAAGTACACACACCATATTAATCAGGCGAGTTTCTACTTTCAGATGCAACAGGAATTTGTCGAGTTCGTCAATCCGTTCGCGAGATATGGGGCTTTGAAGTTAAGGAATGGTTGAGAAACCATCAAAATTTTGGCAAGTCTGATACTCGAAACCAATAACTACAATGGCCTAGGGCAAAAATACACACACCGTTGTAATCGGGCGAGTTTCTACTTTCAGATGCAACAGGAATTTCTCCAGTTCGCCAATCCGTTCGCGAGATATCGGAGTTTGAAGTTAAGGAATGGTTGAGAAACCATCAAAATTTTCGCAAGTCTGATACTCGAAAACAATAACTACAGTGGCCTAGGTGAAAAGTACCCACACCATAATAATCGGGCGAGTTTCTACTTTCAGGTGCAACAGGAAATTCTCGAGTTCGTCTATCCGTTCGCGAGATATGGGAGTTTGAAGTTAAGGAATGGTTGCGAAACCATCAAAATTTTCGCAAGTCTGATACTCCAAACCAATAACTGGAATGGCCTAGGGGAAAAGTACACACACCATTGTAATCGGGCGAGCTTCTACTTTCAGATGCAACAGGAATTTCTCGAGTTCGTCAATCCGTCCTCGAGATATGGGAGTTTGAAGTTAAGGAATGGTTGAGAAACCATCAAAATTTTCGCAAGTCTGATACTCGAAACCAATAACGACAATGGCCTAGGGGAAAAGTACACACATCATATTAATCGGGCGAGTTTCTGCTTTCAGATGCAACAGGAATTTCTCGAGTCCGTCAATCCGTTCGCGAGATATCGGAGTTTGAAGTTAAGGAATGGTTGAGAAACCATCAAAATTGTCGCTAGTCTGATACTCGAAAAAAAAAACTACAATGGCCTAGGGGAAAAGTACACACACCATTGTAATCGGTCGAGCTTCTACTTTCAGATGCAACAGGAATTTCTCCACTTCGTCAATCCGTTCGCGAGATATGGGAGTCTGAAGTTAAGGAATGGTTGAGATACCATCAAAATTTTCGCAAGTCTGATACTCGAAACCAATAACTACAATGGCCTAGGGGAAAAGTACACACACCATAGTAATCGGGCGAGTTTCTACTTTCAGATGCAACAGGAATTTCTCGAGCTCGTCAATCCGTTCGCGAGATATGGGACTTTGAAGTTAAGGAATGTTTGAGAAACCATCAAAATTTTCGCAAGTCTGATACTCGAAAACAATAACTACAGTGGCCTAGGGGAAAAGTACACACATCATATTAATCGGGCGAGTTTCTGCTTTCAGATGCAACAGGAATTTCTCGAGTCCGTCAATCCGTTCGCGAGATATCGGAGTTTGAAGTTAAGGAATGGTTGAGAAACCATCAAAATTGTCGCTAGTCTGATACTCGAAAAAAAAAACTACAATGGCCTAGGGGAAAAGTACACACACCATTGTAATCGGTCGAGCTTCTACTTTCAGATGCAACAGGAATTTCTCCACTTCGTCAATCCGTTCGCGAGATATGGGACTTTGAAGTTAAGGAATGTTTGAGAAACCATCAAAATTTTCGCAAGTCTGATACTCGAAAACAATAACTACAATGGCCTAGGGGAAAAGTACACACATCATATTAATCGGGCGAGTTTCTGCTTTCAGATGCAACAGGAATTTCTCGAGTCCGTCAATCCGTTCGCGAGATATCGGAGTTTGAAGTTAAGGAATGGTTGAGAAACCATCAAAATTGTCGCTAGTCTGATACTCGAAAAAAAAAACTACAATGGCCTAGGGGAAAAGTACACACACCATTGTAATCGGTCGAGCTTCTACTTTCAGATGCAACAGGAATTTCTCCACTTCGTCAATCCGTTCGCGAGATATGGGAGTCTGAAGTTAAGGAATGGTTGAGATACCATCAAAATTTTCGCAAGTCTGATACTCGAAACCAATAACTACAATGGCCTAGGGGAAAAGTACACACACCATAGTAATCGGGCGAGTTTCTACTTTCAGATGCAACAGGAATTTCTCGAGCTCGTCAATCCGTTCGCGAGATATGGGACTTTGAAGTTAAGGAATGTTTGAGAAACCATCAAAATTTTCGCAAGTCTGATACTCGAAAACAATAACTACAGTGGCCTAGGGGAAAAGTACACACACCATATTAATCGGGCGAGTTTCTGCTTTCAGATGCAACAGGAATTTCTCGAGTTCGTCCATCCGTTCGCGAGATATGGGAGTTTGAAGATAAGGAATGGTTGAGAAACCATCGAAATTTTCGCGAGTCTGTTACTCGAAACCAATAACTGGAACGGCGTAGGGGAAAAATACACATACCGTTGTAACCGGGCGAGTTTCTACTTTCAGATGCCACAGGAATTTCTCGAGTTCGTCAATCCGTTCGCGAGATATGGGAGTTTGAAGTTAAGGAATGGTTGAGAAACCATCAAAATTTTGGCAAGTCTGATACTCGAAACAAATAACTGCTATGGCCTAGGGGAAAAGTAGACACACCATATTAATCGGGCGAGTTTCTACTTTCAGGTGCAATAGGAAATTCTCGAGTTTGTCTATCCGTTCGCGAGATATGGGAGTTTGAAGTTAAGGAATGGTTGTGAAACCATCAAAATTTTCGCAAGTCTGATACTTCAAACCCATAACTGGAATGGCCTAGGGTAAAAGTTCACACACCATTGTAATCGGGCGAGCTTCTACATTCAGATGCAACAGGAATTTCTCAAGTTCGTCTATCCGTTCTCGAGATATGGGGCTTTGAAGTCAAGGAATGGTTGAGCAACCATCAAAATTTTCGCAAGTCTGATACCCGAAACCAATAACTGCTATGGCTTAGGGCAAAAATACACACACCTTTGTAATCGGGCGAGTTTCTACTTTCAGATGCAACAGGAATTTCTCCAGTTCGTCAATCCGTTCGCGAGATATCGGAGTTTGAAGTTAGGGAATGGTTGGGAAATCATCAAAATTTTCGCAAGGCTGATACTCGAAAACAATAACTACAGTGGCCTAGGGGAAAAGTACCCACACCATATTAATCGGGCGAGTTTCTACTTTCAGGTTCAACAGGAAATTCTCGAGTTCGTCTATCCGTTCGCGAGATATGGGAGTTTGAAGTTAAGGAATGATTGTGAAACCATCAAAATTTTCGCAAGTCTGATACTCCAAACCAATAACTGGAATGGCCTAGGGGAAAAGTACACACACCATTGTAATCGGGCGAGCTTCTACTTTCAGATGCAACAGGAATTTCTCGAGTTCGTCAATCCGTTCGCGAGATATCGGAGTTTGAAGTTAAGGAATGGTTGAGAAACCATAAAAATTGTCGCTAGTCTGATACTCGAAAGAAAAAACTACAATGGCCTAGGGGAAAAGTACACACACCATATTAATCAGGCGAGTTTCTACTTTCAGGTGCAATAGGAATTTCTCGACTTCGTCTATCCGTTCGCGAGATATGGGAGTTTGAAGTTAAGGAATGTTTGAGAAACCATCAAAATTTTGGCAAGTCTGATACTCGAACCCAATAACTACAATGGCCTAGTGGAAAAGTACACACACCATATTAATCGGGCGAGTTTCTACTTTCAGATGCAACAGGAATTTCTCGTGTTCGTCAATCCGTTCGCGAGATATGGGAGTTTGAAGTTAAGGAATGGTTGAGAAGCCATCAAAATTTTCGCAAGTCTGATACCGGAAACCAATAACTACTATGGCTTAGGGCAAAGATTCACATACCGTTGTAATGGGACGAGTTTCTGCGTTCAGATGGAACAGGAATTTCTCGAGTTCGTCAATCCGTTCGCGAGATATGGGAGTTTGAAGTTAAGGAATGGTTGAGAAACCATCAAAATTTGCGCAAGTATGATACTCGAAACCAATAACTGGAATGGCATAGGGGAAAAGTACACACACCCTTGTAATCGGGCGAGTTTCTGCTTTCAGATGCAACAGGATTTTCTCGAGTTCGTCAATCCGTTCGCGAGATATGGGAGTTTGAAGTTAAGGAATGGTTGAGAAACCATCAAAATTTTCGCAAGCCTGATACTCGAAACCAATAACTACAATGGCCTAGAGCAAAAATACACATACCGTTGTAATCGGGCGAGTTTCTACTTTCAGATGCAACAGGAATTTTTCGAGATCGTCAATCCGTTCGCGAGATATATGAGTTTGAAGTTAAGGAATGGTTGAGAAACCATCAAAATTTTCGCAAGTGTGATACTAGAAATCAATAACTACTATGGCCTAGGGCAAAAATACACATACCGTTGTAATCGGGCGAGTTTCTACTTTCAGATGCAACAGGAATTTCTCGTGTTCGGCAATCCGCTCGCGAGATATGGGAGTTTGAAGTTAAGGAATAGTTGAGAAACACATCAAAATTTTCGCAAGTCTGATACTCGAAACCAATAACTAATATGGCCTAGGGGAAAAATTCACATACCGTTGTAATCGGACGAGCGTCTACTTTCAGATGCAACAGGAATTTCTCGTGTTCGTCAATCCGTTCGCGAGATATGGGAGTTTGAAGTTAAGGAATGGTTGAGAAACCATCAAAATTTTCGCAAGTCTGATACTCGAAACCAATAACTGGAATGGCATAGGGGAAAAGTACACTCACCCTTGTAATCGGGCGAGTTTCTGCTTTCAGATGCAACAGGATTTTCTCGAGTTCGTCAATCCGTTCGCGAGATATGGGAGTTTGAAGTTAAGGAATGGTTGAGAAACCATCAAAATTTACGCAAGGCTGATTCTCGAAACCAATAACTAATATGGCCTAGGGGAAAAATACACATACCGTTGTAATCGGGCGAGCGTCTACTTTCAGACGCAACAGGAATTTCTCGTGTTCGTCAATCCGTTCGCGAGATATGGGAATTTGAAGTTAAGGAATGGTTCAGATACCATCAAAATTTTCGCAAGTCTGATACTCGAAAACAATAACTGGAATGGCATAGGGGAAAAGTACACAGACCATTGCAATCGGGCGAGTTTCTACTTTCAGATGCAACAGGAATTTCTCGAGTTCGTCAATCCGTTCGCGAGATATGGGAGTTTGAAGTTAAGGAATGGTTGAGGAACCATCAAAATTTTCGGAAGGCTGATACTCGAAACCAATAACTAATATAGCCAGGAGTAAAATACACATACCGTTGTAATCGGGCGAGCGTCTACTTTCAGATGCAACAGGAATTTCTCGAGATCGTTAATCCGTTCGCGAGATATATGAGTTTGAAGTTAAGGAATGGTTGAGAAACCATCAAAATTTTCGAAGTGTGATACTAGAAATCAATAACTACTCTGGCCTGGGGCAAAAATACACATACCGTTGTAATCGGGCGAGTTTCTACTTTCAGATGCAACAGGAATTTCTCGAGTTCGTCAATCCGTTCGCGAGATATGGGAGTTTGAAGTTAAGGAATAGTTGAGAAACACATCAAAATTTTCGCAAGTCTGATACTCGAAACCAATAACTACTATGGCCTAGGGCAAAGATTCACATACCGTTGTAATGGGACGAGTTTCTGCGTTCAGATGGAACAGGAATTTCTCGAGTTCGTCAATCCGTTCGCGAGATATGGGAGTTTGAAGTTAAGGAATGGTTGAGAAACCATCAAAATTTTCGCAAGCCTGATACTCGAAACCAATAACTACAATGGCCTAGAGCAAAAATACACATACCGTTGTAATCGGACGAGTTTCTACTTTCAGATGCAACAGGAATTTTTCGAGATCGTCAATCCGTTCGCGAGATATATGAGTTTGAAGTTAAGGAATGGTTGAGAAACCATCAAAATTTTCGCAAGTGTGATACTAGAAATCAATAACTACTATGGCCTAGGGCAAAAATACACATACCGTTGTAATCGGGCGAGTTTCTACTTTCAGATGCAACAGGAATTTCTCGTGTTCGGCAATCCGCTCGCGAGATATGGGAGTTTGAAGTTAAGGAATAGTTGAGAAACACATCAAAATTTTCGCAAGTCTGATACTCGAAACCAATAACTACTATGGCCTAGGGCAAAGATTCACATACCGTTGTAATGGGGCGAGTTTCTGCGTTCAGATGGAACAGGAATTTCTCGAGTTCGTCAATCCGTTCGCGAGATATGGGAGTTTGAAGTTAAGGAATGGTTGAGGAACCATCAAAATTTTCGCAAGGCTGATACTCGAAACCAATAACTAATATGGCCTAGGGGAAAAATACACATACCGTTGTAATCGGACGAGTTTCTACTTTCAGATGTAACAGCAATTCCTCGAGTTCGTCAATCCGTTCCCGAGATATGGGAGTTTGAAGTTAAGGAATGGTTGAGAAACTATCAAAATTTTCGCAAGTCTGATACTCGAAACCAATAACTACTATGGCCTAGGGCAAAAATACACATACCGTTGTGATCGGGCGAGTTTCTGCTTTCAGATGCAACAGGAATTTCTCGAGTTCGTCAATCCGTTCGCGAGATATGGGAGTTTGAAGTTAAGGAATGGTTGAGAAACCATCAAAATTTTCGCAAGTCTGATACTCGAAACCAATAACTACTATGGCCTAGGGCAAAGTAACACATACCGTTGTAATCGGACGAGCGTCTACTTTCAGATGCAACAGGAATTTCTCGAGATCGTCAATCCGTTCCCGAGATACGGGAGTTCGAAGTTAAGGAATGGTTGAGAAACCATCAAAATTTTCGCAAGACTGATACTCGAAACCAATAACTCCAATGGCCTGGGGCAAAAATACACATACGGTTGTTATCGGGCGAGTTTCTGCTTTCAGATGCAACAGGAATTTCTCGTGTTCGTCAATCCGTTCGCGAGATATGGGAGTTTGAAGTTAAGGAATGGTTGAGAAACCATCAAAATTTTCGCAAGTCTGATACTCGAAACCAATAACTGGAATGGCCTAGGGGAAAAGTACACACACCATTGTAATCGGACGAGTTTCTACTTTCAGATGCAACAGGAATTTCGTGAGTTCGTCAATCCGTTCGCGAGATATGGGAGTTTGAAGTTAAGGAATGGTTGAGGAACCATCAAAATTTTCGCAAGGCTGATATTCGAAACCAATAACTAATATGGCCTAGGGGAAAAATACACATACCGTTGTAATCGGACGAGTTTCTACTTTCAGATGTAACAGCAATTTCTCGTGTTCGTCAATCCGTTCGCGAGATATGGGAGTTTGAAGTTAAGGAATGGTTGAGAAACCATCAAAATTTTCGCAAGTCTGATACTCGAAACCAATAACTGGAATGGCCTAGGGGAAAAGTACACACACCCTTGTAATCGGGCGAGTTTCTGCTTTCAGATGCAACAGGATTTTCTTGAGTTCGTCAATCCGTTCGCGAGATATGGGAGTTTGAAGTTAAGGAATGGTTGAGAAACCATCAAAATTTTCGCAAGTCTGATACTCGAAACCAATAACTACTATGGCCTAGGGCAAAGTATCACATACCGTTGTAATCGGACGAGCGTCTACTTTCAGATGCAACAGGAATTTCTCGTGTTCGTCAATCCGTTCGCGAGATATGGGAGTTTGAAGTTAAGGAATGGTTGAGAAACCATCAAAATTTTCGCAAGTCTGATACTCGAAACCAATAACTGGAATGGCATAGGGGAGAAGTACACACACCATTGTAATCGGACGAGTTTCTAATTTCAGATGTAACAGCAATTTCTCGAGTTCGTCAATCCGTTCCCGAGATATGGGAGTTGGAAGTTAAGGAATGGTTGAGAAACTATCAAAATTTTCGCAAGTCTGATACTCGAAACCAGTAACTACTATGGCCTAGGGCAAAAATACACATACCGTTGTGATCGGGCGAGTTTCTGCTTTCAGATGCAACAGGAATTTCTCGAGTTCGTCAACCCGTTCGCGAGATATGGGAGTTTGAAGTTAAGGAATGGTTGAGAAACCATCAAAATTTTCGCAAGTCTGATACTCGAAACCAATAACTACTATGGCCTAGGGCAAAGTATCACATACCGTTGTAATGGGACGAGTTTCTGCGTTCAGATGCAACAGGAATTTCTCGAGTTCGTCTATCCGTTCGCGAGATATGGGAGTTTGAAGTTAAGGAATGGTTGAGGAACCATCAAAATTTTCGCAAGGCTGATATTCGAAACCAATAACTAATATGGCCTAGGGGAAAAATACACATACCGTTGTAATCGGACGAGTTTCTACTTTCAGATGTAACAGCAATTTCTCGTGTTCGTCAATCCGTTCGCGAGATATGGGAGTTTGAAGTTAAGGAATGGTTGAGAAACCATCAAAATTTTCGCAAGTCTGATACTCGAAACCAATAACTGGAATGGCCTAGGGGAAAAGTACACACACCCTTGTAATCGGGCGAGTTTCTGCTTTCAGATGCAACAGGATTTTCTTGAGTTCGTCAATCCGTTCGCGAGATATGGGAGTTTGAAGTTAAGGAATGGTTGAGAAACCATCAAAATTTTCGCAAGTCTGATACTCGAAACCAATAACTACTATGGCCTAGGGCAAAGTATCACATACCGTTGTAATCGGACGAGCGTCTACTTTCAGATGCAACAGGAATTTCTCGTGTTCGTCAATCCGTTCGCGAGATATGGGAGTTTGAAGTTAAGGAATGGTTGAGAAACCATCAAAATTTTCGCAAGTCTGATACTCGAAACCAATAACTGGAATGGCATAGGGGAAAAGTACACACACCATTGTAGTCGGACGAGTTTCTACTTTCAGATGTAACAGCAATTTCTCGAGTTCGTCAATCCGTTCCCGAGATATGGGAGTTTGAAGTTAAGGAATGATTGAGAAACTATCAAAATTTTCACAAGTCTGATACTCGAAACCAGTAACTACTATGGCCTAGGGCAAAAATACACATACCGTTGTGATCGGGCGAGTTTCTGCTTTCAGATGCAACAGGAATTTCTCGAGTTCGTCAACCCGTTCGCGAGATATGGGAGTTTGAAGTTAAGGAATGGTTGAGAAACCATCAAAATTTTCGCAAGTCTGATACTCGAAACCAATAACTACAATGGCCTAGGGCAAAAATACACATACGGTTGTAATCGGGCGAGTTTCTGCTTTCAGATGCAACAGGAATTTCTCGAGATCGTCAATCCGTTCCCGAGATACGGGAGTTCGAAGTTAAGGAATGGTTGAGAAACCATCAAAATTTTCGCAAGTCTGATACTCGAAACCAATAACTACAATGGCCTGGGGCAAAAATACACATACGGTTGTAATCGGGCGAGTTTCTGCTTTCAGATGCAACAGGAATTTCTCGTGTTCGTCAATCCGTTCGCGAGATATGGGAGTTTGAAGTTAAGGAATGGTTGAGAAACCATCAAAATTTTCGCAAGTCTGATACTCGAAACCAATAACTGGAATGGCCTAGGGGAAAAGTACACACACCATTGTAATCGGACGAGTTTCTACTTTCAGATGCAACAGGAATTTCTTGAGTTCGTCAATCCGTTCGCGAGATGTGGGAGTTTGATGTTAAGGAATGGTTGAGAAACTATCAAAATTTTCGCAAGTCTGATACTCGAAACCAATAACTACTATGGCCTAGGGCAAAAATACAAATACCGTTGTGATCGGGCGAGTTTCTGCTTTCAGATGCAACAGGAATTTCTCGAGTTCGTCAACCCGTTCGCGAGATATGGGAGTTTGAAGTTAAGGAATGGTTGAGAAACCATCAAAATTTTCGCAAGTCTGATACTCGAAACCAATAACTACAATGGCCTAGGGCAAAAATACACATACGGTTGTAATCGGGCGAGTTTCTGCTTTCAGATGCAACAGGAATTTCTCGAGATCGTCAATCCGTTCCCGAGATACGGGAGTTCGAAGTTAAGGAATGGTTGAGAAACCATCAAAATTTTCGCAAGTCTGATACTCGAAACCAATAACTACAATGGCCTGGGGCAAAAATACACATACGGTTGTAATCGGGCGAGTTTCTGCTTTCAGATGCAACAGGAATTTCTCGTGTTCGTCAATCCGTTCGCGAGATATGGGAGATTGAAGTTAAGGAATGGTTGAGAAACCATCAAAATTTTCGCAAGTCTGATACTCGAAACCAATAATTGGAATGGCCTAGGGGAAAAGTACACACACCATTGTAATCGGACGAGTTTCTACTTTCAGATGCAACAGGATTTTCTCCAGTTCGTCAATCCGTTCGCGAGATATGGGAGTTTGAAGTTAAGGAATGGTTGAGAAACCATTAAAATTTTCGCAAGTCTGATACTCGAAACCAATAACTACAATGGCCTAGGGCAAAAATACACATACCGTTGTAATCGGTCGAGCGTCGAGTTTCAGATGCAACAGGAATTTCTCGTGTTCGTCAATCCGTTCGCGAGATATGGGTGTTTGAAGTTAAGGAATGGTTGAGAAACCATCAAAATTTTCGCAAGTGTGATACTAGAAATCAATAACTAATATGGCCTAGGGGAAAAATACACATACCGTTGTAATCGGACGAGCGTCTACTTTCAGATGCAACAGGAATTTCTCGTGTTTGTCAATCCGTTCGCGAGATATGGGAGTTTGATGTGAAGGAATGGTTGAGAAACTATCAAAATTTTCGCAAGTCTGATACTCGAAACCAATAACTACTATGGCCTAGGGCAAAAATACACATACCGTTGTGAACGGGCGAGTTTCTGCTTTCAGATGCAACAGGAATTTCTCGAGTTCTTCAACCCGTTCGCGAGATATGGGAGTTTGAAGTTAAGGAATGGTTGAGAAACCATCAAAATTTTCGCAAGTCTGATACTCGAAACCAATAACTACAATGGCCTAGGGCAAAAATACACATACCGTTGTAATCGGGCGAGCGTCGAGTTTCAGATGCAACAGGAATTTCTCGTGTTCGTCAATCCGTTCGCGAGATATGGGAGTTTGAAGTTAAGGAATGGTTGAGAAACCATCAAAATTTTCGCAAGTCTGATACTCGAAACCAATAATTGGAATGGCCTAGGGGAAAAGTACACACACCATTGTAATCGGACGAGTTTCTACTTTCAGATGCAACAGGAATTTCTCGAGTTTGTCAATCCGTTCGCGAGATATGGGAGTTTGAAATTAAGGAATGGTTGAGAAACTATCAAAATTTTCGCAAGTCTGATACACGAAACCAATAACTACTATTGCCTAGAGCAAAAATACATATACCGTTGTAATCGGGCGAGTTTCTGCTTTCAGATTGAACAGGAATTTCTCGAGTTTGTCAATCCGTTCGCGAGATATGGGAATTTGAATTTATGGAATGGTTTTGAAACCATCAAAATTTTCCCAAGTGTGATACTCGAAACCAATAACTAAAATGGCCTAGGGCAAAAATACACATGCCGTTGTAATCGGGCGAGTTTCTGCTATCAGATGCAACAGGATTTTCTCGAGTTCGTCCATCCGTTCGCGAGATATGGGAGTTTGAAGTTAAGGAATGGTTGAGAAACCATCAAAATTTTCGCAAGTCTGATACTCGAAACCAATAACTACAATGGCCTAGGGCAAAAATACACATACCGTTGTAATCGGGCGAGCGTCGACTTTCAGATGCAACAGGAATTTCTCGTGTTCGTCAATCCGTTCGCGAGATATGGGAGTTTGAAGTTAAGGAATGGTTGAGAAACCATCAAAATTTTCGCAAGTGTGATACTAGAAATCAATAACTAATATGGCCTAGGGGAAAAATACACATACCGTTGTAATCGGACGAGCGTCTACTTTCAGATGCAACAGGAATTTCTCGTGTTCGTCAATCCGTTCGCGAGATATGGGAGTTTGAAGTTAAGGAATGGTTGAGAAACCATCAAAATTTTCGCAAGTCTGATACTCGAAACCAATAACTGGAATGGCCTAGGGGAAAAGTACACACACCATTGTTATCGGACGAGTTTCTACTTTCAGATGCAACAGGAATTTCTCGAGTTCGTCAATCCGTTCGCGAGATATGGGAGTTTGATGTTAAGGAATGGTTGAGAAACTATCAAAATTTTCGCAAGTCTGATACTCGAAACCAATAACTACTATGGCCTAGGCCAAAAATACACATACCGTTGTGATCGGGCGAGTTTCTGCTTTCAGATGCAACAGGAATTTCTCGAGTTCGTCAACCCGTTCGCTAGATATGGGAGTTTGAAGTTAAGGAATGGTTGAGAAACCATCAAAATTTTCGCAAGTCTGATACTCGAAACCAATAACTACAATGGCCTAGGGCAAAAATACACATACGGTTGTAATCGGGCGAGTTTCTGCTTTCAGATGCAACAGGAATTTCTCGAGATCGTCAATCCGTTCGCGAGATACGGGAGTTCGAAGTTAAGGAATGGTTGAGAAACCATCAAAATTTTCGCAAGTCTGATACTCGAAACCAATAACTACAATGGCCTAGGGCAAAAATACACATACGGTTGTAATCGGGCGAGTTTCTGCTTTCAGATGCAACAGGAACTTCTCGTGTTCGTCAATCCGTTCGCGAGATATGGGAGTTTGAAGTTAAGGAATGGTTGAGAAACCATCAAAATTTTCGCAAGTCTGATACTCGAAACCAATAATTGGAATGGCCTAGGTGAAAAGTACACACACCATTGTAATCGGACGAGTTTCTACTTTCAGATGCAACAGGAATTTCTCGAGTTCGTCAATCCGTTCGCGAGATATGGGAGTTTGAAATTAAGGAATGGTTGAGAAACTATCAAAATTTTCGCAAGTCTGATACACGAAACCAATAACTACTATTGCCTAGGGCAAAAATACATATACCGTTGTAATCGGGCGAGTTTCTGCTTTCAGATGGAACAGGAATTTCTCGAGTTCGTCAATCCGTTCGCGAGATATGGGAGTTTGAATTTATGGAATGGTTTTGAAACCATCAAAATTTTCCCAAGTGTGATACTCGAAACCAATAACTAAAATGGCCTAGGGCAAAAATACACATGCCGTTGTAATCGGGCGAGTTTCTGCTATCAGATGCAACAGGATTTTCTCGAGTTCGTCAATCCGTTCGCGAGATATGGGAGTTTGAAGTTAAGGAATGGTTGAGAAACCATCAAAATTTTCGCAAGTCTGATACTCGAAACCAATAACTACAATGGCCTAGGGCAAAAATACACATACCGTTGTAACCGGGCGAGTTTCTACTTTCAGATGCCACAGGAATTTCTCGAGTTCGTCAATCCGTTCGCGAGATATGGGAGTTTGAAGTTAAGGAATGGTTGAGAAACCATCAAAATTTTGGCAAGTCTGATACTCGAAACCAATAATTGGAATGGCCTAGGGGAAAAGTACACACACCATTGTAATCGGACGAGTTTCTACTTTCAGATGCAACAGGAATTTCTCGAGTTCGTCAATCCGTTCGCGAGATATGGGAGTTTGAAATTAAGGAATGGTTGAGAAACTATCAAAATTTTCGCAAGTCTGATACTCGAAACCAGTAACTACTATGGCCTAGGGCAAAAATACACATACCGTTGTAATCGGGCGAGTTTCTGCTTTCAGATGCAACAGGAATTTCTCGAGTTCGTCAACCCGTTCGCGAGATATGGGAGTTTGAAGTTAAGGAATGGTTGAGAAACCATCAAAATTTTCGCAAGTCTGATACTCGAAACCAATAACTACTATGGCCTAGGGCAAAGTATCACATACCGTTGTAATGGGACGAGTTTCTGCGTTCAGATGCAACAGGAATTTCTCGAGTTCGTCTATCCGTTCGCGAGATATGGGAGTTTGAAGTTAAGGAATGGTTGAGGAACCATCAAAATTTTCGCAAGGCTGATATTCGAAACCAATAACTAATATGGCCTAGGGGAAAAATACACATACCGTTGTAATCGGACGAGTTTCTACTTTCAGATGTAACAGCAATTTCTCGTGTTCGTCAATCCGTTCGCGAGATATGGGAGTTTGAAGTTAAGGAATGGTTGAGAAACCATCAAAATTTTCGCAAGTCTGATACTCGAAACCAATAACTGGAATGGCCTAGGGGAAAAGTACACACACCCTTGTAATCGGGCGAGTTTCTGCTTTCAGATGCAACAGGATTTTCTTGAGTTCGTCAATCCGTTCGCGAGATATGGGAGTTTGAAGTTAAGGAATGGTTGAGAAACCATCAAAATTTTCGCAAGTCTGATACTCGAAACCAATAACTACTATGGCCTAGGGCAAAGTATCACATACCGTTGTAATCGGACGAGCGTCTACTTTCAGATGCAACAGGAATTTCTCGTGTTCGTCAATCCGTTCGCGAGATATGGGAGTTTGAAGTTAAGGAATGGTTGAGAAACCATCAAAATTTTCGCAAGTCTGATACTCGAAACCAATAACTGGAATGGCATAGGGGAAAAGTACACACACCATTGTAGTCGGACGAGTTTCTACTTTCAGATGTAACAGCAATTTCTCGAGTTCGTCAATCCGTTCCCGAGATATGGGAGTTTGAAGTTAAGGAATGATTGAGAAACTATCAAAATTTTCACAAGTCTGATACTCGAAACCAGTAACTACTATGGCCTAGGGCAAAAATACACATACCGTTGTGATCGGGCGAGTTTCTGCTTTCAGATGCAACAGGAATTTCTCGAGTTCGTCAACCCGTTCGCGAGATATGGGAGTTTGAAGTTAAGGAATGGTTGAGAAACCATCAAAATTTTCGCAAGTCTGATACTCGAAACCAATAACTACAATGGCCTAGGGCAAAAATACACATACGGTTGTAATCGGGCGAGTTTCTGCTTTCAGATGCAACAGGAATTTCTCGAGATCGTCAATCCGTTCCCGAGATACGGGAGTTCGAAGTTAAGGAATGGTTGAGAAACCATCAAAATTTTCGCAAGTCTGATACTCGAAACCAATAACTACAATGGCCTGGGGCAAAAATACACATACGGTTGTAATCGGGCGAGTTTCTGCTTTCAGATGCAACAGGAATTTCTCGTGTTCGTCAATCCGTTCGCGAGATATGGGAGTTTGAAGTTAAGGAATGGTTGAGAAACCATCAAAATTTTCGCAAGTCTGATACTCGAAACCAATAACTGGAATGGCCTAGGGGAAAAGTACACACACCATTGTAATCGGACGAGTTTCTACTTTCAGATGCAACAGGAATTTCTTGAGTTCGTCAATCCGTTCGCGAGATGTGGGAGTTTGATGTTAAGGAATGGTTGAGAAACTATCAAAATTTTCGCAAGTCTGATACTCGAAACCAATAACTACTATGGCCTAGGGCAAAAATACAAATACCGTTGTGATCGGGCGAGTTTCTGCTTTCAGATGCAACAGGAATTTCTCGAGTTCGTCAACCCGTTCGCGAGATATGGGAGTTTGAAGTTAAGGAATGGTTGAGAAACCATCAAAATTTTCGCAAGTCTGATACTCGAAACCAATAACTACAATGGCCTAGGGCAAAAATACACATACGGTTGTAATCGGGCGAGTTTCTGCTTTCAGATGCAACAGGAATTTCTCGAGATCGTCAATCCGTTCCCGAGATACGGGAGTTCGAACTTAAGGAATGGTTGAGAAACCATCAAAATTTTCGCAAGTCTGATACTCGAAACCAATAACTACAATGGCCTGGGGCAAAAATACACATACGGTTGTAATCGGGCGAGTTTCTGCTTTCAGATGCAACAGGAATTTCTCGTGTTCGTCAATCCGTTCGCGAGATATGGGAGATTGAAGTTAAGGAATGGTTGAGAAACCATCAAAATTTTCGCAAGTCTGATACTCGAAACCAATAATTGGAATGGCCTAGGGGAAAAGTACACACACCATTGTAATCGGACGAGTTTCTACTTTCAGATGCAACAGGATTTTCTCCAGTTCGTCAATCCGTTCGCGAGATATGGGAGTTTGAAGTTAAGGAATGGTTGAGAAACCATTAAAATTTTCGCAAGTCTGATACTCGAAACCAATAACTACAATGGCCTAGGGCAAAAATACACATACCGTTGTAATCGGTCGAGCGTCGAGTTTCAGATGCAACAGGAATTTCTCGTGTTCGTCAATCCGTTCGCGAGATATGGGTGTTTGAAGTTAAGGAATGGTTGAGAAACCATCAAAACTTTCGCAAGTGTGATACTAGAAATCAATAACTAATATGGCCTAGGGGAAAAATACACATACCGTTGTAATCGGACGAGCGTCTACTTTCAGATGCAACAGGAATTTCTCGTGTTTGTCAATCCGTTCGCGAGATATGGGAGTTTGATGTGAAGGAATGGTTGAGAAACTATCAAAATTTTCGCAAGTCTGATACTCGAAACCAATAACTACTATGGCCTAGGGCAAAAATACACATACCGTTGTGAACGGGCGAGTTTCTGCTTTCAGATGCAACAGGAATTTCTCGAGTTCTTCAACCCGTTCGCGAGATATGGGAGTTTGAAGTTAAGGAATGGTTGAGAAACCATCAAAATTTTCGCAAGTCTGATACTCGAAACCAATAACTACAATGGCCTAGGGCAAAAATACACATACCGTTGTAATCGGGCGAGCGTCGAGTTTCAGATGCAACAGGAATTTCTCGTGTTCGTCAATCCGTTCGCGAGATATGGGAGTTTGAAGTTAAGGAATGGTTGAGAAACCATCAAAATTTTCGCAAGTCTGATACTCGAAACCAATAATTGGAATGGCCTAGGGGAAAAGTACACACACCATTGTAATCGGACGAGTTTCTACTTTCAGATGCAACAGGAATTTCTCGAGTTCGTCAATCCGTTCGCGAGATATGGGAGTTTGAAATTAAGGAATGGTTGAGAAACTATCAAAATTTTCGCAAGTCTGATACACGAAACCAATAACTACTATTGCCTAGAGCAAAAATACATATACCGTTGTAATCGGGCGAGTTTCTGCTTTCAGATTGAACAGGAATTTCTCGAGTTTGTCAATCCGTTCGCGAGATATGGGAATTTGAATTTATGGAATGGTTTTGAAACCATCAAAATTTTCCCAAGTGTGATACTCGAAACCAATAACTAAAATGGCCTAGGGCAAAAATACACATGCCGTTGTAATCGGGCGAGTTTCTGCTATCAGATGCAACAGGATTTTCTCGAGTTCGTCCATCCGTTCGCGAGATATGGGAGTTTGAAGTTAAGGAATGGTTGAGAAACCATCAAAATTTTCGCAAGTCTGATACTCGAAACCAATAACTACAATGGCCTAGGGCAAAAATACACATACCGTTGTAATCGGGCGAGCGTCGACTTTCAGATGCAACAGGAATTTCTCGTGTTCGTCAATCCGTTCGCGAGATATGGGAGTTTGAAGTTAAGGAATGGTTGAGAAACCATCAAAATTTTCGCAAGTGTGATACTAGAAATCAATAACTAATATGGCCTAGGGGAAAAATACACATACCGTTGTAATCGGACGAGCGTCTACTTTCAGATGCAACAGGAATTTCTCGTGTTCGTCAATCCGTTCGCGAGATATGGGAGTTTGAAGTTAAGGAATGGTTGAGAAACCATCAAAATTTTCGCAAGTCTGATACTCGAAACCAATAACTGGAATGGCCTAGGGGAAAAGTACACACACCATTGTTATCGGACGAGTTTCTACTTTCAGATGCAACAGGAATTTCTCGAGTTCGTCAATCCGTTCGCGAGATATGGGAGTTTGATGTTAAGGAATGGTTGAGAAACTATCAAAATTTTCGCAAGTCTGATACTCGAAACCAATAACTACTATGGCCTAGGCCAAAAATACACATACCGTTGTGATCGGGCGAGTTTCTGCTTTCAGATGCAACAGGAATTTCTCGAGTTCGTCAACCCGTTCGCTAGATATGGGAGTTTGAAGTTAAGGAATGGTTGAGAAACCATCAAAATTTTCGCAAGTCTGATACTCGAAACCAATAACTACAATGGCCTAGGGCAAAAATACACATACGGTTGTAATCGGGCGAGTTTCTGCTTTCAGATGCAACAGGAATTTCTCGAGATCGTCAATCCGTTCGCGAGATACGGGAGTTCGAAGTTAAGGAATGGTTGAGAAACCATCAAAATTTTCGCAAGTCTGATACTCGAAACCAATAACTACAATGGCCTAGGGCAAAAATACACATACGGTTGTAATCGGGCGAGTTTCTGCTTTCAGATGCAACAGGAACTTCTCGTGTTCGTCAATCCGTTCGCGAGATATGGGAGTTTGAAGTTAAGGAATGGTTGAGAAACCATCAAAATTTTCGCAAGTCTGATACTCGAAACCAATAATTGGAATGGCCTAGGTGAAAAGTACACACACCATTGTAATCGGACGAGTTTCTACTTTCAGATGCAACAGGAATTTCTCGAGTTCGTCAATCCGTTCGCGAGATATGGGAGTTTGAAATTAAGGAATGGTTGAGAAACTATCAAAATTTTCGCAAGTCTGATACACGAAACCAATAACTACTATTGCCTAGGGCAAAAATACATATACCGTTGTAATCGGGCGAGTTTCTGCTTTCAGATGGAACAGGAATTTCTCGAGTTCGTCAATCCGTTCGCGAGATATGGGAGTTTGAATTTATGGAATGGTTTTGAAACCATCAAAATTTTCCCAAGTGTGATACTCGAAACCAATAACTAAAATGGCCTAGGGCAAAAATACACATGCCCTTGTAATCGGGCGAGTTTCTGCTATCAGATGCAACAGGATTTTCTCGAGTTCGTCAATCCGTTCGCGAGATATGGGAGTTTGAAGTTAAGGAATGGTTGAGAAACCATCAAAATTTTCGCAAGTCTGATACTCGAAACCAATAACTACAATGGCCTAGGGCAAAAATACACATACCGTTGTAATCGGGCGAGCGTCGACTTTCAGATGAAACAGGAATTTCTCGTGTTCGTCAATCCGTTCGCGAGATATGGGAGTTTGAAGTTAAGGAATGGTTGAGAAACCATCAAAATTTTCGCAAGTCTGATACTCGAAACCAATAATTGGAATGGCCTAGGGGAAGAGTACACACACCATTGTAATCGGACGAGTTTCTACTTTAAGATGCAACAGGAATTTCTCGAGTTCGTCAATCCGTTCGCGAGATATGGGAGTTTGAAATTAAGGAATGGTTGAGAAACTATCAAAATTATCGTAAGTCTGATACTCGAAACCAATAACTACTATGGCCTAGGGCAAAATTACACATACCGTTGTAATCGGGCGAGTTTCGGCTTTCATATGCAACAGGATTTTCTCGAGTTCGTCAATCCGTTCGCGAGATGTGGGAGTTTGAAGTTAAGGAATGGTTGAGAAACCATCAAAATTTTCGCAAGTCTGATACTCGAAACCAATAACTACAATGCCCTAGGGCAAAAATACACACACGCTTGTAATCGGGCGAGTTTCTGCTTTCAGATGGAACAGGAATTTCTCGAGTTCGTCAATCCGTTCGCGAGATATGGGAGTTTGAATTTATGGAATGGTATTGAAACCATCAAAATTTTCCAAAGTGTGATACTCGAAACCAATAACTAAAATGGCCTAGGGCAAAAATACACATGCCGTTGTAATCGGGCGAGTTTCTGCTATCAGATGCAACAGGATTTTCTCGAGTTCGTCAATCCGTTCGCGAGATATGGGACTTTGAAGTTAAGGAATGGTTAAGAAACCATCAAAATTTTCGCAAGTCTGATACTCGAGACCAATAATTGGAATGGCCTAGGGGAAAAGTACACACACCATTGTAATCGGACGAGTTTCTACTTTCAGATGCAACAGGAATTTCTCGAGTTCGTCAATCCGTTCGCGAGATATGGGAGTTTGAAATTAAGGAATGGTTGAGAAACTATCAAAATTTTCGCAAGTCTGATACTCGAAACCAATAACTACTATTGCCTAGGGCAAAAATACACATACCGTTGTAATCGGGCGAGTTTCTGCTTTCAGATGGAACAGGAATTTCTCGAGTTCGTCAATCCGTTCGCGAGATATGGGAGTTTGAAATTAAGGAATGGTTGAGAATCTATCAAAATTTTCGCAAGTCTGATACTGGAAACCAATAACTACTATGCCCTAGGGCAAAAATACACATACCGTTGTAATCGGGCGAGTTTCTGCTTTCAGATGCAACAGGAATTTCTCGAGTTCGTCAATCCGTTCGCGAGATATGGGAGTTTGAATTTATGGAATGGTTTTGAAACCATCAAAATTTTCCCAAGTGTGATACTCGAAACCAATAACTAAAATGGCCTAGGGCAAAAATACACATGCCGTTGTAATCGGGCGAGTTTCTGCTATCAGATGCAACAGGATTTTCTCGAGTTCGTCAATCCGTTCGCGAGATATGGGAGTTTGAAGTTAAGGAATGGTTGAGAAACCATCAAAATTTTCGCAAGTCTGATACTCGAAACCAATAACTACAATGCCCTAGGGCAAAAATACACACACGCTTGTAATCGGGCGAGTTTCTGCTTTCAGATGCAACAGGAACTTCTCGAGTTCGTCAATCCGTTCGCGAGATATGGGAGTTTGAAGTTAAGGAATGGTTGAGAAACCATCAAAATTTTCGCAAGTCTGATACTCGAAACCAATAATTGGAATGGCCTAGGGGAAAATTACACACACCATTGTAATCGGACGAGTTTCTACTTTCAGATGCAACAGGAATTTCTCGAGTTCGTCAATCCGTTCGCGAGATATGGGAGTTTGAAATTAAGGAATGGTTGAGAAACTATCAAAATTTTCGCAAGTCTGATACACGAAACCAATAACTACTATTGCCTAGGGCAAAAATACACATACCGTTGTAATCGGGCGAGTTTCTGCTTTCAGATGGAACAGGAATTTCTCGAGTTCGTCAATCCGTTCGCGAGATATGGGAGTTTGAATTTATGGAATGGTTTTGAAACCATCAAAATTTTCCCAAGTGTGATACTCGAAACCAATAACTAAAATGGACTAGGCCAAAAATTCACATGCCGTTGTAATCGGGCGAGTTTCTGCTATCAGATGCAATAGGATTTTCTCGAGTTCGTCAATCCGTTTGCGAGATATGGGAGTTTGAAGTTAAGGAATGGTTGAGAAACCATTAAAATTTTCGCAAGTCTGATACTCGAAACCAATAACTACAATGGCCTAGGGCAAAAATACACATACCGTTGTAATCGGGCGAGCGTCGAGTTTCAGATGCAACAGGAATTTCTCGTGTTCGTCAATCCGTTCGCGAGATATGGGAGTTTGAAGTTAAGGAATGGTTGAGAAACCATCAAAATTTTCGCAAGTGTGATACTAGAAATCAATAACTAATATGGCCTAGGGGAAAAATACACATACCGTTGTAATCGGACGAGCGTCTACTTTCAGATGCAACAGGAATTTCTCGTGTTTGTCAATCCGTTCGCGAGATATGGGAGTTTGATGTGAAGGAATGGTTGAGAAACTATCAAAATTTTCGCAAGTCTGATACTCGAAACCAATAACTACTATGGCCTAGGGCAAAAATACACATACCGTTGTGATCGGGCGAGCTTCTGCTTTCAGATGCAACAGGAATTTCTCGAGTTCGTCAACCCGTTCGCGAGATATGGGAGTTTGAAGTTAAGGAATGGTTGAGAAACCATCAAAATTTTCGCAAGTCTGATACTCGAAACCAATAACTACAATGGCCTAGGGCAAAAATACACATACCGTTGTAATCGGGCGAGCGTCGAGTTTCAGATGCAACAGGAATTTCTCGTGTTCGTCAATCCGTTCGCGAGATATGGGAGTTTGAAGTTAAGGAATGGTTGAGAAACCATCAAAATTTTCGCAAGTGTGATACTAGAAATCAATAACTAATATGGCCTAGGGGAAAAATACACATACCGTTGTAATCGGACGAGCGTCTACTTTCAGATGCAACAGGAATTTCTCGTGTTCGTCAATCCGTTCGCGAGATATGGGAGTTTGATGTGAAGGAATGGTTGAGAAACTATCAAAATTTTCGCAAGTCTGATACTCGAAACCAATAACTACTATGGCCTAGGGCAAAAATACACATACGGTTGTAATCGGGCGAGTTTCTGCTTTCAGATGCAACAGGAATTTCTCGTGTTCGTCAATCCGTTCGCGAGATATGGGAGTTTGAAGTTAAGGAATGGTTGAGAAACCATCAAAATTTTCGCAAGTCTGATACTCGAAACCAATAATTGGAATGGCCTAGGGTAAAAGTACACACACCATTGTAATCGGACGAGTTTCTACTTTCAGATGCAACAGGAATTTCTCGAGTTCGTCAATCCGTTCGCGAGATATGGGAGTTTGAAATTAAGGAATGGTTGAGAAACTATCAAAAATTTCGCAAGTCTGATACACGAAACCAATAACTACTATTGCCTAGGGCAAAAATACATATACCGTTGTAATCGGGCGAGTTTCTGCTTTCAGATTGAACAGGAATTTCTCGAGTTTGTCAATCCGTTCGCGAGATATGGGAGTTTGAATTTATGGAATGGTTTTGAAACCATCAAAATTTTCCCAAGTGTGATACTCGAAACCAATAACTAAAATGGCCTAGGGCAAAAATACACATGCCGTTGTAATCGGGCGAGTTTCTGCTATCAGATGCAACAGGATTTTCTCGAGTTCGTCAATCCGTTCGCGAGATATGGGAGTTTGAAGTTAAGGAATGGTTGAGAAACCATCAAAATTTTCGCAAGTCTGATACTCGAAACCAATAACTACAATGGCCTAGGGCAAAAATACACATACCGTTGTAATCGGGCGAGCGTCGACTTTCAGATGAAACAGGAATTTCTCGTGTTCGTCAATCCGTTCGCGAGATATGGGAGTTTGAAGTTAAGGAATGGTTGAGAAACCATCAAAATTTTCGCAAGTCTGATACTCGAAACCAATAATTGGAATGGCCTAGGGGAAGAGTACACACACCATTGTAATCGGACGAGTTTCTACTTTCAGATGCAACAGGAATTTCTCGAGTTCGTCAATCCGTTCGCGAGATATGGGAGTTTGAAATTAAAGAATGGTTGAGAAACTATCAAAATTATCGTAAGTCTGATACTCGAAACCAATAACTACTATGGCCTAGGGCAAAAATACACATACCGTTGTAATCGGGCGAGTTTCGGCTTTCATATGCAACAGGATTTTCTCGAGTTCGTCAATCCGTTCGCGAGATGTGGGAGTTTGAAGTTAAGGAATGGTTGAGAAACCATCAAAATTTTCGCAAGTCTGATACTCGTAACCAATAACTACAATGCCCTAGGGCAAAAATACACACACGCTTGTAATCGGGCGAGTTTCTGCATTCAGATGCAACAGGAACTTCTCGAGTTCGTCAATCCGTTCGCGAGATAAGGGAGTTTGAAGTTAAGGAATGGTTGAGAAACCATCAAAATTTTCGCAAGTCTGATACATGAAACCAATAACTACTATTGCCTAGGGCAAAAATACACATACCCTTGTAATCGGGCGAGTTTCTGCTTTCAGATGGAACAGGAATTTCTCGAGTTCGTCAATCCGTTCGCGAGATATGGGAGTTTGAATTTATGGAATGGGTTTGAAACCATCAAAACTTTCCCAAGTGTGATACTCGAAACCAATAACTAAAATGGCCTAGGGCAAAAATACACATGCCGTTGTAATCGGGCGAGTTTCTGCTATCAGATGCAGCAGGATTTTCTCGAGTTCGTCAATCCGTTCGCGAGATATGGGAGTTTGTAGTTAAGGAATGGTTGAGAAACTATCAACATTTTCCCAAGTGTGATACTCGAAACCAATAACTACAATGGCCTAGGGCAAAAATACACATACCGTTGTAATCGGGCGAGCGTCGACTTTCAGATGCAACAGGAATTTCTCGTGTTCGTCAATCCGTTCGCGAGATATGGGAGTTTGAAGTTAAGGAATGGTTGAGAAACCATCAAAATTTTCGCAAGTCTGATACATGAAACCAATAACTACTATTGCCTAGGGCAAAAATACACATACCGTTGTAATCGGGCGAGTTTCTGCTATCAGATGCAACAGGATTTTCTCGAGTTCGTCAATCCGTTCGCGAGATAAGGGAGTTTGAAGTTAAGGAATGGTTGAGAAACCATCAAAATTTTCGCAAGTCTGATACACGAAACCAATAATTGGAATGGCCTAGGGGAAAAGTACACACTCCATTGTAATCGGACGAGTTTCTACTTTCAGATGCAACAGGAATTTCTCGAGTTCGTCAATCCGTTCGCGAGATATGGGAGTTTGAAATTGAGGAATGGTTGAGAAACTATCAAAATTTTCGCAAGTCTGATACATGAAACCAATAACTACTATTGCCTAGGGCAAAAATACACATACCGTTGTAATCGGGCGAGTTTCTGCTATCAGATGCAACAGGATTTTCTCGAGTTCGTCAATCCGTTCGCGAGATATGGGACTTTGAAGTTAAGGAATGGTTGAGAAACCATCAAAATTTTCGCAAGTCTGATACTCGAAACCAATAATTGGAATGGCCAAGGGGAAGAGTACACACACCATTGTAATCGGACGAGTTTCTACTTTCAGATGCAACAGGAATTTCTCGAGTTTGTCAATCCGTTCGCGAGATATGGGAGTTTGAAATTAAGGAATGGTTGAGAAACTATCAAAATTTTCGCAAGTCTGATACACGAAACCAATAACTACTATTGCATAGGGCAATAATACACATACCGTTGTAATCGGGCGAGTTTCTGCTTTCATATGCATCAGGAATTTCTCGAGTTCGTCAATCCGTTCGCCAGATATGGGAGTTTGAAGTTAAGGAATGGTTGAGGAACTATCAAAATTTTCGCAAGTCTGATACTCGAAACCAATAACTACTATGGCCTAGGGCAAAAATACACATACCGTTGTAATCGGGCGAGTTTCTGCTTTCAGATGCAACAGGATTTTCTCGAGTTCGTCAATCCGTTCGCGAGATATGGGAGTTTGAAGTTAAGGAATTGTTGAGAAACCATCAAAATTTTCGCAAGTCTGATACTCGAAAACAATAACTACAATGCCCTAGGGCAAAAATACATACACGCTTGTAATCGGGCGAATTTCTGCTTTCAGATGCAACAGGAATTTCTCGAGTTCGTCAATCCGTTCGCGAGATATGGGAGTATGAAGTTAAGGAATGGTTGAGAAACCACCAAAATTTTCGCAAGTCTGATACTCGAAACCAATAACCACAATGGCCTAGGGCAAAAATACACATATCGTTGTAATCGGGCGAGTTTCTGGTTTCATATGCAACAGGAATTTCTCGAGTTCGTCAATCCGTTCGAGAGATATGGGAGTTTGAATTTAAGGAATGGTTGAGAAACTATCAACATTTTCCCAAGTGTGATACTCGAAACCAATAACTACAATGGCCTAGGGCAAAAATACACATACCGTTGTAATCGGGCGAGCGTCGACTTTCAGATGCAACAGGAATTTCTCGAGTTCGTCAATCCGTTCGCGAGATATGGGAGTTTGAAGTTAAGGAATGGTTGAGAAACCATCAAAATTTTCGCAAGTCTGATACTCGAAACCAATAATTGGAATGGCCTAGGGGAAAAGTACACACACCGTTGTAATCGGGCGAGTTTCTGCTTTCAGATGGATCAGGAATTTCTCGAGTTCGTCAATCCGTTTGCGAGGTATGGGAGTTTGAATTTATGGAATGGTTTTGAAACCATCAAAATTTTCCCAAGTGTGATACTCGAAACCAATAACTAAAATGGCCTAGGGTAAAAATACACATGCCGTTGTAATCGGGCGAGTTTCTGCTATCAGATGCAACAGGATTTTCTCGAGTTCGACAATCCGTTCGCGAGATATGGGAGTTTGAAGTTAAGGAATGGTTGAGAAACCATCAAAATTTTCGCAAGTCTGATACTCGAAACCAATAATTGGAATGGCCTAGGGGAAAAGTACACACACCATTGTAATCGGACGAGTTTCTACTTTCAGATGCAACAGGAATTTCTCGAGATCGTCAATCCATTCGCGAGATATGGGAGTTTGAAATTAAGGAATGGTTGAGAAACTATCAAAATTTTCGCAAGTCTGATACACGAAACCAATAACTACTATTGCCTAGGGCAAAAATACACATACCGTTGTAATCGGGCGAGTTTCTGCTTTCAGATGGAACAGGAATTTCTCGAGTTCGTCAATCCGTTCGCGAGATATGGGAGTTTGAATTTATGGAATGGTTTTGAAACCATCAAAATTTTCCCAAGTGTGATACTCGAAACCAATAAATAAAATGGCCTAGGGCAAAAATACACATGCCGTTGTAATAGGGCGAGTTTCTGCTTTCATATGCAACAGGAGTTTCTCGAGTTCGTCAATCCGTTGGCGAGATATGGGAGTTTGAAACTAAGGAATGGTTGAGAAACCATCAAAATTTTCGCAAGTCTGATACTCGAAACCAATAACTACTATGGCCTAGAGCAAAAATACACATACCGTTGTAATGGGACGAGTTTCTGCTTTCAGATGCAACAGGAATTTCTCGAGTTCGTCAATCCGTTCGCGAGATATGGGAGTATGAATTTAAGGAATGGTTGAGAAACCATCAAAATTTTCGCAAGTCTGATACTCGAAACCAATAACTACTATGGCCTAGGGCAAAAATACACATACCGTTGTAATCGGGCGAGTTTCCGCTTTCAGATGCAACAGGATTTTCTCGAGTTCGTCAATCCGTTCGCGAGATATGGGAGTTTGAAGTTAAGGAATGGTGGAGAAACCATCAAAATTTTCGCAAGTCTGATACTCGAAACCAATAACTACTATGGCCTAGGGCAAAAGTACACACAGCATTGTAATCGGACGAGTTTCTACTTTCAGATGCAACAGGAATTTCTCGTGTTCGTCAATCCGCTCGCGAGACATGGGAGTATGAATTTAAGGAATGGTTGAGAAACCATCAAAATTTTCGCAAGTCTGATACTCGTAACCAATAACTACTATGGCCTAGCGCAAAAATACACATACCGTTGTAATCGGGCGAGTTTCTACTTTCAGAAGCAACAGGATCTTCTCGTGTTCGTCAATCTGCTCGCGAGATATGGGAGTTTGAAGTTAAGGAATGGTTGAGAAACCATCAAAATTTTCGCAAGTCTGATACTCGAAACCAATAACTACAATGGCCTATGGCAAAAATACACATACTGTTGTAATCGGGCGAGTTTCTGCTTTCAGATGCAACAGGATTTTCTCGAGTTCGTCAATCCGTTCGCGAGATATGGGAGTTTGAAGTTAAGAAATGGTTGAGAAACCATCAAAATTTTCGCAAGTCTGATACTGGAAACCAATAACTACAATGCCCTAGGGCAAAAATACACATGCCGTTGTAATCGGGCGAGTTTCTGCTTTCAGATGCAACAGGAACTTCTCGAGTTCGTCAATCCGTTCGCGAGATATGGGAGTTTGAAGTTAAGGAATGGTTGAGAAACCATCAAAATTTTCGCAAGTCTGCTACTCGAAACCAATAACTACTATGGCCTGGGGCAAAAATACACATACCCTTGTAATCGGGCGAGTTTCTGCTTTCAGATGGAACAGGAATTTCTCGAGTTCGTCAATCCGTTCGCGAGATATGGGAGTTTGAATTTATGGAATGGTTTTGAAACCATCAAAGCTTTCCCAAGTGTGATACTCGAAACCAATAACTAAAATGGCCTAGGGCAAAAATACACATGCCGTTGTAATCGGGCGAGTTTCTGCTATCAGATGCAGCAGGATTTTCTCGAGTTCGTCAATCCGTTCGCGAGATATGGGAGTTTGAAGTTAAGGAATGGTTGAGAAACCATCAAAATTTTCGCAAGTCTGATACACGAAACCAATAATTGGAATGGCCTAGGGGAAAAGTACACACTCCATTGTAATCGGACGAGTTTCTACTTTCAGATGCAACAGGAATTTCTCGAGTTCGTCAATCCGTTCGCGAGATATGGGAGTTTGAAATTGAGGAATGGTTGAGAAACTATCAAAATTTTCGCAAGTCTGATACATGAAACCAATAACTACTATTGCCTAGGGCAAAAATACACATACCGTTGTAATCGGGCGAGTTTCTGCTATCAGATGCAACAGGATTTTCTCGAGTTCGTCAATCCGTTCGCGAGATATGGGACTTTGAAGTTAAGGAATGGTTGAGAAACCATCAAAATTTTCGCAAGTCTGATACTCGAAACCAATAATTGGAATGGCCAAGGGGAAGAGTACACACACCATTGTAATCGGACGAGTTTCTACTTTCAGATGCAACAGGAATTTCTCGAGTTCGTCAATCCGTTCGCGAGATATGGGAGTTTGAAATTAAGGAATGGTTGAGAAACTATCAAAATTTTCGCAAGTCTGATACACGAAACCAATAACTACTATTGCATAGGGCAAAAATACACATACCGTTGTAATCGGGCGAGTTTCTGCTTTCATATGCATCAGGAATTTCTCGAGTTCGTCAATCCGTTCGCGAGATATGGGAGTTTGAAGTTAAGGAATGGTTGAGGAACTATCAAAATTTTCGCAAGTCTGATACTCGAAACCAATAACTACTATGGCCTAGGGCAAAAATACACATACCGTTGTAATCGGGCGAGTTTCTGCTTTCAGATGCAACAGGATTTTCTCGAGTTCGTCAATCCGTTCGCGAGATATGGGAGTTTGAAGTTAAGGAATTGTTGAGAAACCATCAAAATTTTCGCAAGTCTGATACTCGAAAACAATAACTACAATGCCCTAGGGCAAAAATACACATACCGTTGTAATCGGGCGAGCGTCGACTTTCAGATGCAACAGGAATTTCTCGAGTTCGTCAATCCGTTCGCGAGATATGGGAGTTTGAAGTTAAGGAATGGTTGAGAAACCATCAAAATTTTCGCAAGTCTGATACTCGAAACCAATAATTGGAATGGCCTAGGGGAAAAGTACACACACCGTTGTAATCGGGCGAGTTTCTGCTTTCAGATGGATCAGGAATTTCTCGAGTTCGTCAATCCGTTCGCGAGATATGGGAGTTTGAATTTATGGAATGGTTTTGAAACCATCAAAATTTTCCCAAGTGTGATACTCGAAACCAATAACTAAAATGGCCTAGGGTAAAAATACACATGCCGTTGTAATCGGGCGAGTTTCTGCTATCAGATGCAACAGGATTTTCTCGAGTTCGACAATCCGTTCGCGAGATATGGGAGTTTGAAGTTAAGGAATGGTTGAGAAACCATCAAAATTTTCGCAAGTCTGATACTCGAAACCAATAATTGGAATGGCCTAGGGGAAAAGTACACACACCATTGTAATCGGACGAGTTTCTACTTTCAGATGCAACAGGAATTTCTCGAGATCGTCAATCCATTCGCGAGATATGGGAGTTTGAAATTAAGGAATGGTTGAGAAACTATCAAAATTTTCGCAAGTCTGATACACGAAACCAATAACTACTATTGCCCAGGGCAAAAATACACATACCGTTGTAATCGGGCGAGTTTCTGCTTTCAGATGGAACAGGAATTTCTCGAGTTCGTCAATCCGTTCGCGAGATATGGGAGTTTGAATTTATGGAATGGTTTTGAAACCATCAAAATTTTCCCAAGTGTGATACTCGAAACCAATAAATAAAATGGCCTAGGGCAAAAATACACATGCCGTTGTAATCGGGCGAGTTTCTGCTTTCATATGCAACAGGAGTTTCTCGAGTTCGTCAATCCGTTGGCGAGATATGGGAGTTTGAAACTAAGGAATGGTTGAGAAACCATCAAAATTTTCGCAAGTCTGATACTCGAAACCAATAACTACTATGGCCTAGAGCAAAAATACACATACCGTTGTAATGGGACGAGTTTCTGCTTTCAGATGCAACAGGAATTTCTCGAGTTCGTCAATCCGTTCGCGAGATATGGGAGTATGAATTTAAGGAATGGTTGAGAAACCATCAAAATTTTCGCAAGTCTGATACTCGAAACCAATAACTACTATGGCCTAGGGCAAAAATACACATACCGTTGTAATCGGGCGAGTTTCCGCTTTCAGATGCAACAGGATTTTCTCGAGTTCGTCAATCCGTTCGCGAGATATGGGAGTTTGAAGTTAAGGAATGGTGGAGAAACCATCAAAATTTTCGCAAGTCTGATACTCGAAACCAATAACTACTATGGCCTAGGGCAAAAGTACACACAGCATTGTAATCGGACGAGTTTCTACTTTCAGATGCAACAGGAATTTCTCGTGTTCGTCAATCCGCTCGCGAGACATGGGAGTATGAATTTAAGGAATGGTTGAGAAACCATCAAAATTTTCGCAAGTCTGATACTCGTAACCAATAACGACTATGGCCTAGCGCAAAAATACACATACCGTTGTAATCGGGCGAGTTTCTACTTTCAGAAGCAACAGGATCTTCTCGTGTTCGTCAATCTGCTCGCGAGATATGGGAGTTTGAAGTTAAGGAATGGTTGAGAAACCAGCAAAATTTTCGCAAGTCTGATACTCGAAACCAATAACTACAATGGCCTAGGGCAAAAATACACATACTGTTGTAATCGGGAGAGTTTCTGCTTTCAGATGCAACAGGATTTTCTCGAGTTCGTCAATCTGTTCGCGAGATATGGGAGTTTGAAGTTAAGAAATGGTTGAGAAACCATCAAAATTTTCGCAAGTCTGATACTCGAAACCAATAACTACTATGGCCTAGCGCAAAAATACACATACCGTTGTAATCGGGCGAGTTTCTATTTTCAGATGCAACAGGAACTTCTCGTGTTCGTCAATCCGCTCGCGAAATATGGGAGTTTGAAGTTAAGGAATGGTTGAGAAACCATCAAAATTTTCGCAAGTCTGCTACTCGAAACCAATAACTACTATGGCCTGGGGCAAAAATACACATACCGTTGTAATCGGTCGAGTTTCTGCTTTCAGATGCAACAGGATTTTCTCGAGTTCGTCAATCCGTTCGCGAGTTATGGGAGCTTGAAGTTAAGGAATGGTTGAGAAACCATCAAAATTTTCGCAAGTCTGATACTCGAAACCAATAACTACTATGGCCTAGGGCAAAAATACACATACCCTTGTAATCGGGCGAGTTGCTACTTTCAGATGCCACAGGAATTTCTCGAGTTCGTCAATCCGTTCGCGAGATATGGGAGTTTGAAGTTAAGGAATGGTTGAGAAACCATCAAAATTTTCGCAAGTCTGATACTGGAAACCAATAACTACAATGCCCTAGGGCAAAAATACACATGCCGTTGTAATCGGGCGAGTTTCTGCTTTCAGATGCAACAGGAATTTCTCGAGTTCGTCAATCCGTTCGCGAGATATGGGAGTTTGAAGTTAAGAAATGGTTGAGAAACCATCATAATTTTCGCAAGTCTGATACTCGTAACCAATAACTACTATGGCCTAGCGCAAAAATACACATAGCGTTGTAATCGGGCGAGTTTCTACTTTCAGATGCAACAGGAACTTCTCGTGTTCGTCAATCCGCTCGCGAGATATGGGAGTTTGAAGTTAAGGAATGGTTGAGAAACCATCAAAATTTTCGCAAGTCTGATACTCGAAACCAATAACTACAATGGCCTAGGGCAAAAATATACATACCGTTGTAATCGGGCGAGTTTCTGCTTTCAGATGCAACAGGATTTTCTCGAGTTCGTCAATCCGTTCGCGAGATATGGGAGTTTGAAGTTAAGAAATGGTTGAGAAACCATCAAAATTTTCGCAAGTCTGATACTCGAAACCAATAACTACTATGGCCTAGCGCAAAAATACACATACCGTTGTAATCGGGCGAGTTTCTACTTTCAGATGCAACAGGAACTTCTCGTGTTCGTCAATCCGCTCGCGAGATATGGGTGTTTGAAGTTAAGGAATGGTTGAGAAACCATCAAAATTTTCGCAAGTCTGATACTCGAAACCAATAACTACAATGGCCTAGGGAAAAATACACATACCGTTGTATTCGGGCGAGTTTCTGCTTTCAGATGCAACAGGAATTTCTCGAGTTCGTCAATCCGTTCGCGAGATATGGGAGTTTGAAGTTAAGAAATGGTTGAGAAACCATCAAAATTTTCGCAAGTCTGATACAGGAAACCAATAACTACAATGCCCTAGGGCAAAAATACACATGCCGTTGTAATCGGGCGAGTTTCTGCTTTCAGATGCAACAGGAATTTCTCGAGTTCGTCAATCCGTTCGCGAGATATGGGAGTTTGAATTTAAGGAATGGTTGAGAAACCATCAAAATTTTCGCAAGTCTGATACTCGAAACCAATAACTACAATGGCCTAGGGCAAAAATACACATACCGTTGTAATCGGGCGAGTTTCTGCTTTCAGATGCAACAGGATTTTCTCGAGTTCGTCAATCCGTTCGCGAGATATGGGAGTTTGAAGTTAAGAAATGGTTGAGAAACCATCAAAATTTTCGCAAGTCTGATACTCGAAACCAATAACTACTATGGCCTAGGGCAAAAATACACATACCCTTGTAATCGGGCGAGTTGCTACTTTCAGATGCCACAGGAATTTCTCGAGTTCGTCAATCCGTTCGCGAGATATGGGAGTTTGAAGTTAAGGAATGGTTGAGAAACCATCAAAATTTTCGCAAGTCTGATACTGGAAACCAATAACTACAATGCCCTAGGGCAAAAATACACATGCCGTTGTAATCGGGCGAGTTTCTGCTTTCAGATGCAACAGGAATTTCTCGAGTTCGTCAATCCGTTCGCGAGATATGGGAGTTTGAAGTTAAGAAATGGTTGAGAAACCATCAAAATTTTCGCAAGTCTGATACTCGTAACCAATAACTACTATGGCCTAGCGCAAAAATACACATACCGTTGTAATCGGGCGAGTTTCTACTTTCAGATGCAACAGGAACTTCTCGTGTTCGTCAATCCGCTCGCGAGATATGGGAGTTTGAAGTTAAGGAATGGTTGAGAAACCATCAAAATTTTCGCAAGTCTGATACTCGAAACCAATAACTACAATGGCCTAGGGCAAAAATATACATACCGTTGTAATCGGGCGAGTTTCTGCTTTCAGATGCAACAGGATTTTCTCGAGTTCGTCAATCCGTTCGCGAGATATGGGAGTTTGAAGTTAAGAAATGGTTGAGAAACCATCAAAATTTTCGCAAGTCTGATACTCGAAACCAATAACTACTATGGCCTAGCGCAAAAATACACATACCGTTGTAATCGGGCGAGTTTCTACTTTCAGATGCAACAGGAACTTCTCGTGTTCGTCAATCCGCTCGCGAGATATGGGTGTTTGAAGTTAAGGAATGGTTGAGAAACCATCAAAATTTTCGCAAGTCTGATACTCGAAACCAATAACTACTATGGCCTAGCGCAAAAATACACATACCGTTGTAATCGGGCGAGTTTCTGCTTTCAGATGCAACAGGAATTTCTCGAGTTCGTCAATCCGTTCGCGAGATATGGGAGTTTGAATTTAAGGAATGGTTGAGAAACCATCAAAATTTTCGCAAGTCTGATACTCGAAACCAAAAACTACTATGGCCTAGCGCAAAAATACACATACCGTTGTAATCGGGCGAGTTTCTACTTTCAGATGCAACAGGAATTTCTCGAGATCGTCAATCCGTTCGCGAGATATGGGAGTTTGAAGTTAAGGATTGGTTGAGAAACCATCAAAATTTTGCAAGTCTGATACTCGAAACCAATAACTACAATGGCCTAGGGCAAAAATACACATACCGTTGTAATCGGGCGAGTTTCTGCTTTCAGATGCAACAGGATTTTCTCGAGTTCGTCAATCCGTTCGCGAGATATGGGAGTTTGAAGTTAAGAAATGGTTGAGAAACCATCAAAATTTTCGCAAGTCTGATACTCGAAACCAATAACTACTATGGCCTAGGGCAAAAATACACATACCGTTGTAATGGGACGAGTTTCTGCTTTCAGATGCAACAGGAATTTCTTGAGATCGTCAATCCGTTCGCGAGATATGGGAGTTTGAAGTTAAGAAATGGTTGAGAAACCATCAAAATTTTCGCAAGTCTGATACTCGAAACCAATAACTACTATGGCCTAGGGCAAAAATACACATACCGTTGTAATCGGGCGAGTTTCTACTTTCAGATGCAACAGGAATTTCTCGAGATCGTCAATCCGTTCGCGAGATATGGGAGTTTGAAGTTAAGGAATGGTTGAGAAACCATCAAAATTTTCGCAAGTCTGATACTGGAAACCAATAACTACAATGCCCTAGGGCAAAAATACACATGCCCTTGTAATCGGGCGAGTTTCTGCTTTCAGATGCAACAGGAATTTCTCGAGTTCGTCAATCCGTTCGCGAGATATGGGAGTTTGAAGTTAAGAAATGGTTGAGAAACCATCAAAATTTTCGCAAGTCTGATACTCGTAACCAATAACTACTATGGCCTAGCGCAAAAATACACATACCGTTGTAATCGGGCGAGTTTCTACTTTCAGATGCAACAGGAACTTCTCGTGTTCGTCAATCCGCTCGCGAGATATGGGAGTTTGAAGTTAAGGAATGGTTGAGAAACCATCAAAATTTTCGCAAGTCTGATACTCGAAACCAATAACTACAATGGCCTAGGGCAAAAATATACATACCGTTGTAATCGGGCGAGTTTCTGCTTTCAGATGCAACAGGATTTTCTCGAGTTCGTCAATCCGTTCGCGAGATATGGGAGTTTGAAGTTAAGAAATGGTTGAGAAACCATCAAAATTTTCGCAAGTCTGATACTCGAAACCAATAACTACTATGGCCTAGCGCAAAAATACACATACCGTTGTAATCGGGCGAGTTTCTACTTTCAGATGCAACAGGAACTTCTCGTGTTCGTCAATCCGCTCGCGAGATATGGGTGTTTGAAGTTAAGGAATGGTTGAGAAACCATCAAAATTTTCGCAAGTCTGATACTCGAAACCAATAACTACAATGGCCTAGGGAAAAATACACATACCGTTGTATTCGGGCGAGTTTCTGCTTTCAGATGCAACAGGAATTTCTCGAGTTCGTCAATCCGTTCGCGAGATATGGGAGTTTGAAGTTAAGAAATGGTTGAGAAACCATCAAAATTTTCGCAAGTCTGATACTGGAAACCAATAACTACAATGCCCTAGGGCAAAAATACACATGCCGTTGTAATCGGGCGAGTTTCTGCTTTCAGATGCAACAGGAATTTCTCGAGTTCGTCAATCCGTTCGCGAGATATGGGAGTTTGAATTTAAGGAATGGTTGAGAAACCATCAAAATTTTCGCAAGTCTGATACTCGAAACCAATAACTACAATGGCCTAGGGCAAAAATACACATACCGTTGTAATCGGGCGAGTTTCTGCTTTCAGATGCAACAGGATTTTCTCGAGTTCGTCAATCCGTTCGCGAGATATGGGAGTTTGAAGTTAAGAAATGGTTGAGAAACCATCAAAATTTTCGCAAGTCTGATACTCGAAACCAATAACTACTATGGCCTAGGGCAAAAATACACATACCCTTGTAATCGGGCGAGTTGCTACTTTCAGATGCCACAGGAATTTCTCGAGTTCGTCAATCCGTTCGCGAGATATGGGAGTTTGAAGTTAAGAAATGGTTGAGAAACCATCAAAATTTTCGCAAGTCTGATACTCGTAACCAATAACTACTATGGCCTAGCGCAAAAATACACATACCGTTGTAATCGGGCGAGTTTCTACTTTCAGATGCAACAGGAACTTCTCGTGTTCGTCAATCCGCTCGCGAGATATGGGAGTTTGAAGTTAAGGAATGGTTGAGAAACCATCAAAATTTTCGCAAGTCTGATACTCGAAACCAATAACTACAATGGCCCAGGGCAAAAATATACATACCGTTGTAATCGGGCGAGTTTCTGCTTTCAGATGCAACAGGATTTTCTCGAGTTCGTCAATCCGTTCGCGAGATATGGGAGTTTGAAGTTAAGAAATGGTTGAGAAACCATCAAAATTTTCGCAAGTCTGATACTCGAAACCAATAACTACTATGGCCTAGCGCAAAAATACACATACCGTTGTAATCGGGCGAGTTTCTACTTTCAGATGCAACAGGAACTTCTCGTGTTCGTCAATCCGCTCGCGAGATATGGGTGTTTGAAGTTAAGGAATGGTTGAGAAACCATCAAAATTTTCGCAAGTCTGATACTCGAAACCAATAACTACAATGGCCTAGGGAAAAATACACATACCGTTGTATTCGGGCGAGTTTCTGCTTTCAGATGCAACAGGAATTTCTCGAGTTCGTCAATCCGTTCGCGAGATATGGGAGTTTGAAGTTAAGAAATGGTTGAGAAACCATCAAAATTTTCGCAAGTCTGATACTGGAAACCAATAACTACAATGCCCTAGGGCAAAAATACACATGCCGTTGTAATCGGGCGAGTTTCTGCTTTCAGATGCAACAGGAATTTCTCGAGTTCGTCAATCCGTTCGCGAGATATGGGAGTTTGAATTTAAGGAATGGTTGAGAAACCATCAAAATTTTCGCAAGTCTGATACTCGAAACCAATAACTACAATGGCCTAGGGCAAAAATACACATACCGTTGTAATCGGGCGAGTTTCTGCTTTCAGATGCAACAGGATTTTCTCGAGTTCGTCAATCCGTTCGCGAGATATGGGAGTTTGAAGTTAAGAAATGGTTGAGAAACCATCAAAATTTTCGCAAGTCTGATACTCGAAACCAATAACTACTATGGCCTAGGGCAAAAATACACATACTGTTGTAATGGGACGAGTTTCTGCTTTCAGATGCAACAGGAATTTCTCGAGATCGTCAATCCGTTCGCGAGATATGGGAGTTTGAAGTTAAGAAATGGTTGAGAAACCATCAAAATTTTCGCAAGTCTGATACTCGAAACCAATAACTACTATGGCCTAGCGCAAAAATACACATACCGTTGTAATCGGGCGAGTTTCTGCTTTCAGATGCAACAGGAATTTCTCGAGTTCGTCAATCCGTTCGCGAGATATGGGAGTTTGAATTTAAGGAATGGTTGAGAAACCATCAAAATTTTCGCAAGTCTGATACTCGAAACCAAAAACTACTATGGCCTAGCGCAAAAATACACATACCGTTGTAATCGGGCGAGTTTCTACTTTCAGATGCAACAGGAATTTCTCGAGATCGTCAATCCGTTCGCGAGATATGGGAGTTTGAAGTTAAGGATTGGTTGAGAAACCATCAAAATTTTCGCAAGTCTGATACTCGAAACCAATAACTACAATGGCCTAGGGCAAAAATACACATACCGTTGTAATCGGGCGAGTTTCTGCTTTCAGATGCAACAGGATTTTCTCGAGTTCGTCAATCCGTTCGCGAGATATGGGAGTTTGAAGTTAAGAAATGGTTGAGAAACCATCAAAATTTTCGCAAGTCTGATACTCGAAACCAATAACTACTATGGCCTAGGGCAAAAATACACATACCCTTGTAATGGGACGAGTTTCTGCTTTCAGATGCAACAGGAATTTCTTGAGATCGTCAATCCGTTCGCGAGATATGGGAGTTTGAAGTTAAGAAATGGTTGAGAAACCATCAAAATTTTCGCAAGTCTGATACTCGAAACCAATAACTACTATGGCCTAGCGCAAAAATACACATACCGTTGTAATCGGGCGAGTTTCTACTTTCAGATGCAACAGGAATTTCTCGAGATCGTCAATCCGTTCGCGAGATATGGGAGTTTGAAGTTAAGGAATGGTTGAGAAACCATCAAAATTTTCGCAAGTCTGATACTGGAAACCAATAACTACAATGCCCTAGGGCAAAAATACACATGCCGTTGTAATCGGGCTAGTTTCTGCTTTCAGATGCAACAGGAATTTCTCGAGTTCGTCAATCCGTTCGCGAGATATGGGAGTTTGAAGTTAAGAAATGGTTGAGAAACCATCAAAATTTTCGCAAGTCTGATACTCGTAACCAATAACTACTATGGCCTAGCGCAAAAATACACATACCGTTGTAATCGGGCGAGTTTCTACTTTCAGATGCAACAGGAACTTCTCGTGTTCGTCAATCCGCTCGCGAGATATGGGAGTTTGAAGTTAAGGAATGGTTGAGAAACCATCAAAATTTTCGCAAGTCTGATACTCGAAACCAATAACTACAATGGCCTAGGGCAAAAATATACATACCGTTGTAATCGGGCGAGTTTCTGCTTTCAGATGCAACAGGATTTTCTCGAGTTCGTCAATCCGTTCGCGAGATATGGGAGTTTGAAGTTAAGAAATGGTTGAGAAACCATCAAAATTTTCGCAAGTCTGATACTCGAAACCAATAACTACTATGGCCTAGCGCAAAAATACACATACCGTTGTAATCGGGCGAGTTTCTACTTTCAGATGCAACAGGAACTTCTCGTGTTCGTCAATCCGCTCGCGAGATATGGGTGTTTGAAGTTAAGGAATGGTTGAGAAACCATCAAAATTTTCGCAAGTCTGATACTCGAAACCAATAACTACAATGGCCTAGGGAAAAATACACATACCGTTGTATTCGGGCGAGTTTCTGCTTTCAGATGCAACAGGAATTTCTCGAGTTCGTCAATCCGTTCGCGAGATATGGGAGTTTGAAGTTAAGGAATGGTTGAGAAACCATCAAAATTTTCGCAAGTCTGATACTGGAAACCAATAACTACAATGCCCTAGGGCAAAAATGCACATGCCGTTGTAATCGGGCGAGTTTCTGCTTTCAGATGCAACAGGAATTTCTCGAGTTCGTCAATCCGTTCGCGAGATATGGGAGTTTGAAGTTAAGAAATGGTTGAGAAACCATCAAAATTTTCGCAAGTCTGATACTCGTAACCAATAGCTACTGTGGCCTAGCGCAAAAATACACATACCGTTGTAATCGGGCGAGTTTCTACTTTCAGATGCAACAGGAACTTCTCGTGTTCGTCAATCCGCTCGCGAGATATGGGAGTTTGAAGTTAAGGAATGGTTGAGAAACCATCAAAATTTTCGCAAGTCTGATACTCGAAACCAATAACTACAATGGCCTAGGCGAAAAGTACACACACCATTGTAATCGGACGAGTTTCTACTTTCAGATGCAACAGGAATTTCTCGAGTTCGTCAATCCGTTCGCGAGATATGGGAGTTTGAAGTTAAGGAATGGTTGAGAAACTATCAAAATTTCCGCAAGTCTGCTACTCGAAACCAATAACTACTATGGCCTAGCGCAAAAATACACATACCGTTGTAATCGGGCGAGTTTCTACTTTCAGATGCAACAGGATTTTCTCGAGTTCGTCAATCCGTTCGCGAGATATGGGAGTTTGAAGTTAAGGGATGGTTGAGGAACCATCAAAATTTTCGCAAGGCTGATACACGAAACCAATAACTAATACGGCCTAGGGGAAAAATACACACACCGTTGTATTCGGGCGAGCATCTACTTTCAGATGCAACAGGAATTTCTCGCGTTCGTCAATCCGTTCGCGAGATATGGGAGTTTGAAGTTAAGGAATGGTTGTGAAACCATCAAAATTTTCCCAAGTGTGATACTCGAAACCAATAACTACTATGGCCTAGGGCAAAAATACGCACACCATTGTAATCGGGCGAGTTTCTGCTTTCATATGCAACAGGAGTTTCTCGAGTTCGTCAATCCGTTGGCGAGATATGGGAGTTTGAAACTAAGGAATGGTTGAGAAACCATCAAAATTTTCGCAAGTCTGATACTCGAAACCAATAACTACAATGGCCTAGGGCAAAAATACACATACCGTTGTAATCGGGCGAGTTTCTGCTTTCAGATGAAACAGGATTTTCTCGAGTTCGTCAATCCGTTCGCGAGATATGGGAGTATGAATTTAAGGAATGGTTGAGAAACCATCAAAATTTTCGCAAGTCTGCTACTCGAAACCAATAACTACTATGGCCTAGGGCAAAAATACACATACCGTCGTAATGGGACGAGTTTCTGCTTTCAGATGCAACAGGAATTTCTCGAGTTCGTCAATCCGTTCGCGAGATATGGGAGTTTGAATTTAAGGAATGGTTGAGAAACCATCAAAATTTTCGCAAGTCTGATAGTCGAAACCAAAAACTACTATGGCCTAGCGCAAAAATACACATACCGTTGTAATCGGGCGAGTTTCTACTTTCAGATGCAACAGTAATTTCTGGAGATCGTCAATCCGTTCGCGAGATATGGGAGTTTGAAGTTAAGGAATGGTTGAGAAACCATCAAAATTTTCGCAAGTCTGATACTGGACACCAATAACTACAATGCCCTAGGGCAAAAATACACATGCCGTTGTAATCGGGCGAGTTTCTGCTTTCAGATGCAACAGGAATTTCTCGAGTTCGTCAATCCGTTCGCGAGATATGGGAGTTTGAAGTTAAGAAATGGTTGAGAAACCATCAAAATTTTCGCAAGTCTGATACTCGTAACCAATAACTACTATGGCCTAGCGCAAAAATACACACACCGTTGTAATCGGGCGAGTTTCTACTTTCAGATGCAACAGGAACTTCTCGTGTTCGTCAATCCGCTTGCGAGATATGGGAGTTTGAAGTTAAGGAATGGTTGAGAAACCATCAAAATTTTCGCAAGTCTGATACTCGAAACCAATAACTACAATGCCCTAGGGCAAAAATATACATACCGTTGTAATCGGGCGAGTTTCTGCTTTCAGATGCAACAGGATTTTCTCGAGTTCGTCAATCCGTTCGCGAGATATGGGAGTTTGAAGTTAAGAAATGGTTGAGAAACCATCAAAATTTTCGCAAGTCTGATACTCGAAACCAATAACTACTATGGCCTAGGGCAAAAATACACACACCGTTGTAATGGGACGAGTTTCTGCTTTCAGATGCAACAGGAATTTCCCGAGATCGTCAATCCGTTCACGAGATATGGGAGTTTGAAGTTAAGGAATGGTTGAGAAACTATCAAAATTTTCGCAAGTCTGATACTGGAAACCAATAACTACAATGCCCTAGGGCAAAAATACACATGCCGTTGTAATCGGGCGAGTTTCTGCTTTCAGATGCAACAGGAATTTCTCGAGTTCGTCAATCCGTTCGCGAGATATGGGAGTTTGAAGTTAAGAAATGGTTGAGAAACAATCAAAATTTTCGCAAGTCTGATACTCGTAACCAATAACTACAATGCCCTAGGGCAAAAATACACATGCCGTTGTAATCGGGCGAGTTTCTGCTTTCAGATGCAACAGGAATTTCTCGAGTTCGTCAATCCGTTCGCGAGATATGGGAGTTTGAAGTTAAGAAATGGTTGAGAAACCATCAAAATTTTCGCAAGTCTGCTACTCGAAACCAATAACTACTATGGCCTAGGGCAAAAATACACATACCGTCGTAATGGGACGAGTTTCTGCTTTCAGATGCAACAGGAATTTCTCGAGTTCGTCAATCCGTTCGCGAGATATGGGAGTTTGAATTTAAGGAATGGTTGAGAAACCATCAAAATTTTCGCAAGTCTGATAGTCGAAACCAAAAACTACTATGGCCTAGCGCAAAAATACACATACCGTTGTAATCGGGCGAGTTTCTACTTTCAGATGCAACAGGAATTTCTGGAGATCGTCAATCCGTTCGCGAGATATGGGAGTTTGAAGTTAAGGAATGGTTGAGAAACCATCAAAATTTTCGCAAGTCTGATACTGGACACCAATAACTACAATGCCCTAGGGCAAAAATACACATGCCGTTGTAATCGGGCGAGTTTCTGCTTTCAGATGCAACAGGAATTTCTCGAGTTCGTCAATCCGTTCGCGAGATATGGGAGTTTGAAGTTAAGAAATGGTTGAGAAACCATCAAAATTTTCGCAAGTCTGATACTCGTAACCAATAACTACTATGGCCTAGCGCAAAAATACACACACCGTTGTAATCGGGCGAGTTTCTACTTTCAGATGCAACAGGAACTTCTCGTGTTCGTCAATCCGCTTGCGAGATATGGGAGTTTGAAGTTAAGGAATGGTTGAGAAACCATCAAAATTTTCGCAAGTCTGATACTCGAAACCAATAACTACAATGCCCTAGGGCAAAAATATACATACCGTTGTAATCGGGCGAGTTTCTGCTTTCAGATGCAACAGGATTTTCTCGAGTTCGTCAATCCGTTCGCGAGATATGGGAGTTTGAAGTTAAGAAATGGTTGAGAAACCATCAAAATTTTCGCAAGTCTGATACTCGAAACCAATAACTACTATGGCCTAGGGCAAAAATACACACACCGTTGTAATGGGACGAGTTTCTGCTTTCAGATGCAACAGGAATTTCCCGAGATCGTCAATCCGTTCACGAGATATGGGAGTTTGAAGTTAAGGAATGGTTGAGAAACTATCAAAATTTTCGCAAGTCTGATACTGGAAACCAATAACTACAATGCCCTAGGGCAAAAATACACATGCCGTTGTAATCGGGCGAGTTTCTGCTTTCAGATGCAACAGGAATTTCTCGAGTTCGTCAATCCGTTCGCGAGATATGGGAGTTTGAAGTTAAGAAATGGTTGAGAAACAATCAAAATTTTCGCAAGTCTGATACTCGTAACCAATAACTACAATGCCCTAGGGCAAAAATACACATGCCGTTGTAATCGGGCGAGTTTCTGCTTTCAGATGCAACAGGAATTTCTCGAGTTCGTCAATCCGTTCGCGAGATATGGGAGTTTGAAGTTAAGAAATGGTTGAGAAACCATCAAAATTTTCGCAAGTCTGATACTCGTAACCAATAACTACTATGGCCTAGCGCAAAAATACACATACCGTTGTAATCGGGCGAGTTTCTACTTTCAGATGCAACAGGAACTTCTCGTGTTCGTCAATCCGCTCGCGAGATATGGGAGTTTGAAGTTAAGGAATGGTTGAGAAACCATCAAAATTTTCGCAAGTCTGATACTCGAAACCAATAACTACAATGCCCTAGGGCAAAAATATACATACTGTTGTAATCGGGCGAGTTTCTGCTTTCAGATGCAACAGGATTTTCTCGAGTTCGTCAATCCGTTCGCGAGATATGGGAGTTTGAAGTTAAGAAATGGTTGAGAAACCACCAAAATTATCGCAAGTCTGATACTCGTAACCAATAACTACTATGGCCTAGGGCAAAAATACACATACCGTTGTAATGGGACGAGTTTCTGCTTTCAGATGCAACAGGAATTTCTCGAGATCGTCAATCCGTTCGCGAGATATGGGAGTTTGAAGTTAAGGAATGGTTGAGAAACCATCAAAATTTTCGCAAGTCTGATACTGGACACCAATAACTACAATGCCCTAGGGCAAAAATACACGTGCCGTTGTAATCGGGCGAGTTTCTGCTTTCAGATGCAACAGGAATTTCTCGAGTTCGTCAATCCTTTCGCGAGATATGGGAGTTTGAAGTTAAGAAATGGTTGAGAAACCATCAAAATTTTCGCAAGTCTGATACTCGTAACCAATAACTACAATGCCCTAGGGCAAAAATACACATGCCGTTGTAATCGGGCGATTTTCTGCTTTCAGATGCAACAGGAATTTCTCGAGTTCGTCAATCCGTTCGCGAGATATGGGAGTTTGAAGTTAAGAAATGGTTGAGAAACCATCAAAATTTTCGCAAGTCTGATACTCGTAACCAATAACTACTATGGCCTGGCGCAAAAATACACATACCGTTGTAATCGGGCGAGTTTCTACTTTCAGATGCAACAGGAACTTCTCGTGTTCGTCAATCCGCTCGCGAGATATGGGTGTTTGAAGTTAAGAAATGGTTGAGAAACCATCAAAATTTTCGCAAGTCTGATACTCGAAACCAATAACTACTATGGCCTAGGGCAAAAATACACATACCGTTGTAATGGGACGAGTTTCTGCTTTCAGATGCAACAGGAATTTCTCGAGTTCGTCAATCCGTTCGCGAGATATGGGAGTATGAATTTAAGGAATGGTTGAGAAACCATCAAAATTTTCGCAAGTCTGATAGTCGAAACCAAAAACTACTATGGCCTAGCGCAAAAATACACATACCGTTGTAATCGGGCGAGTTTCTACTTTCAGATGCAACTGGAATTTCTCGAGATCGTCAATCCGTTCGCGAGATATGGGAGTTTGAACTTAAGGAATGGTTGAGAAACCATCAAAATTTTCGCAAGTCTGATACTCGAAACCAATAACTACTATGGCCTAGGGCAAAAATACACATACCGTTGTAATGGGACGAGCTTCTGCTTTCAGATGCAACAGGAATTTCTCGAGATCGTCAATCCGTTCGCGAGATATGGGAGTTTGAAGTTAAGGAATGGTTGAGAAACGATCAAAATTTTCGCAAGTCTGATACTGGAAACCAATAACTACAATGCCCTAGCGCAAAAATACACATGCCGTTGTAATCGGGCGAGTTTCTGCTTTCAGATGCAACAGGAATTTCTCGAGTTCGTCAATCCGTTCGCGAGATATGGGAGTTTGAAGCTAAGAAATGGTTGAGAAACCATCAAAATTTTCGCAAGTCTGATACTCGTAACCAATAACTACTGTGGCCTAGCGCAAAAATACACATACCGTTGTAATCGGGCGAGTTTCTACTTTCAGATGCAACAGGAACTTCTCGTGTTCGTCAATCCGCTCGCGAGATATGGGAGTTTGAAGTTAAGGAATGGTTGAGAAACCATCAAAATTTTCGCATTCTGATACTCGAAACCAATAACTACAATGGCCTAGGGCAAAAATATACATACCGTTGTAATCGGGCGAGTTTCTGCTTTCAGATGCAACAGGATTTTCTCGAGTTCGTCAATCCGTGCGCGAGATATGGGAGTTTGAAGTTAAGAAATGGTTGAGAAACCATCAAAATTTTCGCAAGTCTGATACTCGAAACCAATAACTACAATGGCCTAGGGCAAAAATATACATACCGTTGTAATCGGGCGAGTTTCTGCTTTCAGATGCAACAGGATTTTCTCGAGTTCGTCAATCCGTTCGCGAGATATGGGAGTTTGAAGTTAAGAAATGGTTGAGAAACCATCAAAATTTTCGCAAGTCTGATACTCGAAACCAATAACTACTATGGCCTAGCGCAAAAATACACATACCGTTGTAATCGGACGAGTTTCTACTTTCAGATGCAACAGGAACTTCTCGTGTTCGTCAATCCGCTCGCGAGATATGGGAGTTTGAAGTTAAGGAATGGTTGAGAAACCATCAAAATTTTCGCAAGGCTGATACACGAAACCAATAACTAATACGGCCTAGGGGAAAAATACACACACCGTTGTATTCGGGCGAGCATCTACTTTCAGATGCAACAGGAATTTCTCGCGTTCGTCAATCCGTTCGCGAGATATGGGAGTTTGAAGTTAAGGAATGGTTGTGAAACCATCAAAATTTTCCAAAGTGTGATACTCGAAACCAATAACTACTATGGCCTAGGGCAAAAATACGCACACCATTGTAATCGGGCGAGTTTCTGCTTTCATATGCAACAGGAGTTTCTCGAGTTCGTCAATCCGTTGGCGAGATATGGGAGTTTGAAACTAAGGAATGGTTGAGAAACCATCAAAATTTTCGCAAGTCTGATACTCGAAACCAATAACTACAATGGCCTAGGGCAAAAATACACATACCGTTGTAATCGGGCGAGTTTCTGCTTTCAGATGAAACAGGATTTTCTCGAGTTCGGCAATCCGTTCGCGAGATATGGGAGTTTGAGGTTAAGGAATGGTAGAGAAACCATCCAAATTTTCGCAAGTCTGATACTCGATACCAATAACTACTACAGCCTAGGGCAAAAATACACATACCGTTGTAATCGGGCGAGTTTCTGCTTTCAGATGCAACAGGATTTTCTCGAGTTCGTCAATCCGTTCGCGAGATATGGGAGTTTGAAGTTAAGGAATGGTTGAGAAACCATCAAAATTTTCGCAAGTCTGATACTCGAAACCAATAACCACTATGGCCTAGGGCAAAAGTACACACAGCATTGTAATCGGACGAGTTTCTACTTTCAGATGCAACGGGAATTTCTCGTGTTCGTCAATCCGCTCGCGAGACATGGGAGTTTGAATTTAAGGAATGGTTGAGAAACCATCAAAATTTTCGCAAGTCTGATACTCGAAACCAATAACTACAATGGCCTAGGGCAAAAATACACATACCCTTTATTCGGGCGAGTTGCTACTTTCAGATGCAACAGGAATTTCTCGAGTTCGTCAATCCGTTCGCGAGACATGGGAGTTTGAAGTTAAGGAATGGTTGAGAATCCATCAAAATTTTCGCAAGTCTGATACTCGAAACCAATAACTACTATGGCCTAGGGCAAAAATACACATACCGTTGTAATGGGACGAGTTTCTGCTTTCAGATGCAACAGGAATTTCTCGAGTTCGTCAATCCGTTCGCGAGATATGGGAGTATGAATTTAAGGAATGGTTGAGAAACCATCAAAATTTTCGCAAGTCTGCTACTCGAAACCAATAACTACTATGGCCTAGGGCAAAAATACACATACCGTCGTAATGGGACGAGTTTCTGCTTTCAGATGCAACAGGAATTTCTCGAGTTCGTCAATCCGTTCGCGAGATATGGGAGTATGAATTTAAGGAATGGTTGAGAAACCATCAAAATTTTCGCAAGTCTGATAGTCGAAACCAAAACTACTATGGCCTAGCGCAAAAATACACATACCGTTGTAATCGGGCGAGTTTCTACTTTCAGATGCAACTGGAATTTCTCGAGATCGTCAATCCGTTCGCGAGATATGGGAGTTTGAACTTAAGGAATGGTTGAGAAACCATCAAAATTTTCGCAAGTCTGATACTCGAAACCAATAACTACTATGGCCTAGGGTAAAAATACACATACCGTTGTAATGGGACGAGTTTCTGCTTTCAGATGCAACAGGAATTTCTCGAGATCGTCAATCCGTTCGCGAGATATGGGAGTTTGAAGTTAAGGAATGGTTGAGAAACGATCAAAATTTTCGCAAGTCTGATACTGGAAACCAATAACTACAATGCCCTAGCGCAAAAATACACATGCCGTTGTAATCGGGCGAGTTTCTGCTTTCAGATGCAACAGGAATTTCTCGAGTTCGTCAATCCGTTCGCGAGATATGGGAGTTTGAAGCTAAGAAATGGTTGAGAAACCATCAAAATTTTCGCAAGTCTGATACTCGTAACCAATAACTACTGTGGCCTAGCGCAAAAATACACATACCGTTGTAATCGGGCGAGTTTCTACTTTCAGATGCAACAGGAACTTCTCGTGTTCGTCAATCCGCTCGCGAGATATGGGAGTTTGAAGTTAAGGAATGGTTGAGAAACCATCAAAATTTTCGCATTCTGATACTCGAAACCAATAACTACAATGGCCTAGGGCAAAAATATACATACCGTTGTAATCGGGCGAGTTTCTGCTTTCAGATGCAACAGGATTTTCTCGAGTTCGTCAATCCGTTCGCGAGATATGGGAGTTTGAAGTTAAGAAATGGTTGAGAAACCATCAAAATTTTCGCAAGTCTGATACTCGAAACCAATAACTACAATGGCCTAGGGCAAAAATACACATACCGTTGTAATCGGGCGAGTTTCTGCTTTCAGATGAAACAGGATTTTCTCGAGTTCGTCAATCCGTTCGCGAGATATGGGAGTTTGAGGTTTAGGAATGGTAGAGAAACCATCCAAATTTTCGCAAGTCTGATACTCGATACCAATAACTACTACAGCCTAGGGCAAAAATACACATACCGTTGTAATCGGGCGAGTTTCTGCTTTCAGATGCAACAGGATTTTCTCGAGTTCGTCAATCCGTTCGCGAGATATGGGAGTTTGAAGTTAAGGAATGGTTGAGAAACCATCAAAATTTACGCAAGTCTGATACACGAAACCATTAACTACTATGGCCTAGGGCAAAAATACATACACCGTTGTATTCGGGCGAACATCTACTTTCAGATGCAACAGGAATTTCTCGCGTTCGTCAATCCGTTCGCGAGATATGGGAGTTTGAAGTTAAGGAATGGTTGAGAAACCATCAAAATTTTCGCAAGTCTGATACTCGAAACCAATAACTGGAATGGCCTAGGCGAAAAGTACACACACCTTTGTAATCGGACGAGTTTCTACTTTCAGATGCAACAGGAATTTCTCGAGTTCGTCAATCCGTTCGCGAGATATGGGAGTTTGAAGTTAAGGAATGGTTGAGAAACCATCAAAATTTTCGCAAGTCTGATACACGAAACCAATAACTAATACGGCCTAGGGGAAAAATACACACACCGTTGTATTCGGGCGAGCATCTACTTTCAGATGCAACAGGAATTTCTCGCGTTCGTCAATCCGTTCGCGAGATATGGGAGTTTGAAGTTAAGGAATGGTTGAGAAACCATCAAAATTTTCGCAAGTCTGATACTCGAAACCAATAACTGGAATGGCCTAGGGGAAAAGTACACACACCATTGTAATCGGACGAGTTTCTACTTTCAGATGCAACAGAAATTTCTCGAGTTCGTCAATCCGTTCGCGAGATATGGGAGTTTGAAGTTAAGGAATGATTGAGAAGCCATCAAAATTTTCGCTAGTCTGATACTCGAAACCAATAACTTCTATGGCCTAGGGCAAAAATACACATGCCTTTGTAATCGGGCGAGCGTCTACTTTCAGATACAACAGGAATTTCTCGTGTTCGTCAATCTGCTCGCGAGATATGGGAATTTGAAGTTAAGGAATGGTTGAGAAACCATCAGAATTTTCCCAAGTGTGATACTCGAAACCAATAACTAGTATGGCCTAGGGCAAAAAAACATATGCCGTTGTAATGGGACGAGTTTCTGCTTTCATATGCAACAGGAATTTCTCGAGTTCGTCCATCCATTCGCGAGATATGGGAGTCTGAAGTTAAGGAATGGTTGAGAAACCATCAAAATTTTCGCAAGTCTGATACAAGAAATAAATAACTACTATGGCCAAGGGCAAAAATACACATACCGTTGTAATCGGGCGTGTTTCTACTTTCAGATGCAACAGGAATTTCTCGTGTTCGTCAATCCGTTCGAGAGATATGGGAGTTTGAAGTTAAGGAATGGTTGAGAAACCATCAAAATTTTCGCAAGTCTGATACTCGAAACCAATAACAAATATGGCATAGGGGAGAAATACACATACCGTTGTAATCGGGCGAGCTTCTGCTTTCAGATGCAAAAGGATTTTCTCGAGTTCGTCAATCCGTTCGCGAGATATGGGAGTTTGAAGTTAAGGAATGGTTGAGAAACCATCAAAATTTTCGCAAGTCTGATACTCGAAACCAATAACTACTATGGCCTAGGGCAAAACTACACATACCGTTGTAATCGGGCGAGTTTCTGCTTTCAGAGGCAACAGGAATTTCTCGAGTTCGTCAAACCGTTCGGGAGATACGAGAGTTTGAAGCTAAGGAATGGTTGAGAAACCATCAAAATTATCGCAAGTCTGATACTCGAAACCAATAACTACTATGGCCTAGAGCAAAAGTACACACACCTTTGTAATCGGACGAGTTTCTACTTTCAGATGCAACAGGAATTTCTCGAGTTCGTCAATCCGTTCGCGAGATATGGGAGTTTGAAGTTAAGGAATGGTTGAGAAACTATCAAAATTTTCGCAAGTCTGCTACTCGAAACCAATAACTACTATGGCCTAGCGCAAAAATACACATACCGTTGTAATCGGGCGAGTTTCTACTTTCAGATGCAACAGGATTTTCTCGAGTTCGTCAATCCGTTCGCGAGATATGGGAGTTTGAAGTTAAGGAATGGTTGAGGAACCATCAAAATTTTCGCAAGGCTGATACACGAAACCAATAACTAATACGGCCTAGGGGAAAAATACACACACCGTTGTATTCGGGCGAGCATCTACTTTCAGATGCAACAGGAATTTCTCGCGTTCGTCAATCCGTTCGCGAGATATGGGAGTTTGAAGTTAAGGAATGGTTGAGAAACCATCAAAATTTTCGCAAGTCTGATACTCGAAACCAATAACTGGAGTGGCCTAGGGGAAAAGTACACACACCATTGTAATCGGACGAGTTTCTACTTTCAGATGCAACAGAAATTTCTCGAGTTCGTCAATCCGTTCGCGAGATATGGGAGTTTGAAGTTAAGTAATGATTGAGAAGCCATCAAAATTTTCGCTAGTCTGATACTCGAAACCAATAACTTCTATGGCCTAGGGCAAAAATACACATGCCTTTGTAATCGGGCGAGCGTCTACTTTCAGATACAACAGGAATTTCTCGTGTTCGTCAATCTGCTCGCGAGATATGGGAGTTTGAAGTTAAGGAATGGTTGAGAAACCATCAGAAATTTCCCAAGTGTGATACGCGAAACCAATAACTAGTATGGCCTAGGGCAAAAAAACATATGCCGTTGTAATGGGACGAGTTTCTGCTTTCATATGCAACAGGAATTTCTCGAGTTCGTCAATCCATTCGCGAGATATGGGAGTTTGAAGTTAAGGAATGGTTGAGAAACCATCAAAATTTTCGCAAGTCTGATACTCGAAACCAATAACTGGAATGGCCTAGGGGAAAAGTACACACACCATTGTAATCGGGCGAGTTTCTGCTATCAGATGCAACAGGAATTTCTCGAGTTCGACAATCCGTTCGCGAGATATGGGATTCTGAAATTAAGGAATGGTTGAGAAACCATCAAAATTTTCGCAAGTCTGATACTCGAAACCAATAACTACAATGGCCTAGGGGAAAAATACACACACCTTTGTAATCGGACGAGTTTCTACTTTCAGATGCAACAGGAATTTCTCGAGTTCGTCAATCCGTTCGCGAGATATGGGAGTTTGAAGTTAAGGAATGGTTGAGAAACTATCAAAATTTTCGCAAGTCTGCTACTCGAAACCAATAACTACTATGGCCTAGCGCAAAAATACACATACCGTTGTAATCGGGCGAGTTTCTACTTTCAGATGCAACAGGATTTTCTCGAGTTCGTCAATCCGTTCGCGAGATATGGGAGTTTGAAGTTAAGGAATGGTTGAGGAACCATCAAAATTTTCGCAAGGCTGATACACGAAACCAATAACTAATACGGCCTAGGGGAAAAATACACACACCGTTGTATTCGGGCGAGCATCTACTTTCAGATGCAACAGGAATTTCTCGCGTTCGTCAATCCGTTCGCGAGATATGGGAGTTTGAAGTTAAGGAATGGTTGAGAAACCATCAAAATTTTCGCAAGTCTGATACTCGAAACCAATAACTGGAGTGGCCTAGGGGAAAAGTACACACACCATTGTAATCGGACGAGTTTCTACTTTCAGATGCAACAGAAATTTCTCGAGTTCGTCAATCCGTTCGCGAGATATGGGAGTTTGAAGTTAAGTAATGATTGAGAAGCCATCAAAATTTTCGCTAGTCTGATACTCGAAACCAATAACTTCTATGGCCTAGGGCAAAAATACACATGCCTTTGTAATCGGGCGAGCGTCTACTTTCAGATACAACAGGAATTTCTCGTGTTCGTCAATCTGCTCGCGAGATATGGGAGTTTGAAGTTAAGGAATGGTTGAGAAACCATCAGAATTTTCCCAAGTGTGATACGCGAAACCAATAACTAGTATGGCCTAGGGCAAAAAAACATATGCCGTTGTAATGGGACGAGTTTCTGCTTTCATATGCAACAGGAATTTCTCGAGTTCGTCAATCCATTCGCGAGATATGGGAGTTTGAAGTTAAGGAATGGTTGAGAAACCATCAAAATTTTCGCAAGTCTGATACTCGAAACCAATAACTGGAATGGCCTAGGGGAAAAGTACACACACCATTGTAATCGGGCGAGTTTCTGCTATCAGATGCAACAGGAATTTCTCGAGTTCGACAATCCGTTCGCGAGATATGGGATTCTGAAATTAAGGAATGGTTGAGAAACCATCAAAATTTTCGCAAGTCTGATACTCGAAACCAATAACTACAATGGCCTAGGGGAAAAATACACATACCGTTGTAATCGGGCGAGTTGCTACTTTCAGATGCAACAGGAATTTCTCGAGTTCGTCAATCCGTTCGCGAGATATGGGAGTTTGAAGCTAAGGAATGGTTGAGGAACCATCAAAATTTTCGCAAGGCTGATACTCGAAACCAATAACAAATATGGCATAGGGGAGAAATACACATACCGTTGTAATCGGGCGAGCTTCTGCTTTCAGATGCAAAAGGATTTTCTCGAGTTCGTCAATCCGTTCGCGAGATATGGGAGTTTGAAGTTAAGGAATGGTTGAGAAACCATCAAAATTTTCGCAAGTCTGATACTCGAAACCAATAACTACTATGGCCTAGGGCAAAACTACACATACCGTTGTAATCGGGCGAGTTTCTGCTTTCAGAGGCAACAGGAATTTCTCGAGTTCGTCAAACCGTTCGGGAGATACGAGAGTTTGAAGTTAAGGAATGTTTGAGAAACCATCAAAATTATCGCAAGTCTGATACTCGAAACCAATAACTACTATGGCCTAGAGCAAAAATACACATACCGTTGTAATTTGGCGAGTTTCTGCTTTCAGATGCAACAGGAGCTTCTAGAGTTCGTCAATCCGTTCGCGAGATATGGTAGTTTGAAGTTAAGGAATGGTTGAGAAACCATCAAAATTTGCGGAAGTCTGATACTCGAAACCAATAACAACCATGGCCTAGGGTAAAAATACACATACCGTTGTAATCGGGCGAGTTTCTACTTTCAGATGCAACAGGAATTTCTCGTGTTCGTCAATCCGCTCGTGAGATATGGGAGTTTGAATTTAAGGAATGGTTGAGAAACCATCAAAATTTTCGCAAGTCTGATTCTCGAAACCAATAACTACTATGGCCTAGTGCAAAAATACACATACCGTTGTTATCGGGCGAGTTTCTGCTTTCAGATGCAACAGGAATTTCTCGAGTTCGTCAATCCGTTCGCGAGATATGGGAGTTTGAAGTTAAGGAATGGTTGAGAAACCATCAAAATTTTTGCAAGTCTGATACTCGAAACCAATAACAACCATGGCCTAGGGTAAAAATACACATACCGTTGTAATCGGGCGAGTTTCTACTTTCAGATGCAACAGGAATTTCTCGTGTTCGTCAATCCGCTCGTGAGATATGGGAGTTTGAATTTAAGGAATGGTTGAGAAACCATCAAAATTTTCGCAAGTCTGATTCTCGAAACCAATAACTACTATGGCCTAGTGCAAAAATACACATACCGTTGTTATCGGGCGAGTTTCTGCTTTCAGATGCAACAGGAATTTCTCGAGTTCGTCAATCCGTTCGCGACATATGGGAGTTTGAAGTTAAGGAATGGTTGAGAAACCATCAAAATTTTTGCAAGTCTGATACTCGAAACCAATAACTATAATACTATGGCCTAGGGCAAAAATACACATACCGTTGTTATCGGGCGAGTTTCTGCTTCCAAATGCAACAGGAATTTCTCGAGTTCGACAATCCGTTCGCGAGATATGGGAGTCTGAAATTAAGGAATAGTTGAGAAACCATCAAAATTTTCGCAAGTCTGATACTCGAACCGAATAACTAGAATGGCCTAGGGGAAAAGTACACACACCATTGTAATCGGACGAGTTTCTACTTTCAGATGCAACAGGAATTTCTCGAGTTCGTCAATCCCTTCGCGAGATATTGGAGTTTGAAGTTAAGGAATGGTTGAGAAACTATCAAAATTTTCGCAAGTCTGATACTCGAAACCAATAACTACTATGGCCTAGGGCAAAAATACACATACCTTTGTAATCGGGCGAGCGTCTACTTTCAGATGCATCAGGAATTTCTCGTGTTCGTCAATCCGCTCGCGAGATATGGGAGTTTGAAGTTAAGGAGTGGTTGAGAAACCATCAAAATTTTCCCAAGTGTGATACTCGAAACCAATAACTACTATTACCTAGGGCAAAAATACAAATGCCGTTGTAATGGGACGAGTTTCTGCTTTCATATGCAACAGGAATTTCTCGAGTTCGTCAATCCCTTCCCGAGATATTGGAGTTTGAAGTTAAGGAATGGTTGAGAAACTATCAAAATTTTCGCAAGTCTGATACTCGAAACCAATAACTACCATGGCCTAGCGCAAAAATACACATACCGTTGTAATCGGGCGAGTTTCTGCTATCAGATGCAACAAGAACTTCTCGAGTTCGACAATCCGTTCGCGAGATATGGGAGTCTGAAATTAAGGAATGGTTGAGAAACCATCAAAATTTTCGCAAGTCTGATACTCGAAACCAATAACTACAATGGTCTAGGGGAAAAATACACATACCGTTGTAATCGGGCGAGTTGCTACTTTCAGATGTAACAGGAATTTCTCGAGTTCGTCAATCCGTTCGCGAGATATGGGCGTTTGAAGTTAAGGAATGGTTGAGAAACCATCAAAATTTTCGCAAGTCTGATACTCGAAACCAATAACTACTATGGCCTAGGGCAAAAAAACATACGCCGTTGTAATGGGACGAGTTTCTGCTTTCATATGCAACAGGAATTTCTCGAGTTCGTCAATCCATTCGCGAGATATGGGAGTTTGAAGTTAAGGAATGGTTGAGAAACCATCAAAATTTTCGCAAGTCTGATACTAGAAATAAATAACTACTATGGCCAAGGGCAAAAATACACATACCGTTGTAATCGGGCGAGTTTCTACTTTCAGATGCAACAGGAATTTCTGTGTTCGTCAATCCGTTCGCGAGATATGGGAGTTTGAAGTTAAGGAATGGTTGAGAATCCATCAAAATTATCGCAAGTCTGATACTCGAAACCAATAACTGGAATGGCCTAGGGGAAAAGTACACACACCATTGTAATCGGGCGTGTTTCTGCTTTCAGATGCAACAGGAATTTGTCGAGTTCGTCAATCCGTTCGCGAGATATGGGAGTTTGAAGTTAATGAATGGTTGAGAAACCATCAAAATTTTCGCAAGTCTGACACTCGAAACCAATAACTACTATGGCCTAGTGGAAAAATACACATACCGTTTTAATCGGACGTGTTTCTGCTTTCAGATGCAACAGGAATTTCTCGAGTTCGACAAACCGTTCGCGAGATATGGGTGTCTGAAATTAAGGAATGGTTGAGAAACCATCAAAATTTTCGCAAGTCTGATACTCGAAACCAATAACTATTATGGCCTAGGGCAAAAATACACATGCCACTGTAATCAGGCGGGTTTCTGCTTTCAGATGCAACAGGAATTTCTCGAGTTCGTAAACCGCTCGCGAGATATGGGTGTTTGAAGTTAAGAAATGGTTGAGAAACCATCAAAATTTTCGCAAGTCTGATACTCGAAACCAATAACTACTATGGCCTAGGGCAAAAATACACATACCGTTGTAATCGGACCAGTTTCTGCTTTCAGATGCAACAGGAACTTCTCGAGTTCGTCGATCCGTTCGCGAGATATGGGAGTTTGAAGTGAAGGAATGGTTGAGAAACCATCAAAATTTTCGCATGTCTGATACTCGAAACCAATAACTACTATGGCCTAGGGCAAAAATACACATACCGTTGTAATCGGACGAGTTTCTGCTTTCAGATGCAACAGGAATTTCTCAAGTTCGACAATCCGTTCGCGAGATATGGGAGTCTGAATTTAAGGAATGGTTGAGAAACCATCAAAATTTTCGCAAGTCTGATACTCGAAACCAATAACTACTATGGCCTAGGGCAAAAATACACATACCGTTGTAATCAGGCGAGTTTCTGCTTTCAGATGCAACAGGAATTTCTCTAGTTCGTCAATCAGTTCGCGAGATATGAGAGTTTGAAGTTAAGGAATGATTGAGAAGCCATCAAAATTTTCGCAAGTCTGATACTCGAAACCAATAACTTCTATGGCCTAGGGCAAAAATACACATACCTTTGTAATCGGGCGTGTTTCTGCTTTCAGATGCAACAGGAATTTGTCGAGTTCGTCAATCCGTTCGCGAGATATGGGAGTTTGAAGTTAATGCATGGTTGAGAAACCATCAAAATTTTCGCAAGTCTGATACTCGAAACCAATAACTACTATGGTCTAGGGGAAAAATACACATACCGTTGTAATCGGGCGAGTTTCTGCTTTCAGATGCAACAGGAACTTCTCGAGTTCGTCGATCCGTTCGCGAGATATGGGAGTTTGAAGTGAAGGAATGGTTGAGACCCCATCAAAATTTTCGCAAGTCTGATACTCGAAACCAATAACTACAATGGTCTAGGGGAAAAATACACATACCGTTGTAATCGGGCGAGTTGCTACTTTCAGATGTAACAGGAATTTCTCGAGTTCTTCAAACCGTTCGCGAGATATGGGCGTTTGAAGTTAAGGAATGGTTGAGAAACCATCAAAATTTTCGCAAGTCTGATACTCGAAACCAATAACTACTATGGCCTAGGGCAAAAATACACATACCGTTGTAATCAGGCGAGTTTCTGCTTTCAGATGCAACAGGAATTTCTCTAGTTCGTCAATCAGTTCGCGAGATATGGGAGTTTGAAGTTAAGGAATGATTGAGAAGCCATCAAAATTTTCGCAAGTCTGATACTCGAAACCAATAACTTCTATGGCCTAGGGCAAAAATACACATACCTTTGTAATCGGGCGAGCGTCTACTTTCAGATGCAACAGGAATTTCTCGTGTTCGTCAATCCGCTCGCGAGATATGGGAGTTTGAATTTAAGGAATGGTTGAGAAACCATCAAAATTTTCGCAAGTCTGATACTCGAAACCAATAACTGGAATGGCCTAGGGGAAAAGTACACACACCATTGTAATCGGGCGAGTTTCTGCTATCAGATGCAACAGGAATTTCTCGAGTTCGGCAATCCGTTCGCGAGATATGGGAGTCTGAAGTTAAGGAATGGTTGAGAAACCATCAAAATTTTCGCAAGTCTGATACACGAAACCAATAACTACAATGGCCTAGTGGAAAAATATACATACCGTTGTAATCGGGCGAGTTGCTACTTTCAGATGTAACAGGAATTTCTCGAGTTCGTCAATCCGATCGCGAGATACGGGCGTTTGATGTTAAGGAATGGTTGAGAAACCATCAAAATTTGCGGAAGTCTGATACTCGAAACCAATAACAACCATGGCCTAGCGCAAAAATGCACATACCGTTGTAATCGGGCGAGTTTCTACTTTCAGATGCAACAGGAATTTCTCGTGTTCGTCAATCCGTTCGCGAGATATGGGAGTTTGAAGTTAATGAATGGTTGAGAAACCATCAAAATTTTCGCAAGTCTGACACTCGAAACCAATAACTACTATGGCCTAGTGGAAAAATACACATACCGTTTTAATCGGACGTGTTTCTGCTTTCAGATGCAACAGGAATTTCTCGAATTCGAGAAACCGTTCGCGAGATATGGGTGTCTGAAGTTAAGGAATGGTTGAGAATCCATCAAAATTTTCGCAAGTCTGATACTCGAAACCAATAACTACTATGGCCTAGGGCAATAATACACACACGGTTGTAATCGGGCGGGATTCTGCTTTCAGATGCAACAGGAATTTCTCGAGTTCCTCATTCCGTTCGCGAGATATGGGAGTTTGAAGTTAAGGAATGGTTGAGAAACCATCAAAATTTTCGCAAGTCTGATGCTCGATACCAATAACTGCTATGGCCTAGGGCAAAAATACACATACCGTTGTAATCTGGCCTGTTTCTGCTTTCAGATGCAACAGGAATTTGTCGAGTTCGTCAATCCGTTCGCGAGATATGGGAGTTCGAATTTAAGGAATGGTTGGGAAACCATCAAAACTTTCGCAAGTGTGATACTCGAAACCAATAACTATTATGGCCTAGGGCAAAAATACACATGCCACTGTAATCAGGCGGGTTTCTGCTTTCAGATGCAACAGGAATTTCTCGAGTTCGTGAACCGTTCGCGAGATATGGGTGTTTGAAGTTATAGAATGGTTGAGAAACCATCAAAATTTTCGCAAGTCTGATACTCGAAACCAATAACTACTATGGCCTAGGGCAAAAATACACATACCGTTGTAATCGGACGAGTTTCTGCTTTCAGATGCAACAGGAATTTCTCGAGTTCGTCAATCCGATCGCGAGATACGGGCGTTTGATGTTAAGGAATGGTTGAGAAACCATCAAAATTTGCGGAAGTCTGATACTCGAAACCAATAACAACCATGGCCTAGCGCAAAAATGCACATACCGTTGTAATCGGGCGAGTTTCTACTTTCAGATGCAACAGGAATTTCTCGTGTTCGTCAATCCGTTCGCGAGATATGGGAGTTTGAAGTTAATGAATGGTTGAGAAACCATCAAAATTTTCGCAAGTCTGACACTCGAAACCAATAACTACTATGGCCTAGTGGAAAAATACACATACCGTTTTAATCGGACGTGTTTCTGCTTTCAGATGCAACAGGAATTTCTCGAATTCGAGAAACCGTTCGCGAGATATGGGTGTCTGAAGTTAAGGAATGGTTGAGAATCCATCAAAATTTTCGCAAGTCTGATACTCGAAACCAATAACTACTATGGCCTAGGGCAATAATACACACACGGTTGTAATCGGGCGGGATTCTGCTTTCAGATGCAACAGGAATTTCTCGAGTTCCTCATTCCGTTCGCGAGATATGGGAGTTTGAAGTTAAGGAATGGTTGAGAAACCATCAAAATTTTCGCAAGTCTGATGCTCGATACCAATAACTGCTATGGCCTAGGGCAAAAATACACATACCGTTGTAATCTGGCCTGTTTCTGCTTTCAGATGCAACAGGAATTTGTCGAGTTCGTCAATCCGTTCGCGAGATATGGGAGTTCGAATTTAAGGAATGGTTGGGAAACCATCAAAACTTTCGCAAGTGTGATACTCGAAACCAATAACTATTATGGCCTAGGGCAAAAATACACATGCCACTGTAATCAGGCGGGTTTCTGCTTTCAGATGCAACAGGAATTTCTCGAGTTCGTGAACCGTTCGCGAGATATGGGTGTTTGAAGTTATAGAATGGTTGAGAAACCATCAAAATTTTCGCAAGTCTGATACTCGAAACCAATAACTACTATGGCCTAGGGCAAAAATACACATACCGTTGTAATCGGACGAGTTTCTGCTTTCAGATGCAACAGGAACTTCTCGAGTTCGTCGATCCGTTCGCGAGATATGGGAGTTTGAAGTGAAGGAATGGTTGAGAAACCATCAAAGTTTTCGCATGTCTGATACTCGAAACCAATAACTACTATGGCCTAGGGCAAAAATACACATACCGTTGTAATCGGACGAGTTTCTGCTTTCAGATGCAACAGGAATTTCTCGAGTTCGACAATCCGTTCGCGAGATATGGGAGTCTGAATTTAAGGAATGGTTGAGAAACCATCAAAATTTTCGCAAGTCTGATACTCGAAACCAATAACTACTATGGCCTAGGGCAAAAATACACATACCGTTGTAATCAGGCTAGTTTCTGCTTTCAGATGCAACAGGAATTTCTCTAGTTCGTCAATCAGTTCGCGAGATATGGGAGTTTGAAGTTAAGGAATGATTGAGAAGCCATCAAAATTTTCGCAAGTCTGATACTCGAAACCAATAACTTCTATGGCCTAGGTCAAAAATACACATACCTTTGTAATCGGGCGAGCGTCTACTTTCAGATGCAAAAGGAATTTCTCGTGTTCGTCAATCCGCTCGCGAGATATGGGAGTTTGAATTTAAGGAATGGTTGAGAAACCATCAGAATTTTCCCAAGTGTGATACTCGAAACCAATAACTACTCTGGCCTAGGGCAAAAAAACATACAACGTTGTAATGGGACGAGTTTCTGCTTTCATATGCAACAGGAATTTCTCGAGTTCGTCAATCCATTCGCGAGATATGGGAGTTTGAAGTTAAGGAATGGTTGAGAAACCATCAAAATTTTCGCAATTCTGATACTAGAAATAAATAACTACTATGGCCAAGGGCAAAAATACACATACCGTTGTAATCGGGCGAGTTTCTACTTTCAGATGCAACAGGAATTTCTCGTGTTCGTCAATCCGTTCGCGAGATATGGGAGTTTGAAGTTAAGGAATGGTTGAGAAACCATCAAAATTTTCGCAAGTCTGATACACGAAACCAGTAACTACAATGGCCTAGGGGAAAAATACACATACCGTTGTAATCGGGCGAGTTGCTACTTTCAGATGTAACAGGAATTTCTCGAGTTCGTCAATCCGATCGCGAGATACGGGCGTTTGATGTTAAGGAACGGTTGAGAAACCATCAAAATTTGCGGAAGTCTGATACTCGAAACCAATAACAACCATGGCCTAGCGCAAAAATGCACATACCGTTGTAATCGGGCGAGTTTCTACTTTCAGATGCAACAGGAAATTCTCGTGTTCGTCAATCCGCTCGTGAGATATGGGAGTTTGAAGTTAAGGAATGGTTGAGAAACCATCAAAATTTTCCCAAGTCTGATACTCGATACCAATAAGTGGAATGGCCTATGGGAAAAGTACACACACGGTTGTAATCGGGCGAGTTTCTGCTTTCAGATGCAACAGGAATTTCTCGAGTTCCTCATTCCGTTCGCGAGATATGGGAGTTTGAAATTAAGGAATGGTTGAGAAACCATCAAAATTTTCGCAAGTCTGATGCTCGATACCAATAACTGCTATGGCCTAGGGCAAAAATACACATACCGTTGTAATCTGGCCTGTTTCTGCTTTCAGATGCAACAGGAATTTCTCGAGTTCGTGAACCGTTCGCGAGATATGGGTGTTTGAAGTTATAGAATGGTTGAGAAACCATCAAAATTTTCGCAAGTCTGATACTCGAAACCAATAACTACTATGGCCTAGGGCAAAAATACACATACCGTTGTAATCGGACGAGTTTCTGCTTTCAGATGCAACAGGAACTTCTCGAGATCGTCGATCCGTTCGCGAGATATGGGAGTTTGAAGTGAAGGAATGGTTGAGAAACCATCAAAATTTTCGCATGTCTGATACTCGAAACCAATAACTACTATGGCCTAGGGCATAAATACACATACCGTTGTAATCGGACGAGTTTCTGCTTTCAGATGCAACAGGAATTTCTCGAGTTCGACAATCCGTTCGCGAGATATGGGAGTCTGAATTTAAGGAATGGTTGAGAAACCATCAAAATTTTCGCAAGTCTGATACTCGAAACCAATAACTACTATGGCCTAGGGCAAAAATACACATGCCACTGTAATCAGGCGGGTTTCTGCTTTCAGATGCTAAAGGAATTTCTCGAGTTCGTGAATCCGTTCGCGAGATATGGGTGTATGAAGTTATAGAATGGTTGAGAAACCATCAAAATTTTCGCAAGACTGATACTCGAAACCAATAACTACTATGGCCTAGGGGAAAAGTACACATACCGTGGTAATCGGGCGAGTTTCTGCTTTCAGATGCAACAGGAACTTCTCGAGTTCGTCAATCCGTTCGCGAGATATGGGAGTTTGAAGTTAAGGAATGTTTGAGAAACCGTCAAAATTTTCGCAAGTCTGATACTCGATACCAATAACTACTATGGCCTAGGGCAAAAATACACATACCGTTGTAATCGGGCGAGTTTCTGCTTTCAGATGCAACAGGATTTTCTCGAGTTCGTCAATCCGTTCGCGAGATATGGGAGTTTGAAGTTAAGGAATGGTTGAGAAACCATCAAAATTTTCACAATTCTGAAACTCGAAACCAATAAGTGGAATGGCCTAGGTGAAAAGTACACACAAAATTGTAATCGGGCGAGTTTCTGCTTTCAGATGCAACAGGAATTTCTCGAGTTCCTCATTCCGTTCGCGAGATATGTGAGTTTGAAGTTAAGGAATGGTTGAGAATCCATCAAAATTTTCGCAAGTCTGATACTCGAAACCAATAACTACTATGGCCTAGGGCAAAAATACACATACCGTTGTAATCGGGCGTGTTTCTGCTTTCAGATGCAACAGGAATTTCTGGAGTTCGACAACCCGTTCGCGAGATATGGGTGTCTGAAATTAAGGAATGGTTGAGAAACCATCAAAATTTTCGCAAGTCTGATACTCGAAACCAATAACAACTATGGCCAAGGGCAAAAATACACATACCGTTGTAATCGGGCGAGTTTCTACTTTCAGATGCAACAGGAATTTCTCGAGTTCGTCAATCCGTTCGCGAGATATGGGAGTTTGAAGTTAAGGAATGGTTGAGAAACCATCAAAATTTTGGCAAGTCTGATACTCGAAACCAATAACTACTATGGCCTAGGGCAAAAATACACATACCGTTGTAATCGGGCGTGTTTCTGCTTTCAGATGCAACAGGAATTTCTGGAGTTCGACAACCCGTTCGCGAGATATGGGTGTCTGAAATTAAGGAATGGTTGAGAAACCATCAAAATTTTCGCAAGTCTGATACTCGAAACCAATAACAACTATGGCCAAGGGCAAAAATACACATACCGTTGTAATCGGGCGTGTTTCTGCTGTCAGATGCAATAGGAATTTCTCGAGTTCGTCAATCCGTTCGCGAGATATGGGAGTTTGAAGTTAAGAAATGGTTGAGAAACCATCAACATTTTCGAAAGTCTGATACTCGAAACCAATAAGTGGAATGGCCTAGGGGAAAAGTACACACACGGTTGTAATCGGGCGAGTTTCTGCTTTCAGATGCAACAGGAATTTCTCGAGTTCCTCATTCCGTTCGCGAGATATGGGAGTTTGAAGTTAAGGAATGTTTGAGAAACCGTCAAAATTTTCGCAAGTCTGATACTCGATACCAATAACTACTATGGCCTAGGGCAAAAATACACACACCGTTGTAATCGGGCGAGTTTCTACTTTCAGATGCAACAGGAATTTCTCGAGTTCGTCAATCCGTTCGCGAGATATGGGAGTTTGAAGTTAAGAAATGGTTGAGAAACCATCAACATTTTCGAAAGTCTGATACTCGAAACCAATAAGTGGAATGGCCTAGGGGAAAAGTACACACACGGTTGTAATCGCGCGAGTTTCTGCTCTCAGATGCAACAGGAATTTCTCGAGTTCCTCATTCCGTTCGCGAGATACGGGAGTTTGAAGTGAAGGTATGGTTGAGAAACCATCAAAATTTTCGCATGTCTGATACTCGAAACCAATAAGTGGAATGGCCTAGGGGAAAAGTACACACACGGTTGTAATCGGGCGAGTTTCTGCTTTCAGATGCAACAGGAATTTCTCGAGTTCCTCATTCCGTTCGCGAGTTATAGGAGTTTGAAGTTAAGGAATGTTTGAGAAACCGTCAAAATTTTCGCAAGTCTGATACTCGATACCAATAACTACTATGGCCTAGGGCAAAAATACACACACCGTTGTAATCGGGCGAGTTTCTACTTTCAGATGCAACAGGAATTTCTCGAGTTCGTCAATCCGTTCGTGAGATATGGGAGTTTGAAGTTATGGAATGGTTGTGAAACAATCAAAATTATTGCAAGTGTGATACTCGAAACCAATAACTACTATGGCCTAGGGCAAAAATACACAAGCCATTGTAATCAGGCGGGTTTCTGCTTTCAGATGCAACAGGAATTTCTCGAGTTCGTCAATCCGTTCGCGAGATCTGGGTGTTTGAAGTTATGGAATGGTTGAGAAACCATCAAAATTTTCGCAAGTCTGATACTCGATACCAATAACTACTATGGCCTAGGCAAAAATACACATACCGTTGTAATCGGGCGTGTTTCAGCTTTCAGATGCAACAGGAATTTCTCGAGTTCGACAATCCGTTCGCGAGATATGGGAGTCTGAATTTAAGGAATGGTTGAGAAACCATCAAAATTTTCGCAAGTCTGATACTCGAAACCAATAAATTCTATGGCCTAGGGCAAAAATACACATGCCATTGTAATCAGGCGGGTTTCTGCTTCCAGGTGCAACAGGAATTTCTCGAGTTCGTCAATCCGCTCGCGAGATATGGGTGTTTGAAGTTATGGAATGGTTGAGAAACCATCAAAATTTTCGCAAGTCTGATACTCGAAACCAATAAGTGGAATGGCCTAGGGGAAATGTACACACACGGTTGTAATCGGGCGAGTTTCTGCTTTCAGATGCAACAGGAATTTCTCGAGTTCCTCATTCCGTTCGCGAGATATGGGAGTTTGAAGTTAAGGAATGTTTGAGAAACCGTCAAAATTTTCGAAAGTCTGATACTCGATACCAGTAACTACTATGGCCTAGGGCAAAAATACACATACCGTTGTAATCGGGCGTGTTTCTGCTTTCAGATGCAACAGGAATTTCTCGAGTTCGTCAATCCGCTCGCGAGATATGGGTGTTTGAAGTTATGGAATGGTTGAGAAACCATCAAAATTTTCGCAAGTCTGATACTCGAAACCAATAACTACTATGGCCTAGGGCAAAAATACACATACCGTTGTAATCGGGCGTGTTTCTGCTTTCAGATGCAACAGGAATTTCTGGAGTTCGACAACCCGTTCGCGAGATATGGGTGTCTGAAGTTAAGGAATGGTTGAGAAACCATCAAAATTTTCGCAAGTCTGATACTCGAAACCAATAACAACTATGGCCAAGGGCAAAAATACACATACCGTTGTAATCGGGCGTGTTTCTGCTTTCAGATGCAATAGGAATTTCTCGAGTTCGTCAATCCGTTCGCGAGATATGGGAGTTTGAAGTTAAGAAATGGTTGAGAAACCATCAACATTTTCGAAAGTCTGATACTCGAAACCAATAAGTGGAATGTCCTAGGGGAAAAGTACACACACGGTTGTAATCGCGCGAGTTTCTGCTCTCAGATGCAACAGGAATTTCTCGAGTTCCTCATTCCGTTCGCGAGATACGGGAGTTTGAAGTGAAGGTATGGTTGAGAAACCATCAAAGTTTTCGCAAGTCTGGTTCTCGAAACCAATAACTACTATGGCCTAGGGCAAAAATACACATGCCACTGTAATCAGGCGGGTTTCTGCTTTCAGATGCAAAAGGAATTTCTCGAGTTCGTGAATCCGTTCGCGAGATATGGGTGTTTGAAGTTATAGAATGGTTGAGAAACCATCAAAATTTTCACAAGTCTGATACTCGAAACCAATAAGTTGAATGGCCTAGGTGAAAAGTACACACAAAGTTGTAATCGGGCGAGTTTCTGCTTTCAGATGCAACAGGAATTTCTCGAGTTCCTCATTCCGTTCGCGAGATATGGGAGTTTGAAGTTAAGGAATGGTTGAGAATCCATCAAAATTTTCGCAAGTCTGATACTCGAAACCAATAACTACTATTGCCTAGGGCAAAAATACACATACCGTTGTAATCGGGCGTGTTTCTGCTTTCAGATGCAACAGGAATTTGTTTAGTTCGTCAATCCGTTCGCGAGATATGGGAGTTTGAAGTTAAGGAATGGTTGAGAAACCATCAAAATTTTCGCAAGTCTGATACTCGAAACCAATAACTACTATGGCCTAGGGCAAAAATACACATACCGTTGTAATCGGGCGTGTTTCTGCTTTCAGATGCAACAGGAATTTCAGAAGTTCGACAACCCGTTCGCGAGATATGGGTGTCTGAAATTAAGGAATGGTTGAGAAACCATCAAAATTTTCGCAAGTCTGGTTCTCGAAAATAATAACTACTATGGCCTAGGGCAAAAATACACATACCGTTGTAATCGGGCGAGTTTCTGCTTTCAGATGCAACAGGATTTTCTCGAGTTCGTCAATCCGTTCGCGAGATATGGGAGTTTGAAGTTAAGGAATGGTTGAGAAACCATCAAAATTTTCGCATGTCTGATACTCGAAACCAATAAGTGGAATGGCCTAGGGGAAAAGTACACAAACGGTTGTAATCGGGCGAGTTTCTGCTTTCAGATGCAACAGGAATTTCTCGAGTTCCTCATTCCGTTCGCGAGTTATAGGAGTTTGAAGTTAAGGAATGTTTGAGAAACCGTCAAAATTTTCGCAAGTCTGATACTCGATACCAATAACTACTATGGCCTAGGGCAAAAATACACACACCGTTGTAATCGGGCGAGTTTCTACTTTCAGATGCAACAGGAATTTCTCGAGTTCGTCAATCCGTTCGCGAGATATGGGAGTTTGAAGTTATGGAATGGTTGTGAAACAATCAAAATTATTGCAAGTGTGATACTCGAAACCAATAACTACTATGGCCTAGGGCAAAAATACACATACCGTTGTAATCGGGCGTGCTTCAGCTTTCAGATGCAACAGGAATTTCTCGAGTTCGACAATCCGTTCGCGAGATATGGGTGTTTGAAGTTATGGAATGGTTGAGAAACCATCAAAATTTTCGCAAGTCTGATACTCGAAACCAATAAGTGGAATGGCCTAGGGGAAATGTACACACACGGTTGTAATCGGGCGAGTTTCTGCTTTCAGATGCAACAGGAATTTCTCGAGTTCCTCATTCCGTTCGCGAGATATGGGAGTTTGAAGTTAAGGAATGTTTGAGAAACCGTCAAAATTTTCGAAAGTCTGATACTCGATACCAATAACTACTATGGCCTAGGGCAAAAATACACATACCGTTGTAATCGGGCGTGTTTCTGCTTTGAGATGCAACAGGAATTTCTCGAGTTCGTCAATCCGCTCGCGAGGTATGGGTGTTTGAAGTTATGGAATGGTTGAGAAACCATCAAAATTTTCGCAAGTCTGATACTCGAAAACAATAACTACTATGGCCTAGGGCAAAAATACACATACCATTGTAATCGGCCGAGTTTCTGCTTTCAGATGCAACAGGAACTTCTCGAGTTCGTCAATCCGTTCGCGAGATATGGGAGTTTGAAGTGAAGGAATGGTTGAGAAATCATCAAAATTTTCGCAAGTCTGATACTCGATACCAATAACTACTATGGCCTAGGGCAAAAATACACATACCGTTGTGATCGGGCGGGTTTCTGCTTTCAGATGCAACAGGAATTTCTCGAGTTCGTCAATCCGCTCGCGAGATATGGGTGTTTGAAGTTATGGAATGGTTGAGAAACCATGAAAATTTTCGCAAGTCTGATACTCGAAACCAATAACTACTATGGCCTAAGGCAAAAATACACATACAGTTGTAATCGGACGAGTTTCTGCTTTCAGATGCAACAGGAACTTCTCGAGTTCGTCAATCCGTTCGCGAGATATGGGAGTTTGAAGTGAAGGAATGGTTGAGAAACCATCAAAATTTTCGCAAGTCTGGTACTCGAAACCAATAACTACTATGGCCTAGGACAAAAATACACATACCATTGCAATCGGGCGAGTTTCTGCATTCTGATGCAACAGGATTTTCTCGAGTTCGTCAATCCGTTCGCGAGATATGGGAGTTTGAAGTTAAGGAATGGTTGAGAAACCATCAAAATTTTCGCAAGTCTGATTCTCGAAACCAATAACTACAATGGCCTAGGGGAAAAATACACATACTGTTGAAATCGGGCGAGTTTCTACTTTCAGATGCAACAGGAATTTCTCGAGTTCGTCAATCCGTTCGCGAGATATGGGTGTTTGAAGTTATGGAATGGTTGAGAAACCATCAAAATTTTCGCAAGTCTGATACTCGAAACCAATAACTACTATGGCCTAGGGCAAAAATACACGTACCGTTGTAATCGGACGAGTTTCTGCTTTCAGATGCAACAGGAACTTCTGGAGTTCGTCAATCCGTTCGCGAGATTCGGGAGTTTGAAGTGAAGGAATGGTTGAGAAACCATCAAAATTTTCGCAAGTCTGGTACTCGAAACCAATAACTACTATGGCCTAGGGCAAAAATGCACATACCGTTGAAATCGGGCGAGTTTCTACTTTCAGATGCTACAGGAATTTCTCGAGTGCGTCAATCCGTTCGCGAGATATGGGAGTCTGAAATTAAGGAATGGTTGAGAAACCATCAAAATTTTCGCAAGTCTGATATCGAAACCAATAACTACTATGGCCTAGGGCATAAATACCAATGCCATTGTAATCAGGCGGGTTTCTGCTTTCAGGTGCAACAGGAATTTCTCGAGTTCCTCATTCCGTTCGCGAGATATGTGAGTTTGAAGTTAAGGAATGGTTGAGAATCCATTAAAATTTTCGCAAGTCTGATACTCGAAAACAATAACTACTATGGCCTAGGGCAAAAATACACATACCGTTGTAATCGGGCGTGTTTCTGCTTTCAGATGCAACAGGAATTTCTCGAGTTCGACAATCCGTTCGCGAGATATGGGAGTCTGAATGTAAGGAATGGTTGAGAAACCATCAAAATTTTCGCAAGTCTGATATCGAAACCAATAACTACTATGGCCTAGGGCATAAATACCAATGCCATTGTAATCAGGCGGGTTTCTGCTTTCAGGTGCAACAGGAATTTCTCGAGTTCCTCATTCCGTTCGCGAGATATGTGAGTTTGAAGGTAAGGAATGGTTGAGAATCCATCAAAATTTTCGCAAGTCTGATACTCGAAACCAATAACTACTATGGCCTAGGGCAAGAATACACATACCGTTGTAATCGGGCGAGTTTCTGCTTTCAGATGCAACAGGATTTTCTCGAGTTCGTCAATCCGTTAGCGAGATATGGGAGTTTGAAGTTAAGGAATGGTTGAGAAACCATCAAAATTTTCACAAGTCTGATACTCGAAAACAATATGTGGAATGGCCTAGGTGAAAAGTACACACAAAGTTGTAATCGGGCGAGTTTCTGCTTTCAGATGCAACAGGAATTTCTCGAGTTCCTCATTCCGTTCGCGAGATATGGGAGTTTGAAGTTAAGGAATGTTTGAGAAACCGTCAAAATTTTCGCAAGTCTGATACTCGATACCAATAACTACTATGGCCTAGGGCAAAAATACACATACCGTTGTAATCGGGCGAGTTTCTGCTTTCAGATGCAACAGGATTTTCTCGAGTTCGTCAATCCGTTCGCGAGATATGGGAGTTTGAAGTTAAGGAATGGTTGAGAAACCATCAAAATTTTCACAAGTCTGAAACTCGAAACCAATAAGTGGAATGGCCTAGGTGAAAAGTACACACAAATTTGTAATCGGGCGAGTTTCTGCTTTCAGATGCAACAGGAATTTCTCGAGTTCCTCATTCCGTTCGCGAGATATGGGAGTTTGAAGTTAAGGAATGGTTGAGAATCCATCAAAATTTTCGCAAGTCTGATACTCGAAACCAATAACTACTATTGCCTAGGGCAAAAATACACATACCGTTGTAATCGGGCGTGTTTCTGCTTTCAGATGCAACGGGAATTTGTTGAGTTCGTCAATCCGTTCGCGAGATATGGGAGTTTGAAGTTAAGGAATGGTTGAGAAACCATCAAAATTTTCGCAAGTCTGATACTCGAAACCAATAACTACTATGGCCTAGGGCAAAAATACACATACCGTTGTAATCGGGCGTGTTTCTGCTTTCAGATGCAACAGGAATTTCAGAAGTTCGACAACCCGTTCGCGAGATATGGGTGTCTGAAATTAAGGAATGGTTGAGAAACCATCAAAATTTTCGCAAGTCTGGTTCTCGAAAATAATAACTACTATGGCCTAGGGCAAAAATACACATACCGTTGTAATCGGGCGAGTTTCTGCTTTCAGATGCAACAGGATTTTCTCGAGTTCGTCAATCCGTTCGCGAGATATGGGAGTTTGAAGTTAAGGAATGGTTGAGAAACCATCAAAATATTCGCATGTCTGATACTCGAAACCAATAAGTGGAATGGCCTAGGGGAAAAGTACACACACGGTTGTAATCGGGCGAGTTTCTGCTTTCAGATGCAACAGGAATTTCTCGAGTTCCTCATTCCGTTCGCGAGTTATAGGAGTTTGAAGTTAAGGAATGTTTGAGAAACCGTCAAAATTTTCGCAAGTCTGATACTCGATACCAATAACTACTATGGCCTAGGGCAAAAATACACACACCGTTGTAATCGGGCGAGTTTCTACTTTCAGATGCAACAGGAATTTCTCGAGTTCGTCAATCCGTTCGCGAGATATGGGAGTTTGAAGTTATGGGATGGTTGTGAAACAATCAAAATTATTGCAAGTGTGATACTCGAAACCAATAACTACTATGGCCTAGGGCAAAAATACACAAGCCATTGTAATCAGGCGGGTTTCTGCTTTCAGATGCAACAGGAATTTCTCGAGTTCGTCAATCCGTTCGCGAGATATGGGTGTTTGAAGTTATGGAATGGTTGAGAAACCATCAAAATTTTCGCAAGTCTGATACTCGATACCAATAACTACTATGGCCTAGGCAAAAATACACATACCGTTGTAATCGGGCGTGTTTCAGCTTTCAGATGCAACAGGAATTTCTCGAGTTCGACAATCCGTTCGCGAGATATGGGAGTCTGAATTTAAGGAATGGTTGAGAAACCATCAAAATTTTCGCAAGTCTGATACTCGAAACCAATAAATTCTATGGCCTAGGGCAAAAATACACATGCCATTGTAATCAGGCGGGTTTCTGCTTTCAGGTGCAACAGGAATTTCTCGAGTTCGTCAATCCGCTCGCGAGATATGGGTGTTTGAAGTTATGGAATGGTTGAGAAACCATCAAAATTTTCGCAAGTCTGATACTCGAAACCAATAAGTGGAATGGCCTAGGGGAAAAGTACACACACGGTTGTAATCGGGCGAGTTTCCGCTTTCAGATGCAACAGGAATTTCTCGAGTTCCTCATTCCGTTCGCGAGATATGGGAGTTTGAAGTTAAGGAATGTTTGAGAAACCGTCAAAATTTTCGAAAGTCTGATACTCGATACCAATAACTACTATGGCCTAGGGCAAAAATACACATACCGTTGTAATCGGGCGTGTTTCTGCTTTCAGATGCAACAGGAATTTCTCGAGTTCGTCAATCCGCTCGCGAAATATGGGTGTTTGAAGTTATGGAATGGTTGAGAAACCATGAAAATTTTCGCAAGTCTGATACTCGAAACCAATAACTACTATGGCCTAAGGCAAAAATACACATACCGTTGTAATCGGACGAGTTTCTGCTTTCAGATGCAACAGGAACTTCTCGAGTTCGTCAATCCGTTCGCGAGATATGGGAGTTTGAAGTGAAGGAATGGTTGAGAAACCATCAAAATTTTCGCAAGTCTGGTACTCGAAACCAATAACTACTATGGCCTAGGACAAAAATACACATACCATTGTAATCGGGCGAGTTTCTGCATTCTGATGCAACAGGATTTTCTCGAGTTCGTCATTCCGTTCGCGAGATATGGGAGTTTGAAGTTAAGGAATGGTTGAGAAACCATCAAAATTTTCGCAAGTCTGATTCTCGAAACCAATAACTACAATGGCCTAGGGGAAAAATACACATACCGTTGTAATCGGGCGAGTTTCTAATTTCGGATGCAACAGGAATTTCTCGAGTTCGTCAATCCGTTCGCGAGATATGGGAGTTTGAATTTAAGGAATGGTTGAGAAACCATCAAAATTTTCGCAAGTCTGATTCTCGAAACCAATAACTACAATGGCCTAGGGGAAAAATACACATACCGTTGTAATCGGGCGAGTTTCTACTTTCAGATGCAACAGGAATTTCACGAGTTCTTCAATCCGTTCGCGAGATATGGCTGTTTGAAGTTATGGAATGGTTGAGAAACCATCAAAATTTTCGCAAGTCTGATACTGGAAACCAATAACTACTATGGCCTAGGGCAAAAATGCACATACCGTTGAAATCGGGCGAGTTTCTACTTTCAGATGCTACAGGAATTTCTCGAGTGCGTCAATCCGTTCGCGAGATATGGGAGTCTGAAATTAAGGAATGGTTGAGAGACCATCAAAATTTTCGCAAGTCTGATACTCGATACCAATAACTACTATGGCCTAGGGCAAAAATACACATACCGTTGTAATCGGGCGTGTTTCTGCTTTCAGATGCAACAGGAATTTCTCGAGTTCGACAATCCGTTCGCGAGATATGGGAGTCTGAATTTAAGGAATGGTTGAGAAACCATCAAAATTTTCGCAAGTCTGATATCGAAACCAATAACTACTATGGCCTAGGGCATAAATACAAATGCCATTGTAATCAGGCGGGTTTCTGCTTTCAGGTGCAACAGGAATTTCTCGAGTTCGTTAATCCGCTCGCGAGATATGGGTGTTTGAAGTTATGGAATGGTTGAGAAACCATCAAAATTTTCGCAAGTCTGATACTCGAAACCAATAACCACTATGGCCTAGGGCAAAAATACACATACCGTTGTAATCGGACGAGTTTCTGCTTTCAGATGCAACAGGAACTTCTCGAGTTCGTCAATCCGTTCGCGAGATATGGGAGTTTGAAGTGAAGGAATGGTTGAGAAACCATCAAAATTTTCGCAAGTCTAATACTCGAAACCGATAACTACTGTGGCCTAGGGCAAAAATACACATACCGTTGTAATCGGGCGAGTTTCTGCTTTCAGATGCAATAGGAATTTCTCGAGTTCGTCAATCGGTTCGCGAGATATGGGAGTTTGAATTTAAGGAATGGTTGTGAAACCATCAAAATTTTCGCTAGTGTGATACTCGAAACCAATAACTACTATGGCCTAGGGCAAAAATACGCATGCCACTGTAATCAGGCGGGTTTCTGCTTTCAGATGCAACAGGAATTTCTCGAGTTCGTGGATCCGTTCACGAGATATGGGTGTTTGAAGTTATAGAATGGTTGAGAAACCATCAAAATTTTCGCAAGTCTGATACTCGAAACCAATAACTACTATGGCCTAGTGCAAAAATACACATACCGTTGTAATCGGACGAGTTTCTGCTTTCAGATGCAACAGGAACTTCTCGAGTTCGTCAATCCGTTCGCGAGATATGGGAGTTTGAAGTGAAGGAATGGTTGAGAAACCATCAAAATTTTCCCAAGTCTGATACTCGAAACCAATAACTACTATGGCCTAGGGCAATAATACACACACGGTTGTAATCGGGCGAGTTTCTGCTTTCAGATGCAACAGGAATTTCTCGTGTTCCTCATTCCGTTCGCGAGATATGGGAGTTTGAAGTTAAGGAATGTTTGAGAAACCGTCAAAATTTTCGCAAGTCTGATACTCGATACCAATAACTACTATGGCCTAGGGCAAAAATGCACATACCGTTGTAATCGGGCGAGTTTCTACTTTCCGATGCAACCGGAATTTCTCGAGTTCGTCAATCCGTTCGCGAGATATGGGTGTTTGAAGTTATGGAATGGTTGAGAAACCATCAAAATTTTCGCAAGTCTGATACTCGATACCAATAACTACTATGGCCTAGGGCAAAAAGACACATACCGTTGTAATCGGGCGTGTTTCTGCTTTCAGATGCAACAGGAATTTCTCGAGTTCGACAATCAGTTCGCGAGATATGGGAGTCTGAATTTAAGGAATGGTTGAGAAACCATCAAAATTTTCGCAAGTCTGATACTCGAAACCAATAAATTCTATGGCCAAGGGCAAAAATACACATGCCATTGTAATCAGGCGGGTTTCTGCTTTCAGGTGCAACAGGAATTTCTCGAGTTCGTCAATCCGCTCGCGAGATATGTGTGTTTGAAGTTATGGAATGGTTGAGAAACCATCAAAATTTTCGCAAGTCTGATACTCGAAACCAATAAGTGGAATGGCCTAGGGGAAAAGTACACACACGGTTGTAATCGGGCGAGTTTCTGCTTTCAGATGCAACAGGAATTTCTCGAGTTCCTCATTCCGTTCGCGAGATATGGGAGTTTGAAGTTAAGGAATGTTTGAGAAACCGTCAAAATTTTCGAAAGTCTGATATTCGATACCAATAACTACTATGGCCTAGGGCAAAAATACACATACCGTTGTAATCGGGCGGGTTTCTGCTTTCAGATGCAACAGGAATTTCTCGAGTTCGTCAATCCGCTCGCGAGATATGGGTGTTTGAAGTTATGGAATGGTTGAGAAACCATCAAAATTTTCGCAAGTCTGATACTCGAAACCAATAACTACTATGGCCTAGGGCAAAAATACACATACCGTTGTAATCGGACGAGTTTCTGCTTTCAGATGCAACACGAACTTCTCGAGTTCGTCAATCCGTTCGCGAGATATGGGAGTTTGAAGTGAAGGAATGGTTGAGAAACCATCAAAATTTTCGCAAGTCTGATACTCGAAACCGATAACTACTATGGCCTAGGGCAAAAATACACATACCGTTGTAATCGGGCGAGTTTCTGCTTTCAGATGCAACAGGATTTTCTCGAGTTCGTCAATCCGTTCGCGAGATATGGGAGTTTGAAGTTAAGGAATGGTTGAGAAACCATCAAAATTTTCGCAAGTCTGATACTCGAAACCAATAAGTGGAATGGCCTAGGTGAAAAGTACACACACGGTTGTAATCGGGCGAGTTTCTGCTTTCAGATGCAACAGGAATTTCTCGAGTTCCTCATTCCGTTCGCGAGATACGGGTGTTTGAAGTTATGGAATGGTTGAGAAACCATTAAAATTTTCGCACGTCTGATACTCGAAACCAATAACTACTATGGCCTAGGACAAAAATACACATACCATTGTAATCGGGCGAGTTTCTGCATTCAGATGCAACAGGATTTTCTCGAGTTCGTCAATCCGTTCGCGAGATATGGGAGTTTGAAGTTAAGGAATGGTTGAGAAACCATCAAAATTTTCGCAAGTCTGATTCTCGAAACCAATTACTACAATGGCCTAGGGGAAAAATACACATACCGTTGTAATCGGGCGAGTTTCTACTTTCAGATGCAACAGGAATTTCTCGAGTTCGTCAATCCGTTCGCGAGATATGGGTGTTTGAAGTTAAGGAATGTTTGAGAAACCGTCAAAATTTTCGCAAGTCTGATACTCGATACCAATAACTACTATGGCCTAGGGCAAAAATACACATACCGTTCTAATCGGGCGAGTTTCTACTTTCCGATGCAACCGGAATTTCTCGAGTTCGTCAATCCGTTCGCGAGATATGGGTGTTTGAAGTTATGGAATGGTTGAGAAACCATCAAAATTTTCGCAAGTCTGATACTCGATACCAATAACTACTATGGCCTAGGGCAAAAAGACACATACCGTTGTAATCGGGCGTGTTTCTGCTTTCAGATGCAACAGGAATTTCTCGAGTTCGACAATCAGTTCGCGAGATATGGGAGTCTGAATTTAAGGAATGGTTGAGAAACCATCAAAATTTTCGCAAGTCTGATACTCGAAACCAATAAATTCTATGGCCAAGGGCAAAAATACACATGCCATTGTAATCAGGCGGGTTTCTGCTTTCAGGTGCAACAGGAATTTCTCGAGTTCGTCAATCCGCTCGCGAGATATGGGTGTTTGAAGTTATGGAATGGTTGAGAAACCATCAAAATTTTCGCAAGTCTGATACTCGAAACCAATAAGTGGAATGGCCTAGGGGAAAAGTACACACACGGTTGTAATCGGGCGAGTTTCTGCTTTCAGATGCAACAGGAATTTCTCGAGTTCCTCATTCCGTTCGCGAGATATGGGAGTTTGAAGTTAAGGAATGTTTGAGAAACCGTCAAAATTTTCGAAAGTCTGATACTCGATACCAATAACTACTATGGCCTAGGGCAAAAATACACATACCGTTGTAATCGGGCGGGTTTCTGCTTTCAGATGCAACAGGAATTTCTCGAGTTCGTCAATCCGCTCGCGAGATATGGGTGTTTGAAGTTATGGAATGGTTGAGAAACCATCAAAATTTTCGCAAGTCTGATACTCGAAACCAATAACTACTATGGCCTAGGGCAAAAATACACATACCGTTGTAATCGGACGAGTTTCTGCTTTCAAATGCAACACGAACTTCTCGAGTTCGTCAATCCGTTCGCGAGATATGGGAGTTTGAAGTGAAGGAATGGTTGAGAAACCATCAAAATTTTCGCAAGTCTGATACTCGAAACCGATAACTACTATGGCCTAGGGCAAAAATACACATACCGTTGTAATCGGGCGAGTTTCTGCTTTCAGATGCAACAGGATTTTCTCGAGTTCGTCAATCCTCTCGCGAGATATGGGAGTTTGAAGTTAAGGAATGGTTGAGAAACCATCAAAATTTTCGCAAGTCTGATACTCGAAACCAATAAGTGGAATGGCCTAGGGGAAAAGTACACACACGGTTGTAATCGGGCGGGTTTCTGCTTTCAGATGCAACAGGAATTTCTCGAGTTCCTCATTCCGTTCGCGAGATATGGGAGTGTGAAGTTAAGGAATGTTTGAGAAACCGTCAAAATTTTCGCAAGTCTGATACTCGATACCAATAACTACTATGGCCTAGGGCAAAAATACACATACCGTTGTAATCGGGCGAGTTTCTACTTTCCGATGCAACAGGAATTTCTCGAGTTCGTCAATCCGTTCGCGAGATATGGGTGTTTGAAGTTATGGAATGGTTGAGAAACCATCAAAATTTTCGCAAGTCTGATACTCGATACCAATAACTACTATGGCCTAGGGCAAAAAGACACATACCGTTGTAATCGGGCGTGTTTCTGCTTTCAGTTGCAACAGGAATTTCTCGAGTTCGACAATCCGTTCGCGAGATATGGGAGTCTGAATTTAAGGAATGGTTGAGAAACCATCAAAATTTTCGCAAATCTGATACTCGAAACCAATAACTACTATGGCCAAGGGCAAAAATACACATACCGTTGTAATCGGACGAGTTTCTGCTTTCAGATGCAACAGGAATTTCTCGAGTTCGTCATTCCGTTCGCGAGATATGGGAGTTTGAAGTTAAGGAATGGTTGAGAAACCATCAAAATTTTCGCAAGTCTGATACTCGAAACCAATAAGTGGAATGGCCTAGGGGAAAAGTACACACACGGTTGTAATCGGGCGAGTTTCTGCTTTCAGATGCAACAGGAATTTCTCGAGATCCTCATTCCGTTCGCGAGATATGGGAGTTTGAAGTTATGGAATGGTTGAGAAACCATCAAAATTTTCGCAAGTCTGATACTCGATACCAATAACTACTATGGCCTAGGGCAAAAAGACACATACCGTTGTAATCGGGCGTGTTTCTGCTTTCAGATGCAACAGGAATTTCTCGAGTTCGACAATCCGTTCGCGAGATATGGGAGTCTGAATTTAAGGAATGGTTGAGAAACCATCAAAATTTTCGCAAGTCTGATACTCGAAACCAATAAATTCTATGGCCTAGGGCAAAAATACACATACCGTTGTAATCGGGCGAGTTTCTGCTTTCAGATGCAACAGGATTTTCTCGAGTTCGTCAATCCGTTCGCGAGATATGGGAGTTTGAAGTTAAGGAATGGTTGAAAAACCATCAAAATTTTCGCAAGTCTGATACTCGAAACCAATAAGTGGAATGGCCTAGGGGAAAAGTACACATACCATTGTAATCGGGCGAGTTTCTGCATTCAGATGCAACACGATTTTCTCGAGTTCGTCAATCCGTTCGCGAGATATGGGAGTTTGAAGTTAAGGAATGGTTGAGAAACCATCAAAATTTTCGCAAGTCTGATTCTCGAAACCTATAACTACAATGGCCTAGGGGAAAAATACACATACCGTTGTAATCGGGCGAGTTTCTACTTTCAGATGCAACAGGAATTTCTCGAGTTCGTCAATCCGTTCGCGAGATATGGGTGTTTGAAGTTATGGAATGGTTGAGAAACCATCAAAACTTTCGCAAGTCTGATACTTTAAACCAATAACTACTATCGCCTAGGGCAAAAATACACATACCGTTGTAATCGGGCGAGTTTCTGCTTTCAGATGCAACAGGAATTTCTCGTGTTCGTCCATCGGTTCGCGAGATATGGGAGTCTGAAGTTAAGGAATGGTTGAGAAACCATCAAAATTTTCGCAAGTCTGATACTCGAAACCAATAAGTGGAATGGCCTAGGGGAAAAGTACACACACGGTTGTAATCGGGCGAGTTTCTGCTTTCAGATGCAACAGGAATTTCTCGAGTTCCTCATTCCGTTCGCGAGATATGGGAGTTTGAAGTTAAGGAATGTTTGAGAAACCGTCAAAATTTTCGCAAGTCTGATACTCGATACCAATAACTACTATGGCCTAGGGCAAAAATACACATGCCATTGTAATCAGGCGGGTTTCTGCTTTCAGATGCAACAGGAATTTCTCGAGTTCGTCAATCCGTTCGCGAGATATGGGAGTTTGAAGTTATGGAATGGTTGTGAAACAATCAAAATTATTGCAAGTGTGATACTCGAAACCAATAACTACTATGGCCTAGGGCAAAAATACACATACCGTTGTAATCGGGCGAGTTTCTCCTTTCAGATGCAACAGGATTTTCTCGAGTTCGTCAATCCGTTCGCGAGATATGGGAGTTTGAAGTTAAGGAATGGTTGAGAAACCATCAAAATTTTCGCAAGTCTGATACTGGAAACCAAAAACTACTATGGCCTAGGGCAAAAATACACATACCGTTGTAATCGGACGAGTTTCTGCTTTCAGATGCAACAGGAATATCTCGAGTTCGTCAATCCGTTCGCGAGATATGGGAGTTTGAAGTTAAGTAATGGTTGAGAAACCATCCAAATTTTCGCAAGTCTGATACTCGAAACCAATAACTACAATGGCCTAGGGCAAAAATACACATACCGTTGTAATCGGGTGAGTTTCTGCTTTCAGATGCAACAGGAATTTCTCGAGTTCGTCAATCGGTTCGCGAGATATGAGAGTCTGAAGTTAAGGAATGGTTGAGAAACCATCAAAATTTTCGCAAGTCTGATACTCGAAACCAATAAGTGGAATGGCCTAGGGGAAAAGTACACACACGGTTGTAATCGGGCGAGTTTCTGCTTTCAGATGCAACAGGAATTTCTCGAGATCCTCATTCCGTTCGCGAGATATGGGAGTTTGAAGTTATGGAATGGTTGAGAAACCATCAAAATTTTCGCAAGTCTGATACTCGATACCAATAACTACTATGGCCTAGGGCAAAAAGACACATACCGTTGTAATCGGGCGTGTTTCTGCTTTCAGATGCAACAGGAATTTCTCGAGTTCGACAATCCGTTCGCGAGATATGGGAGTCTGAATTTAAGGAATGGTTGAGAAACCATCAAAATTTTCGCAAGTCTGATACTCGAAACCAAAAACTACTATGGCCTAGGGCAAAAATACACATACCGTTGTAATCGGACGAGTTTCTGCTTTCAGATGCAACAGGAATTTCTCGAGTTCGTCAATCCGTTCGCGAGATATGGGAGTTTGAAGTTAAGGAATGGTTGAGAAACCATCAAAATTTTCGCAAGTCTGATACTCGAAACCAATAAGTGGAATGGCCTAGGGGAAAAGTACACACACGGTTGTAATCGGGCGAGTTTGTGCTTTCAGATGCAACAGGAATTTCTCGAGTTCCTCATTGCGTTCGCGAGATATGGGAGTTTGAAGTTAAGGAATGTTTGAGAAACCGTCAAAATTTTCGCAAGTCTGATACTCGATACCAATAACTACTATGGCCTAGGGCAAAAATACACATACCGTTGTAATCGGGCGAGTTTCTACTTTCCGATGCAACAGGAATTTCTCGAGTTCGTCAATCCGTTCGCGAGATATGGGTGTTTGAAGTTATGGAATGGTTGAGAAACCATCAAAATTTTCGCAAGTCTGATACTCGATACCAATAACTACTATGGCCTAGGGCAAAAAGACACATACCGTTGTAATCGGGCGTGTTTCTGCTTTCAGATGCAACAGGAATTTCTCGAGTTGGACAATCCGTTCGCGAGATATGGGAGTCTGAATTTAAGGAATGGTTGAGAAACCATCAAAATTTTCGCAAGTCTGATACTCGAAACCAATAAATTCTATGGCCTAGGGCAAAAATACACATACCGTTGTAATCGGGCGAGTTTCTGCTTTCAGATGCAACAGGATTTTCTCGAGTTCGTCAATCCGTTCGCGAGATATGGGAGTTTGAAGTTAAGGAATGGTTGAGAAACCATCAAAATTTTCGCAAGTCTGATACTCGAAACCAATAAGTGGAATGGCCTAGGGGAAAAGTACACATACCATTGTAATCGGGCGAGTTTCTGCATTCAGATGCAACACGATTTTCTCGAGTTCGTCAATCCGTTCGCGAGATATGGGAGTTTGAAGTTAAGGAATGGTTGAGAAACCATCAAAATTTTCGCAAGTCTGATTCTCGAAACCTATAACTACAATGGCCTAGGGGAAAAATACACATACCGTTGTAATCGGGCGAGTTTCTACTTTCAGATGCAACAGGAATTTCTCGAGTTCGTCAATCCGTTCGCGAGATATGGGTGTTTGAAGTTATGGAATGGTTGAGAAACCATCAAAACTTTCGCAAGTCTGATACTTTAAACCAATAACTACTATCGCCTAGGGCAAAAATACACATACCGTTGTAATCGGGCGAGTTTCTGCTTTCAGATGCAACAGGAATTTCTCGTGTTCGTCCATCGGTTCGCGAGATATGGGAGTCTGAAGTTAAGGAATGGTTGAGAAACCATCAAAATTTTCGCAAGTCTGATACTCGAAACCAATAAGTGGAATGGCCTAGGGGAAGAATACACACACGGTTGTAATCGCGCGAGTTTCTGCTTTCAGATGCAACAGGTATTTCTCGAGTTCCTCATTCCGTTCGCGAGATATGGGTGTTAGAAGTTATGGAATGGTTGGGAAACCATCAAAATTTTCGCAAGTCTGATACTCGAAACCAATAACTACTATGGCCTAGGGCAAAAATACACATACCGTTGTAATCGGGCGAGTTTCTGCTTTCAGATGCAACAGGAATATCTCGAGTTCGTCAATCCGTTCGCGAGATATGGGAGTTTGAAGTTAAGTAATGGTTGAGAAACCATCCAAATTTTCGCAAGTCTGATACTCGAAACCAATAACTACAATGGCCTAGGGCAAAAATACACATACCGTTGTAATCGGGTGAGTTTCTGCTTTCAGATGCAACAGGAATTTCTCGAGTTCGTCAATCGGTTCGCGAGATATGAGAGTCTGAAGTTAAGGAATGGTTGAGAAACCATCAAAATTTTCGCAAGTCTGAAACTCGAAACCAATAAGTGGAATGGCCTAGGGGAAAAGTACACACACGGTTGTAATCGGGCGAGTTTCTGCTTTCAGATGCAACAGGAATTTCTCGAGTTCCTCATTCCGTTCGCGAGATATGGGAGTTTGAAGTTAAGGAATGTTTGAGAAACCGTCAAAATTTTCGCAAGTCTGATACTCGATACCAATAACTACTATGGCCTAGGGCAAAAATACACATGCCATTGTAATCAGGCGGGTTTCTGCTTTCAGATGCAACAGGAATTTCTCGAGTTCGTCAATCCGTTCGCGAGATATGGGAGTTTGAAGTTATGGAATGGTTGTGAAACAATCAAAATTATTGCAAGTGTGATACTCGAAACCAATAACTACTATGGCCTAGGGCAAAAATACACATACCGTTGTAATCGGGCGAGTTTCTCCTTTCAGATGCAACAGGATTTTCTCGAGTTCGTCAATCCGTTCGCGAGATATGGGAGTTTGAAGTTAAGGAATGGTTGAGAAACCATCAAAATTTTCCAAAGTCTGATACTCGAAACCAATAAGTGGAATGGCCTAGGGGAAAAGTACACACACGGTTGTAATCGCTCGAGTTTCTGCTCTCAGATGCAACAGGAATTTCTCGAGTTCCTCATTCCGTTCGCGAGATACGGGTGTTTGAAGTTATGGAATGCTTGAGAAACCATCAAAATTTTCGCAAGTCTGATACTCGAAACCAATAACTACTATGGCCTAGGACAAAAATACACATACCATTGTAATCGAGCGAGTTTCTGCTTTCAGAAGCAACAGGATTTTCTCGAGTTCGTCAATCCGTTCGCGAGATATGGGAGATTGAAGTTAAGGAATGGTTTGGAAACCATCAAAATTTTCGCAAGTCTGATTCTCGAAACCAATAACTACAATGGCCTAGGGGAAAAATACACATACCGTTGTAATCGGGCGAGTTTCTACTTTCAGATGCAACAGGAATTTCTCGAGTTCGTCAATCCGTTCGCGAGATATGGGAGTTTGAATTTATGGAATGGTTGTGAAACAATCAAAATTATTGCAAGTGTGATACTCGAAACCAATAACTACTATGGCCTAGGGCAAAAATAAACGTACCGTTGTAATGGGACGAGTTTCTGCTTTCAGATGGAACAGGAACTTCTCGAGTTCGTCAATCCGTTCGCGAGATTCGGGAGTTTGAAGTGAAGGAATGGTTGAGAAACCATCAAAATTTTCGCAAGTCTGGTACTCGAAACCAATAACTACTATGGCCTAGGGCAAAAATACACATACCGTTGTAATCGGGCGAGTTTCTACTTTCAGATGCAACAGGAATTTCTCGAGTTCGTCAATCCGTTCGCGAGATATGGGAGTCTGAAATTAAGGAATGGTTGAGAAACCATCAAAATTTTCGCAGGTCTGATACTCGAAACCAATAACTACATTTGCCTAGGGGAAAAATACACATACCGTTGTAATCGGGCGAGTTTCTACTTTCAGATGCAACAGGAATTGCTCGAGTTCGTCAATCCGTTCGCGAGATATGGGAGTTTGAAGTTAAGGAATGGTTGAGAAACCATCAAAATTTTCGCAAGTCTGTTACGCGAAACTAATAACTACAATGGCTTAGGGGAAAAATACACATACCGTTGTAATCGGGCGAGTTTCTATTTTCAGATGCAACAGGAATTTCAGGAGTTCGTCAATCCGTTCGCGAGATATGGGAGTTTCAAATTAAGGAATGGTTGAGAAACCATCAAAACTTTCGCAAGTCTGATACTTGAAACCAATAACTACTATGGCCCAGGGCAAAAATACACATACCGTTGTAATCGGGCGAGTTTCTGCTTTCAGATGCAATAGGAATTTCTCGAGTTCGTCAATCCGCTTGCGAGTTATGGGAGTTTGAAGTTAAGGAATGGTCGAGAAGCCATCAAAATTTTCGCAAGTCTGATACTCGAAACCAATAACTGGAATGGCCTAGGGGAAAAGTACACACAGCATTGTAATCGGATGAGTTTCTGCTTTCAGATGCAACAGTAATTTCTCGAGTTCGTCAATCCGTTCGCGAGATACGGGTGTTTGAAGTTATGGAATGGTTGAGAAACCATCAAAATTTTCGCAAGTCTGATACTCGAAACCAATAACTACTATGGCCTAGGGCAAAAATACACGTACCGTTGTAATCGGGCGAGTTTCTACTTTCAGATGCAACAGGAATTTCTCGAGTTCGTCAATCCGTTCGCGAGATATGGGAGTCTGAAATTAAGGAATGGTTGAGAAACCATCAAAATTGTCGCAAGTCTGATACTCGAAACCAATAACTACAATTGCCTAGGGGAAAAATACACATACCGTTGTAATCGGGCGAGTTTCTACTTTCAGATGCAATAGGAATTGCTCGAGTTCGTCAATCCGTTCGCGAGATATGGCAGTTTGAAGTTAAGGAATGGTTGAGAAACCATCAAAATTTTCGCAAGTCTGATACGCGAAACTAATAACTACAATGGCTTAGGGGAAAAATACACATACCGTTGTAATCGGGCCAGCCTCTACTTTCAGATGCAACAGGAATTACTCGAGTTCGTCAATCCGTTCGCGAGATATGGGAGCTTCAAATTAAGGAATGGTTGAGAAACCATCAAAACTTTCGCAAGATTGATACTTGAAACCAATAACTACTATGGCCTAGGGCAAAAATACACATACCGTTGTAATCGGTCAAGTTTCTGCTTTCAGATGCAACAGGAATTTCTCGTGTTCGTCAATCGGTTCGCGAGATATGGGAGCCTGAAGTTAAGGAATGGTTGAGAAACCATCAAAATTTTCGCAAGTCTGATACTCGAAACCAATAACTACTATGGCCTAGGGCAAAAATACACATACCGTTGTAATCGGGCGAGTTTCTGCTTTCAGATGCAATAGGAATTTCACCGAGTTCGTCAACCCGTTCGCGAGATATGGGAGTTTGAAGTTAAGGAATGGTTGAGAAACCATCAAAATTTTCCAAAGTCTGATACTCGAAACCAATAAGTGGAATGGCCTAGGGGAAAAGTACACACACGGTTGTAATCGCTCGAGTTTCTGCTCTCAGATGCAACAGGAATTTCTCGAGTTCCTCATTCCGTTCGCGAGATACGGGTGTTTGAAGTTATGGAATGCTTGAGAAACCATCAAAATTTTCGCAAGTCTGATACTCGAAACCAATAACTACTATGGCCTAGGACAAAAATACACATACCATTGTAATCGAGCGAGTTTCTGCTTTCAGATGCAACAGGATTTTCTCGAGTTCGTCAATCCGTTCGCGAGATATGGGAGATTGAAGTTAAGGAATGGTTTGGAAACCATCAAAATTTTCGCAAGTCTGATTCTCGAAACCAATAACTACAATGGCCTAGGGGAAAAATACACATACCGTTGTAATCGGGCGAGTTTCTACTTTCAGATGCAACAGGAATTTCTCGAGTTCGTCAATCCGTTCGCGAGATATGGGAGTCTGAAATTAAGGAATGGTTGAGAAACCATCAAAATTTTCGCAGGTCTGATACTCGAAACCAATAACTACATTTGCCTAGGGGAAAAATACACATACCGTTGTAATCGGGCGAGTTTCTACTTTCAGATGCAACAGGAATTGCTCGAGTTCGTCAATCCGTTCGCGAGATATGGGAGTTTGAAGTTAAGGAATGGTTGAGAAACCATCAAAATTTTCGCAAGTCTGTTACGCGAAACTAATAACTACAATGGCTTAGGGGAAAAATACACATACCGTTGTAATCGGGCGAGTTTCTATTTTCAGATGCAACAGGAATTTCAGGAGTTCGTCAATCCGTTCGCGAGATATGGGAGTTTCAAATTAAGGAATGGTTGAGAAACCATCAAAACTTTCGCAAGTCTGATACTTGAAACCAATAACTACTATGGCCCAGGGCAAAAATACACATACCGTTGTAATCGGGCGAGTTTCTGCTTTCAGATGCAATAGGAATTTCTCGAGTTCGTCAATCCGCTTGCGAGTTATGGGAGTTTGAAGTTAAGGAATGGTCGAGAAGCCATCAAAATTTTCGCAAGTCTGATACTCGAAACCAATAACTGGAATGGCCTAGGGGAAAAGTACACACAGCATTGTAATCGGATGAGTTTCTGCTTTCAGATGCAACAGTAATTTCGCGAGTTCGTCAATCCGTTCGCGAGATATGGGAGTCTGAGGTTAAGAAATGGTTGAGAAACCATCAAAATTTTCGCATGTCTGATTCTCGAAACCAATAACTGCAATGGCCTAGGGGAAAAATACACATACCGTTGTAATCGGGCGAGTTTCTGCTTTCAGGTGCAACAGGAATTTCTCGAGTTCGTCAATCCGTTCGCGAGATATGGGAGTTTGAAGTTAAGGAATGGTTGAGAAACCATCTTAATTTTCGCAAGTGTGATACTCGAAACCAATAAGTGGAATGGCCTAGGGGAAAAGTACACACACGGTTGTAATCGCGCGAGTTTCTGCTCTCAGATGCAACAGGAATTTCTCGAGTTCCTCATTCCGTTCGCGAGATACGGGTGTTTGAAGTTATGGAATGGTTGAGAAACCATCAAAATTTTCGCAAGTCTGATACTCGAAACCAATAACTACTATGGCCTAGGGCAAAAATACACGTACCGTTGTAATCGGGCGAGTTTCTACTTTCAGATGCAACAGGAATTTCTCGAGTTCGTCAATCCGTTCGCGAGATATGGGAGTCTGAAATTAAGGAATGGTTGAGAAACCATCAAAATTGTCGCAAGTCTGATACTCGAAACCAATAACTACAATTGCCTAGGGGAAAAATACACATACCGTTGTAATCGGGCGAGTTTCTACTTTCAGATGCAATAGGAATTGCTCGAGTTCGTCAATCCGTTCGCGAGATATGGCAGTTTGAAGTTAAGGAATGGTTGAGAAACCATCAAAATTTTCGCAAGTCTGATACGCGAAACTAACAACTACAATGGCTTAGGGGAAAAATACACATACCGTTGTAATCGGGCCAGCTTCTACTTTCAGATGCAACAGGAATTACTCGAGTTCGTCAATCCGTTCGCGAGATATGGGAGCTTCAAATTAAGGAATGGTTGAGAAACCATCAAAACTTTCGCAAGATTGATACTTGAAACCAATAACTACTATGGCCTAGGGCAAAAATACACATACCGTTGTAATCGGTCAAGTTTCTGCTTTCAGATGCAACAGGAATTTCTCGTGTTCGTCAATCGGTTCGCGAGATATGGGAGCCTGAAGTTAAGGAATGGTTGAGAAACCATCAAAATTTACGCAAGTCTGATACTCGAAACCAATAAGTGGAATGGCCTAGGGGAAAAATTCACACACGGTTGTAATCGCGCGAGTTTCTGCTTTCAGATGCAACAGGAATTTCTCGAGTTCCTCATTCCGTTCGCGAGATATGGGTGTTAGAAGTTATGGAATGGTTGGGAAACCATCAAAATTTTCGCAAGTCTGATACTCGAAACCAATAACTACTATGGCCTAGGGCAAAAATAGACATACCGTTGTAATCGGGCGAGTTTCTGCTTTCAGATGCAACAGGAACATCTCGAGTTCGTCAATCCGTTCGCGAGATATGGGAGTTTGAAGTTAAGTAATGGTTGAGAAACCATCAAAATTTTCGCAAGTCTGATACTCGAAACCAATAACTACAATGGCCTAGGGCAAAAATACACAAACCGCTGTAATCGGATGAGTTTCTGCTTTCAGATGCAACAGGAATTTCTCGAGTTCGTCAATCCGTTCGCGAGATATGGGAGTCTGAGGTTAAGAAATGGTTGAGAAACCATCAAAATTTTCGCATGTCTGATACTCGAAACCAATAACTACTATGGCCTAGGGCAAAAATACACATACCGTTGTAATCGGGCGAGTTTCTGCTTTCAGATGCAATAGGAATTTCACCGAGTTCGTCAACCCGTTCGCGAGATATGGGAGTTTGAAGTTAAGGAATGGTTGAGAAACCATCAAAATTTTCCAAAGTCTGATACTCGAAACCAATAAGTGGAATGGCCTAGGGGAATAGTACACACACGGTTGTAATCGCTCGAGTTTCTGCTCTCAGATGCAACAGGAATTTCTCGAGTTCCTTATTCCGTTCGCGAGATACGGGTGTTTGAAGTTATGGAATGGTTGAGAAACCATCAAAATTTTCGCAAGTCTGATACTCGAAACCAATAACTACTATGGCCTAGGACAAAAATACACATACCATTGCAATCGGGCGAGTTTCTGCTTTCAGATGCAACAGGATTTTCTCGAGTTCGTCAATCCGTTCGCGAGATATGGGAGTTTGAAGTTAAGGAATGGTTTGGAAACCATCAAAATTTTCGCAAGTGTGATACTCGAAACCAATAACTACAGTGGCCTAGGGGAAAAATAAACGTACCGTTGTAATGGGACGAGTTTCTGCTTTCAGATGGAACAGGAACTTCTCGAGTTCGTCAATCCGTTCGCGAGATTCGGGAGTTTGAAGTGAAGGAATGGTTGAGACACCATCAAAATTTTCGCAAGTCTGGTACTCGAAACCAATAACTACTATGGCCTAGGGCAAAAATAGACATACCGTTGTAATCGGGCGAGTTTCTGCTTTCAGATGCAATTAGAATTTCTCGAGTTCGTCAATCCGCTCGCGAGATATGGGAGTTCGAAGATAAGGAATGGTCGAGAAACCATCAAAATTTTCGCAAGTCTGATACTCGAAACCAATAACTGGAATGGCCTAGGGGAAAAGTACACACAGCATTGTAATCGGGTGAGTTTCTGCATACAGATGCAACAGAATTTCTCGAGTTCGTCAATCCGTTCGCGAGATATGGGAGTCTGAGGTTAAGAAATGGTTGAGAAACCATCAAAATTTTCGCATGTCTGATACTCGAAACCAATAACTACAATGGCCTAGGGGAAAAATACACATACCGTTGTAATCGGGCGAGTTTCTACTTTCAGATGCAACAGGAATTTCTCGAGTTCGTCAATCGGTTCGCGAGATATGGGAGTTTGAATTTAAGGAATGTTTGAGAAACCATCAAAATTTTCGCAAGTCTGATACTCGAAACGAATAACTACTGTGGCCTAGGGGAAAAGTACACACAGCATTGTAATCGGGTGAGTTTCTGCTTTCAGATGCAACAGGAATTTCTCGAGTCCGTCAATCCGTTCGCGAGATATGGGAGTCTGAGATTAAGAAATGGTTGAGAAACCATCAAAATTTTCGCATGTCTGATACTCGAAACCAATAACTACTATGGCCTAGGGCAAAAATACACATACAGTTGTAATCGGACGAGTTTCTGCTTTCAGAAGCAACAGGATATTCTGGAGTTCGTCAATCCGTTCGCGAGATATGGGAGTTTGAATTTAAGGAATGTTTGAGAAACCATCAAAATTTTCGCAAGTCTGATACTCGAAACCAATAACTGGAATGGCCTAGGGGAAAAGTACACACAGCATTGTAATCGGGTGAGTTTCTGCATACAGATGCAACAGAATTTCTCGAGTTCGGCAATCCGTTCGCGAGATATGGGAGTCTGAGGTTAAGAAATGGTTGAGAAACCATCAAAATTTTCGCATGTCTGATACTCGAAACCAATAACTACTATGGCCTAGGGCAAAAATACACATACAGTTGTAATCGGACGAGTTTCTGCTTTCAGAAGCAACAGGATATTCTGGAGTTCGTCAATCCGTTCGCGAGATATGGGAGTTTGAATTTAAGGAATGTTTGAGAAACCAACAAAATTTTCGCAAGTCTGATACTCGAAACCAATAACTACTATGGCCTAGGGCAAAAATACACATACCGTTGTAATCGGGCGAGTTTCTGCTTTCAGATGCAATAGGAATTTCTCGAGTTCGTCAATCCGCTCGCGAGATATGGGAGTTTGAAGATAAGGAATGGTCGAGAAACCATCAAAATTTTCGCAAGTCTGAGACTCGAAACCAATAACTGGAATGGCCTAGGGGAAAAGTACACACAGCATTGTAATCGGGTGAGTTTCTGCATACAGATGCAACAGAATTTCTCGAGTTCGTCAATCCGTTCGCGAGACATGGGAGTCTGAGGTTAAGAAATGGTTGAGAAACCATCAAAATTTTCGCATGTCTGATACTCGAAACCAATAACTACTATGGCCTACGGCAAAAATACACATACAGTTGTAATCGGACGAGTTTCTGCTTTCAGAAGCAACAGGATATTCTGGAGTTCGTCAATCCGTTCGCGAGATATGGGACTTTGAAGTTATGGAATGGTTGTGATACCATCAAAATTTTCGCAAGTGTGATACTCGAAACCAATAACTACTATGGCCTAGGGCAAGAATACACATACCGTTGTAATCGGGCGAGTTTCTGCTTTCAGATGCAATAGAAATTTCTCGAGTTCGTCAATCCGCTCGCGAGATATGGGAGTTTGAAGTTACGGAATGGTCGAGAAACCATCAAAATTTTCGCAAGTCTGAAACTCGAAACCAATAACTACTATGGCCTAGGGCAAAAATACACATACCGTTGTAATCGGGCGAGTTTCTACTTTCACATGCAACAGGAATTTCTCGAGTTCGTCAATCGGTTCGCGAGATATGGGAGTTTGAATTTAAGGAATGTTTGAGAAACCATCAAAATTTTCGCAAGTCTGATACTCGAAACCAATAACTGGAATGGCCTAGGGGAAAAGTACACACAGCATTGTAATCGGGTGAGTTTCTGCATACAGATGCAACAGAATTTCTCGAGTTCGGCAATCCGTTCGCGAGATATGGGAGTCTGAGGTTAAGAAATGGTTGAGAAACCATCAAAATTTTCGCATGTCTGATACTCGAAACCAATAACTACTATGGCCTATGGCAAAAATACACATACAGTTGTAATCGGACGAGTTTCTGCTTTCAGAAGCAACAGGATATTCTGGAGTTCGTCAATCCGTTCGCGAGATATGGGAGTTTGAATTTAAGGAATGTTTGAGAAACCATCAAAATTTTCGCAAGTCTGATACTCGAAACCAATAACTACTATGGCCTAGGGCAAAAATACACATACCGTTGTAATCGGGTGAGTTTCTGCTTTCAGATGCAATAGGAATTTCTCGAGTTCGTCAATCCGCTCGCGAGATATGGGAGTCTGAAGTTAAGGAATGGTCGAGAAACCATCAAAATTTTCGCAAGTCTGATACTCGAAACCAATAACTGGAATGGCCTAGGGGAAAAGTACACACAGCATTGTAATCGGGTGAGTTTCTGCTTTCAGATGCAACAGGATTTTCTCGAGTTCGTCAATCCGTTCGCGAGATATGGGAGTTTGAAGTTATGGAATGGTTGTGATACCATCAAAATTTTGGCAAGTGTGATACTCGAAACCAATAACTACTATGGCCTAGGTGAAAAATACACATACCATTGTAATCGGGCGAGTTTCTACTTTCAGATGCAACAGGAATTTCTCGAGTTCGTCAATCCGTTCGCGAGATATGGGAGTTTGAAGTTATGGAATGTTTGTGATACCATCAAAATTTTCGCAAGTGTGATACTCGAAACCAATAACTACTATGGCCTAGGGCAAGAATACACATACCGTTGTAATCGGGAGAGTTTCTGCTTTCAGATGCAATAGAAATTTCTCGAGTTCGTCAATCCGCTCGCGAGATATGGGAGTTTGAAGTTACGGAATTGTCGAGAAACCATCAAAATTTTCGCAAGTCTGAAACTCGAAACCAATAACTACAATGGCTTAGGGCAAAAATACACATACCGTTGTAATCGGGTGAGTGTCTGCTTTCAGATGCAACAGGATCTTCTCGAGTTCGTTAATCCGTTCGCGAGATATGGGAGTCTGAAGTTAAGGAATGGTTGAGAATCCAGCAAAATTTTCGCAAGTCTGATACTCGAAACAAATAACTACAATGGCCTAGGGCAAAAATACACATACCGTTGTAATCGGGCGAGTTTCTACTTTCAGATGCAACAGGAATTTCTCGAGTTCGTCAATCGGTTCGCGAGATATGGGAGTTTGAATTTAAGGAATGTTTGAGAAACCATCAAAATTTTCGCAAGTCTGATACTCGAAACCAATAACTGGAATGGCCTAGAGGAAAAGTACACACAGCATTGTAATCGGGTGAGTTTCTGCATACAGATGCAACAGAATTTCTCGAGTTCGTCAATCCGTTCGCGAGACATGGGAGTCTGAGGTTAAGAAATGGTTGAGAAACCATCAAAATTTTCGCATGTCTGTTACTCGAATCCAATAACTACTATGGCCTAGGGCAAAAATACACATACAGTTGTAATCGGACGAGTTTCTGCTTTCAGAAGCAACAGGATATTCTGGAGTTCGTCAATCCGTTCCCGAGATATGGGAGTTTGAAGTTAAGGAATGGTTGAGATACCATCAAAATTTTCGCATGTCTGATACTCGAAACCAATAACTACAATGGCCTAGGTGAAAAATACACATACCGTTGTAATCCGGTGAGTGTCTGCTTTCAGATGCAACAGGAATTTCTCGAGTTCGTTAATCCGTTCGCGAGATATGGGAGTCTGAAGTTAAGGAATGGTCGAGAAACCATCAAAATTTTCGCAAGTCTGATACTCGAAACCAATAACTGGAATGGCCTAGGGGAAAAGTACACACAGCATTGTAATCGGGTGAGTTTCTGCTTTCAGATGCAACAGGATTTTCTCGAGTTCGTCAATCCGTTCGCGAGATATGGGAGTTTGAATTTAAGGAATGGTTGAGAAACCATCAAAATTTTCGCAAGTCTGATACTCGAAACCAATAACTACAATGGCCTAGGGCAAAAATACACATACCATTGTAATCGGGCAAGTTTCTGCTTTCAGATGCAACGGGAATTTCTCGAGTTCCTCATTCCGTTCGCGAGATATGGGAGTTTGAAGTTAAGGAATGGTTGAGAAACCATCAAAATTTTCGCAAGTCTGATACTCGAAACCAATAACTACTATGACCTAGGGCAAAACAACACATACCGTTGTAATCGGGCGTGTTTCTGCTTTCAGATGCAACAGGAATTTCTCGAGTTCGACAATCCGTTCGCGAGATATGGGAGTTTGAAGTTAAGTAATGGTTGAGAAACCATCAAAATTTTCGCAAGTCTGATCCTCGAAACCCATAACTACAATGGCCTAGGGCAAAAATACACATACCGTTGTAATCGGGCGAGTTTCTACTTTCAGATGCAACAGGAATTTCTCGAGTTCGTCCATCCGCTCGCGAGGTATGGGAGTTTGAAGTTAAGGAATGGTTGAGAAACCATCAAAATTTTCGCAAGTCTGATACTGGAAACCAATAACTGGAATGGCCTAGGGGAAAAGTACACACAGCATTGTAATCGGGTGTGTTTCTGCCTTCAGATGCAACAGGAATTTCTCGAGTTCGTCAATCCGTTCGCGAGATATGGGAGTCTGAGGTTAAGAAATGGTTGAGAAACCATCAAAATTTTCGCATGTCTGATACTCGAAACCAATAACTACTATGGTCTAGGGCAAAAATACACATACAGTTGTAATCGGACGAGTTTCTGCTTTCAGATGCAACAGGATTTTCTCGAGTTCGTCAATCCGTTCGCGAGATATGGGAGTTTGAAGTTAAGGAATGGTTGAGAAACCATCAAAATTTTCGCAAGTCAGGTACTCGAAACCAATAACTACAATGGCCTAGGGCAAAAATACACATACCGTTGTAATTGGGCGAGTTTCTGCTTTCAGATGCAACAGGAATTTCTCGAGTTCGTCAATCCGTTCGCGAGATATGGGAGTCTGATGTTAAGGAATGTTTGAGAAACCATCAAAATTCTGGCAAGTCTGATACTCGAAACCAATAACTACAATGGCCTTGGGGAACATACACACACCGTTGTAATCGGGCGAGTTTCTACATTCAGATGCAACGGGAATTTCTCGAGTTTGTCAATCCGTTCGCAAAATATGGGAGTTTGAAATTAAGGAATGGTTGAGAAACCATCCAAATTTTCGCAAGTCTGATACACGAAAACAATAAGTGGAATGGCCTAGGGGAAAAGTACAGACACGGTTGTAATCGCGCGAGTTTCTGCTTTCAGATGCAATAGAAATTTCTCGAGTTCGTCAATCCGCTCGCGAGATATGGGAGTTTGAAGTTAAGGAATGGTCGAGAAACCATCAAAATTTTCGCAAGTCTGATACTCGAAACAAATAACTACAATGGCCTAGGGCAAAAATACACATACCGTTGTAATCGGGCGAGTTTCTACTTTCAGATGCAACAGGAATTTCTCGAGTTCGTCAATCGGTTCGCGAGATATGGGAGTTTGAATTTAAGGAATGTTTGAGAAACCATCAAAATTTTCGCAAGTCTGATACTCGAAACGAATAACTACTATGGCCTAGGGGAAAAGTACACACAGCATTGTAATCGGGTGAGTTTCTGCTTTCAGATGCAACAGGAATTTCTCGAGTTCGTCAATCCGTTCGCGAGATATGGGAGTTTGAAGTTAAGGAATGGTCGAGAAACCATCAAAATTTTCGCAAGTCTGATACTCGAAACAAATAACTACAATGGCCTAGGGCAAAAATACACATACCATTGTAATCGGGCGAGTTTCTACTTTCAGATGCAACAGGAATTTCTCGAGTTCGTCAATCCGTTCGCGAGATATGGGAGTTTGAAGTTATGGAATGGTTGTGATACCATCAAAATTTTCGCAAGTGTGATACTCGAAACCAATAACTACTATGGCCTAGGGCAAAAATACACATACCGTTGTAATCGGGCGAGTTTCTGCTTTCAGATGCAACAGGAATTTCTCGAGTTCGTCAATCCGTTCGCGAGATATGGTAGTTTGAAGTTAAGGAATGGTTGAGAAACCATTAAAATTTTCGCAAGTCTGATACTCGAAACCAATAACTACTATGGCCTAGGGCAAAAATACACATACCGTTGTAATCGGATGAGTTTCTGCTTTCAGATGCAACAGGAATATCTCGAGTTCGTCAATCCCTTCGCGAGATTTGGGAATTTGAAGTTAAGTAATGATTGAGAAACCATCAAAATTTTCGCAAGTCTGATACTCGAAACCAATAACTACAATGGCCTAGGGGAAAAATACACATACCGTTGTAATCGGGTGAGTGTCTGCTTTCAGATGCAACAGGAATTTCTCGAGTTCGTTGATCCGTTCGCGAGATATGGGAGTCTGAAGTTAAGGAATGGTCGAGAAACCATCAAAATTTTCGCAAGTCTGATACTCGAAACCAATAACTGGAATGGCCTAGGGGAAAAGTACACACAGCATTGTAATCGGGTGAGTTTCTGCTTTCAGATGCAACAGGATTTTCTCGAGTTCGTCAATCCGTTCGCGAGATATGGGAGTTTGAAGTTAAGGAATGGTTGAGAAACCATCAAAATTTTCGCAAGTCAGATACTCGAAACCAATCACTACAATGGCCTAGGGCAAAAATACACATACCGTTGTAATTGGGTGTGTTTCTGCTTTCAGATGCAACAGGAATTTCTCGAGTTCGTCATTCCGTTCGCGAGATACGGGTGTTTGAAGTTAAGGAACGGTTGAGAAACCATCAAAATTTTCGCTGGTCTGATACTCGAAACCAATGACTGAAATGGCCTAGGGGAAAAGCACACACACCATTGTAATCGGGCGAGTTTCTACTTTCAGATGCAACAGGAATTTCTCGAGTACCTCATTCCGTTCGCGAGATATGGGAGTTTGAAGTTAAGGAATGGTTGAGAAACCATCAAAATTTTCGCAAGACTGATACTGGAAACCAATAAATACTATGGCCTAGGGCAAAAATACACATACCGTTGTAATCGGGTGAGGGTCTGCTTTCAGATGCAACAGGAATTACTCGAGTTCCTAATTCCGTTCGCGAGATATGGGAGTTTAAAGTTAAGCAATGGTTGAGAAACCATCAAAATTTTCGCAAGTCTGATACTCGAAACCAATAACTACAATGGTCTAGGGGAAAAATACACATACCGTTGTAATTGGGCGAGTTTCTGCTTTCAGATGCAAGAGGAATTTCTCGAGTTCGTCAATCCGTTCGCGAGATATGGGAGCCTGAAGTTAAGGAATGTTTGAGAAACCATCAAAATTCTCGCAAGTCTGATACTCGAAACCAATAACTATAATGGCCTTGGGGAAAAATACGACTACCGTTGTAACCGGGCGAGTTTCTACATTCAGGTGCAACAGGAATTTCTCGAGTTCGTCAATCCGTTCGCGAGATATGGGAGTCTGAGGTTAAGAAATGGTTGAAAAACCATCAAAATTTTCGCAAGTCTGATACTCGAAACCAATAAGTGGAATGGCCTAGGGCAAAAGTACACACACGGCTGTAATCGCGCGAGTTTCTGCTTTCAGATGCAACAGGGCTTTCTCCAGTTCCTCATACCGTTCGCGAGATATGGGAGTTTAAAATTAAGCAATGGTTGAGAAACCATCAAAATTTTCGCAAGTCTGATACTCGAAACCAATAACTACTCTGGCCTAGGGCAAAACTACACATACCGTTGTAATCGGGCGTGTTTCTGCTTTCAGATGCAACAGGAATTTCTCGAGTTCGACAATCCGTTCGCGAGATATGGGAGTCTGAAATTAAGGAATGATTGAGAAACCATCAAAATTTTCGCAAGTCTGATACTCGAAACCAATAACTACTCTGGCCTAGGGCAAAAATACACATACCGTTGTAATCGGGCGAGTTTCTGCTTTCAGATGCAATAAGGAATTTCTCGAGTTCGTCAATCCGTTCGCGAGATATGGGAGTTTGTAGTTAAGTAATGGTTGAGAAACCATCAAAATTTTCGCAAGTCTGATACTCGAAACCAATAACTACAATGGCCTAGGTGAAAAATACACATACCGTTGTAATCGGGCGAGTTTCTACTTTCAGATGCAAGAGGAATTTCTCGAGTTCGTCAATCGGTTCGCGAGATATGGGAGTTCGAATTTAAGGAATGTTTGAGAAACCATCAAAATTTTCGCAAGTCTGATACTCGAAACGAATAACTACTATGGCCTAGGGGAAAAGTACACACAGCATTGTAATCGGGTGAGTTTCTGCTTTCAGATGCAACAGGAATTTCTCGAGTTCGTCAATCCGTTCGCGAGATATGGGAGTCTGAGGTTAAGAAATGGTTGAGAAACCATCAAAATTTTCGCATGTCTGATACTCGAAAACAATAACTACTATGGCCTAGGGCAAAAATACACATACAGTTATAATCGTACGAGTTTCTGTTTTCAGAAGCAACAGGATATTCTGGAGTTCGTCAATCCGTTCGCGAGATATGGGAGTTTGAAGTTAAGGAATGGTTGAGATACCATCAAAATTTTCGCAAGTCTGATACTCGAAACCAATAACTACAATGGCCTAGGTGAAAAATACACATACCATTGTAATCGGGCGAGTTTCTACTTTCAGATGCAACAGGAATTTCTCGAGTTCGTCAATCCGTTCGCGAGATATGGGAGTTTGAAGTTATGGAATGGTTGTGATACCATCAAAATTTTCGCAAGTGTGATACTCGAAACCAATAACTACTATGGCCTAGGGCAAAAATACACATACCGTTGTAATCGGGCGAGTTTCTGCTTTCAGATGCAACAGGAATTTCTCGAGTTCGTCAATCCGTTCGCGAGATATGGTAGTTTGAAGTTAAGGAATGGTTGAGAAACCATTAAAATTTTCGCAAGTCTGATACTCGAAACCAATAACTACTATGGCCTAGGGCAAAAATACACATACCGTTGTAATCGGGCGAGTTTCTGCTTTCAGATGCAACAGGAATATCTCGAGTTCGTCAATCCCTTCGCGAGATATGGGAATTTGAAGTTAAGTAATGGTTGAGAAACCATCAAAATTTTCGCAAGACTGATACTCGAAACCAATAACTACAATGGCCTAGGGGAAAAATACACATACCGTTGTAATCGGGTGAGTGTCTGCTTTCAGATGCAACAGGAATTTCTCGAGTTCGTTAATCCGTTCGCGAGATATGGGAGTCTGAAGTTAAGGAATGGTCGAGAAACCATCAAAATTTTCGCAAGTCTGATACTCGAAACCAATAACTGGAATGGCCTAGGGGAAAAGTACACACAGCATTGTAATCGGGTGAGTTTCTGCTTTCAGATGCAACAGGATTTTCTCGAGTTCGTCAATCCGTTCGCGAGATATGGGAGTTTGAAGTTAAGGAATGGTTGAGAAACCATCAAAATTTTCGCAAGTCAGATACTCGAAACCAATCACTACAATGGCCTAGGGCAAAAATACACATACCGTTGTAATCGGGCGAGTTTCTACATTCAGATGCAACAGGAATTTCTCGAGTTCGTCAATCCGTTCGCGAAATATGGGAGTTTGAAGTTAATGAATGGTTGAGAAACCATCAAAATTTTCGCAAGTCTGATACTCGAAACCAATAAGTGGAATGGCCTAGGGGAAAAGTACACACACGGTTGTAATCGCGCGAGTTTCTGCTTTCAGATGCAACAGGAATTTCTCGAGTACCTCATTCCGTTCGCGAGATATGGGAGTTTGAAGTTAAGGAATGGTTGAGAAACCATCAAAATTTTCGCAAGACTGATACTGGAAACCAATAAATACTATGGCCTAGGGCAAAAATACACATACCGTTGTAATCGGGTGAGTGTCTGCTTTCAGATGCAACAGGAATTACTCGAGTTCCTCATTCCGTTCGCGAGATATGGGAGTTTAAAGTTAAGCAATGGTTGAGAAACCATCAAAATTTTCGCAAGTCTGATACTCGAAACCAATAACTACTCTGGCCTAGGGCAAAACTACACATACCGTTGTAATCGGGCGTGTTTCTGCTTTCAGATGCAACAGGAATTTCTCGAGTTCGACAATCCGTTCGCGAGATATGGGAGTCTGAAATTAAGGAATGGTTGAGAAACCATCAAAATTTTCGCAAGTCTGATACTCGAAACCAATAACTACAATGGTCTAGGGGAAAAATACACATACCGTTGTAATTGGGCGAGTTTCTGCTTTCAGATGCAAGAGGAATTTCTCGAGTTCGTCAATCCGTTCGCGAGATATGGGAGCCTGAAGTTAAGGAATGTTTGAGAAACCATCAAAATTCTCGCAAGTCTGATACTCGAAACCAATAACTATAATGGCCTTGGGGAAAAATACGACTACCGTTGTAACCGGGCGAGTTTCTACATTCAGGTGCAACAGGAATTTCTCGAGTTCGTCAATCCGTTCGCGAGATATGGGAGTCTGAGGTTAAGAAATGGTTGAAAAACCATCAAAATTTTCGCAAGTCTGATACTCGAAACCAATAAGTGGAATGGCCTAGGGCAAAAGTACACACACGGCTGTAATCGCGCGAGTTTCTGCTTTCAGATGCAACAGGGCTTTCTCCAGTTCCTCATACCGTTCGCGAGATATGGGAGTTTAAAATTAAGCAATGGTTGAGAAACCATCAAAATTTTCGCAAGTCTGATACTCGAAACCAATAACTACTCTGGCCTAGGGCAAAACTACACATACCGTTGTAATCGGGCGTGTTTCTGCTTTCAGATGCAACAGGAATTTCTCGAGTTCGACAATCCGTTCGCGAGATATGGGAGTCTGAAATTAAGGAATGATTGAGAAACCATCAAAATTTTCGCAAGTCTGATACTCGAAACCAATAACTACTCTGGCCTAGGGCAAAAATACACATACCGTTGTAATCGGGCGAGTTTCTGCTTTCAGATGCAATAAGGAATTTCTCGAGTTCGTCAATCCGTTCGCGAGATATGGGAGTTTGTAGTTAAGTAATGGTTGAGAAACCATCAAAATTTTCGCAAGTCTGATACTCGAAACCAATAACTACAATGGCCTAGGTGAAAAATACACATACCGTTGTAATCGGGCGAGTTTCTACTTTCAGATGCAAGAGGAATTTCTCGAGTTCGTCAATCGGTTCGCGAGATATGGGAGTTCGAATTTAAGGAATGTTTGAGAAACCATCAAAATTTTCGCAAGTCTGATACTCGAAACGAATAACTACTATGGCCTAGGGGAAAAGTACACACAGCATTGTAATCGGGTGAGTTTCTGCTTTCAGATGCAACAGGAATTTCTCGAGTTCGTCAATCCGTTCGCGAGATATGGGAGTCTGAGGTTAAGAAATGGTTGAGAAACCATCAAAATTTTCGCATGTCTGATACTCGAAAACAATAACTACTATGGCCTAGGGCAAAAATACACATACAGTTATAATCGTACGAGTTTCTGTTTTCAGAAGCAACAGGATATTCTGGAGTTCGTCAATCCGTTCGCGAGATATGGGAGTTTGAAGTTAAGGAATGGTTGAGATACCATCAAAATTTTCGCAAGTCTGATACTCGAAACCAATAACTACAATGGCCTAGGTGAAAAATACACATACCATTGTAATCGGGCGAGTTTCTACTTTCAGATGCAACAGGAATTTCTCGAGTTCGTCAATCCGTTCGCGAGATATGGGAGTTTGAAGTTATGGAATGGTTGTGATACCATCAAAATTTTCGCAAGTGTGATACTCGAAACCAATAACTACTATGGCCTAGGGCAAAAATACACATACCGTTGTAATCGGGCGAGTTTCTGCTTTCAGATGCAACAGGAATTTCTCGAGTTCGTCAATCCGTTCGCGAGATATGGTAGTTTGAAGTTAAGGAATGGTTGAGAAACCATTAAAATTTTCGCAAGTCTGATACTCGAAACCAATAACTACTATGGCCTAGGGCAAAAATACACATACCGTTGTAATCGGGCGAGTTTCTGCTTTCAGATGCAACAGGAATATCTCGAGTTCGTCAATCCCTTCGCGAGATATGGGAATTTGAAGTTAAGTAATGGTTGAGAAACCATCAAAATTTTCGCAAGACTGATACTCGAAACCAATAACTGGAATGGCCTAGGGGAAAAGTACACACAGCATTGTAATCGGGTGAGTTTCTGCTTTCAGATGCAACAGGATTTTCTCGAGTTCGTCAATCCGTTCGCGAGATATGGGAGTTTGAAGTTAAGGAATGGTTGAGAAACCATCAAAATTTTCGCAAGTCAGATACTCGAAACCAATCACTACAATGGCCTAGGGCAAAAATACACATACCGTTGTAATCGGGCGAGTTTCTACATTCAGATGCAACAGGAATTTCTCGAGTTCGTCAATCCGTTCGCGAAATATGGGAGTTTGAAGTTAATGAATGGTTGAGAAACCATCAAAATTTTCGCAAGTCTGATACTCGAAACCAATAAGTGGAATGGCCTAGGGGAAAAGTACACACACGGTTGTAATCGCGCGAGTTTCTGCTTTCAGATGCAACAGGAATTTCTCGAGTACCTCATTCCGTTCGCGAGATATGGGAGTTTGAAGTTAAGGAATGGTTGAGAAACCATCAAAATTTTCGCAAGACTGATACTGGAAACCAATAAATACTATGGCCTAGGGCAAAAATACACATACCGTTGTAATCGGGTGAGTGTCTGCTTTCAGATGCAACAGGAATTACTCGAGTTCCTCATTCCGTTCGCGAGATATGGGAGTTTAAAGTTAAGCAATGGTTGAGAAACCATCAAAATTTTCGCAAGTCTGATACTCGAAACCAATAACTACTCTGGCCTAGGGCAAAACTACACATACCGTTGTAATCGGGCGTGTTTCTGCTTTCAGATGCAACAGGAATTTCTCGAGTTCGACAATCCGTTCGCGAGATATGGGAGTCTGAAATTAAGGAATGGTTGAGAAACCATCAAAATTTTCGCAAGTCTGATACTCGAAACCAATAACTACAATGGTCTAGGGGAAAAATACACATACCGTTGTAATTGGGCGAGTTTCTGCTTTCAGATGCAAGAGGAATTTCTCGAGTTCGTCAATCCGTTCGCGAGATATGGGAGCCTGAAGTTAAGGAATGTTTGAGAAACCATCAAAATTCTCGCAAGTCTGATACTCGAAACCAATAACTATAATGGCCTTGGGGAAAAATACGACTACCGTTGTAACCGGGCGAGTTTCTACATTCAGGTGCAACAGGAATTTCTCGAGTTCGTCAATCCGTTCGCGAGATATGGGAGTCTGAGGTTAAGAAATGGTTGAAAAACCATCAAAATTTTCGCAAGTCTGATACTCGAAACCAATAAGTGGAATGGCCTAGAGCAAAAGTACACACACGGCTGTAATCGCGCGAGTTTCTGCTTTCAGATGCAACAGGACTTTCTCCAGTTCCTCATACCGTTCGCGAGATATGGGAGTTTAAAGTTAAGCAATGGTTGAGAAACCATCAAAATTTTCGCAAGTCTGATACTCGAAACCAATAACTACTCTGGCCTAGGGCAAAACTACACATACCGTTGTAATCGGGCGTGTTTCTGCTTTCAGATGCAACAGGAATTTCTCGAGTTCGACAATCCGTTCGCGAGATATGGGAGTCTGAAATTAAGGAATGATTGAGAAACCATCAAAATTTTCGCAAGTCTGATACTCGAAACCAATAACTACTCTGGCCTAGGGCAAAAATACACATACCGTTGTAATCGGGCGAGTTTCTGCTTTCAGATGCAATAAGGAATTTCTCGAGTTCGTCAATCCGTTCGCGAGATATGGGAGTTTGTAGTTAAGTAATGGTTGAGAAACCATCAAAATTTTCGCAAGTCTGATACTCGAAACCAATAACTACAATGGCCTAGGTGAAAAATACACATACCGTTGTAATCGGGCGAGTTTCTACTTTCAGATGCAATAGGAATTTCTCGAGTTCGTCAATCGGTTCGCGAGATATGGGAGTTCGAATTTAAGGAATGTTTGAGAAACCATCAAAATTTTCGCAAGTCTGATACTCGAAACGAATAACTACTATGGCCTAGGGGAAAAGTACACACAGCATTGTAATAGGGTGAGTTTCTGCTTTCAGATGCAACAGGAATTTCTCGAGTTCGTCAATCCGTTCGCGAGATATGGGAGTCTGAGGTTAAGAAATGGTTGAGAAACCATCAAAATTTTCGCATGTCTGATACTCGAAAACAATAACTACTATGGCCTAGGGCAAAAATACACATACAGTTATAATCGTACGAGTTTCTGCTTTCAGAAGCAACAGGATATTCTGGAGTTCGTCAATCCGTTCGCGAGATATGGGAGTTTGAAGTTAAGGAATGGTTGAGATACCATCAAAATTTTCGCAAGTCTGATACTCGAAACCAATAACTACTCTGGCCTAGGGCAAAACTACACATACCGTTGTAATCGGGCGTGTTTCTGCTTTCAGATGCAACAGGAATTACTCGAGTTCCTCATTCCGTTCGCGAGATATGGGAGTTTAAAGTTAAGCAATGGTTGAGAAACCATCAAAATTTTCGCAAGTCTGATACTCGAAACCAATAACTACTCTGGCCTAGGGCAAAACTACACATACCGTTGTAATCGGGCGTGTTTCTGCTTTCAGATGCAACAGGAATTTCTCGAGTTCGACAATCCGTTCGCGAGATATGGGAGTCTGAAATTAAGGAATGGTTGAGAAACCATCAAAATTTTCGCAAGTCTGATACTCGAAACCAATAACTACAATGGTCTAGGGGAAAAATACACATACCGTTGTAATTGGGCGAGTTTCTGCTTTCAGATGCAAGAGGAATTTCTCGAGTTCGTCAATCCGTTCGCGAGATATGGGAGCCTGAAGTTAAGGAATGTTTGAGAAACCATCAAAATTCTCGCAAGTCTGATACTCGAAACCAATAACTATAATGGCCTTGGGGAAAAATACGACTACCGTTGTAACCGGGCGAGTTTCTACATTCAGGTGCAACAGGAATTTCTCGAGTTCGTCAATCCGTTCGCGAGATATGGGAGTCTGAGGTTAAGAAATGGTTGAAAAACCATCAAAATTTTCGCAAGTCTGATACTCGAAACCAATAAGTGGAATGGCCTAGAGCAAAAGTACACACACGGCTGTAATCGCGCGAGTTTCTGCTTTCAGATGCAACAGGACTTTCTCCAGTTCCTCATACCGTTCGCGAGATATGGGAGTTTAAAGTTAAGCAATGGTTGAGAAACCATCAAAATTTTCGCAAGTCTGATACTCGAAACCAATAACTACTCTGGCCTAGGGCAAAACTACACATACCGTTGTAATCGGGCGTGTTTCTGCTTTCAGATGCAACAGGAATTTCTCGAGTTCGACAATCCGTTCGCGAGATATGGGAGCCTGAAATTAAGGAATGATTGAGAAACCATCAAAATTTTCGCAAGTCTGATACTCGAAACCAATAACTACTCTGGCCTAGGGCAAAAATACACATACCGTTGTAATCGGGCGAGTTTCTGCTTTCAGATGCAATAAGGAATTTCTCGAGTTCGTCAATCCGTTCGCGAGATATGGGAGTTTGTAGTTAAGTAATGGTTGAGAAACCATCAAAATTTTCGCAAGTCTGATACTCGAAACCAATAACTACAATGGCCTAGGGGAAAAATACACATCCCGTTGTAATCGGGTGAGTTTCTGCTTTCAGATGCAACGGGATTTTCTCGAGTTCGTCAATCCGTTCGCGAGATATGGGAGTTTGAAGTTAAGGAATGGTTGAGAAACCATCAAAATTTTCGCATGTGTGATACTCGAAACCAATAACTACTATGGCCTCGGGCAAAAATACACAAACAGTTGTAATCGGACGAGTTTCTGCTTTCAGAAGCAGCAGGAATTTCTCGAGTTCGTCAATCCGTTCGCGAGATATGGGAGTTTGAAGTTAAGGAATGGTTGAGAAACCATCAAAATATTCGCAAGACTGATACTCGAAACCAATAACTACTATGGCCTAGGGGAAAAATACACCTACCGTTGTAATCGTGTGAGTGTGTGCTTTCAGATGCAACAGGAATTTCTCGAGTTCGTTAATCCGTTCGCGAGATATGGGAGTCTGAAGTTAAGGAATGGTTGAGAATCCATCAAAATTTTCGCAAGTCTGATACTCGAAACCAATAACTACAATGGCCTGGGGCAAAAATACACATACCGTTGTAATTGGGCGAGTTTCTGCTTTCAGATGCAACAGGAATTTCTCGAGTTCGTCAATCCGTTCGCGAGATATGGGAGTCTGAGGTTATGAAATGGTTGAGAAACCATCAAAATTTTCGCAAGTCTGATACTCGAAACCAATAAGTGGAATGGCGTAGGGGAAAAGTACACACACGGTTGTAACCGCGCGAGTTTCTGCTTTCAGATGCAACAGGAATTTCGCAAGTTCCTCATTCCGTTCTTGAGATATGGGAGTTTGAAGTTAAGGAATGGTTGAGAAACCATCAAAATTTTCGCAAGTCTGATACTCGAAACCAGTAACTACTATGACCTAGGGCAAAACTACAAATACCGTTGTAATCGGGCGTGTTTCTGCTTTCAGATGCAACAGGAATTTCTCGAGTTCGACAATCCGTTCGCGAGATATGGGAGTCTGAAATTTAGGAATGGTTGAGAAACCATCAAAATTTTCGCAAGTCTGATACTCAAAACCAATAACTACAATGGCCTAGGGGAAAAATACACATACCGTTGTAATCGGGCGAGTTTCTACACTCAGATGCAACAGGAATTTCTCGAGTTCGTCAATCCGTTCGCGAAATATGGGAGTTTGAAATTAATGAATGGTTGAGAAACCATCAAAATTTTCGCAAGTCTGATACTCGAAACCAATAACTACTCTGGCCTAGGGCAAAACTACACATACCGTTGTAATCGGGCGTGTTTCTGCTTTCAGATGCAACAGGAATTACTCGAGTTCGACAATCCGTTCGCGAGATATGGGAGTCTGAAATTAAAGAGTGTTTGAGAAACCATCAAAATTCTCGCAAGTCTGATACTCGAAACCAATAACTATAATGGCCTTGGGGAAAAATACGCCTACCGTTGTAACCGGGCGAGTTTCTACATTCAGGTGCAACAGGAATTTCTCGAGTTCGTCAATCCGTTCGCGAGATATGGGAGTCTGAGGTTAAGAAATGGTTGAGAAACCATCAAAATTTTCGCAAGTCTGATACTCGAAACCAATAACTACAATGGCCTAGGGGAAAAGTAGACACACCATATTAATACGGCGAGTTTCTAGTTTCAGATGCAACAGGAATTTCTCGATTTCGTCTAAACGTACGCGAGATATGGGAGTTTGAAGTTAACGAATGGTTGAGAAAACATCAAAATTTTCGCAAGTCTGTTACTCGAAACCAATAACTGGAACGGTCTAGGGGAAAAATACACATACCGTTGTAATGGGGCGAGTTTCTACTTTCGGATGCAAGAGGAATTTCTCGAGTTCGTCAATCCGTTCGCGAGATATGGGAGTTAGATGTTAAGGAATGGTTGACAAACCATCAAAATTTTCGGAAGTCTGACACTCGAAACCAATAACTACAATGCCGTAGGGGAAAAGTACACACACCATATTAATCGGGCGAGTTTCTACTTTCAGATGCAACAGGAATTTCTCGAGTTCGTCTATTCGTTCGCGAGATGTGGGAGCTTGAAGTTAAGGAATGGTTGAGAAACCATCAAAATTTTAGCAAGTCTGATACTCGAAACCAATAACTACAATGGCCTAGGGGGACAGTACACACACCAAATTAATCGGGCGAGTTTCTACTTTCAGATGCAACAGGAATTTCTCGAGTTCGTCAAACCGTTTGCGAGGTATGGGAGTTTGAAGTTCAGGAATGGTTGAGAAACCATCAAACTTTTCGCAAGTCTGATACTCGAAACCAATAACTACAATGGTCTAGGGGGACAGTACGCACACCAAATTAATCGGGCGAGTTTCTACTTTCAGATGCAACAGGAATTTCTCGAGTTCGTCAAACCGTTCGCGAGATATGGGAGTGGGATGTTAAGGAATGGTTGCGAAACCATCAAAATTTTCGCAAGTCTGTTACTCGAAACCAATAACTGGAACGGCCTAGGGGAAAAATACACATACCGTTGTAATCGGGCGAGTATCCACTTTGGGATGCAACAGGAATTTCTCGAGTTCGTTAATCCGTTTGCGAGATATGGGAGTTTGAAGTTCAGGAATGGTTGAGAAACCATCAAACTTTTCGCAAGTCTGATACTCGGAACCAATAACTACAATGGCCTAGGGGAAAAGTACACACACCATAGTAATCGGGCGAGTTTCGACTTTCAGATGCAACAGGAATTTCACGAGTTCGTCAATCCGTTCGCGAGATATGGGAGTTTGAAGTTATGGAATGGTTGTGATACCATCAAAATTTTCGCAAGTGTGATACTCGAAACCAATAACTGCTATGGCCTAGGGCAAAAATACACATACCGTTGTAATCGGGCGAGTTTCTGCTTTCAGATGCAACAGGAATTTCTCGAGTTCGTCAATCCGTTCGCGAGATATGGTAGTTTGAAGTTAAGGAATGGTTGAGAAACCATTAAAATTTTCGCAAGTCTGATACTCGAAACCAATAACTACTATGGCCTAGGGCAAAAATACACATACCGTTGTAATCGGGCGAGTTTCTGCTTTCAGATGCAACAGGAATATCTCGAGTTCGTCAATCCCTTCGCGAGATATGGGAATTTGAAGTTAAGTAATGGTTGAGAAACCATCAAAATTTTCGCAAGTCTGATACTCGAAACCAATAACTACAATGGCCTAGGGGAAAAATACACATACCGTTGTAATCGGGTGAGTGTCTGCTTTCAGATGCAACAGGAATTTCTCGAGTTCGTTAATCCGTTCGCGAGATATGGGAGTCTGAAGTTAAGGAATGGTCGAGAAACCATCAAAATTTTCGCAAGTCTGATACTCGAAACCAATAACTGGAATGGCCTAGGGGAAAAGTACACACAGCATTGTAATCGGGTGAGTTTCTGCTTTCAGATGCAACAGGATTTTCTCGAGTTCGTCAATCCGTTCGCGAGATATGGGAGTTTGAAGTTAAGGAATGGTTGAGAAACCATCAAAATTTTCGCAAGTCAGATACTCGAAACCAATCACTACAATGGCCTAGGGCAAAAATACACATACCGTTGTAATCGGGCGAGTTTCTACATTCAGATGCAACAGGAATTTCTCGAGTTCGTCAATCCGTTCGCGAAATATGGGAGTTTGAAGTTAATGAATGGTTGAGAAACCATCAAAATTTTCGCAAGTCTGATACTCGAAACCAATAAGTGGAATGGCCTAGGGGAAAAGTACACACACGGTTGTAATCGCGCGAGTTTCTGCTTTCAGATGCAACAGGAATTTCTCGAGTACCTCATTCCGTTCGCGAGATATGGGAGTTTGAAGTTAAGGAATGGTTGAGAAACCATCAAAATTTTCGCAAGACTGATACTGGAAACCAATAAATACTATGGCCTAGGGCAAAAATACACATACCGTTGTAATCGGGTGAGTGTCTGCTTTCAGATGCAACAGGAATTACTCGAGTTCCTCATTCCGTTCGCGAGATATGGGAGTTTAAAGTTAAGCAATGGTTGAGAAACCATCAAAATTTTCGCAAGTCTGATACTCGAAACCAATAACTACTCTGGCCTAGGGCAAAACTACACATACCGTTGTAATCGGGCGTGTTTCTGCTTTCAGATGCAACAGGAATTTCTCGAGTTCGACAATCCGTTCGCGAGATATGGGAGTCTGAAATTAAGGAATGGTTGAGAAACCATCAAAATTTTCGCAAGTCTGATACTCGAAACCAATAACTACAATGGTCTAGGGGAAAAATACACATACCGTTGTAATTGGGCGAGTTTCTGCTTTCAGATGCAAGAGGAATTTCTCGAGTTCGTCAATCCGTTCGCGAGATATGGGAGCCTGAAGTTAAGGAATGTTTGAGAAACCATCAAAATTCTCGCAAGTCTGATACTCGAAACCAATAACTATAATGGCCTTGGGGAAAAATACGACTACCGTTGTAACCGGGTGAGTTTCTACATTCAGGTGCAACAGGAATTTCTCGAGTTCGTCAATCCGTTCGCGAGATATGGGAGTCTGAGGTTAAGAAATGGTTGAAAAACCATCAAAATTTTCGCAAGTCTGATACTCGAAACCAATAAGTGGAATGGCCTAGGGCAAAAGTACACACACGGCTGTAATCGCGCGAGTTTCTGCTTTCAGATGCAACAGGACTTTCTCCAGTTCCTCATACCGTTCGCGAGATATGGGAGTTTAAAGTTAAGCAATGGTTGAGAAACCATCAAAATTTTCGCAAGTCTGATACTCGAAACCAATAACTACTCTGGCCTAGGGCAAAACTACACATACCGTTGTAATCGGGCGTGTTTCTGCTTTCAGATACAACAGGAATTTCTCGAGTTCGACAATCCGTTCGCGAGATATGGGAGTCTGAAATTAAGGAATGATTGAGAAACCATCAAAATTTTCGCAAGTCTGATACTCGAAACCAATAACTACTCTGGCCTAGGGCAAAAATACACATACCGTTGTAATCGGGCGAGTTTCTGCTTTCAGATGCAATAAGGAATTTCTCGAGTTCGTCAATCCGTTCGCGAGATATGGGAGTTTGTAGTTAAGTAATGGTTGAGAAACCATCAAAATTTTCGCAAGTCTGATACTCGAAACCAATAACTACAATGGCCTAGGTGAAAAATACACATACCGTTGTAATCGGGCGAGTTTCTACTTTCAGATGCAAGAGGAATTTCTCGAGTTCGTCAATCGGTTCGCGAGATATGGGAGTTCGAATTTAAGGAATGTTTGAGAAACCATCAAAATTTTCGCAAGTCTGATACTCGAAACGAATAACTACTATGGCCTAGGGGAAAAGTACACACAGCATTGTAATCGGGTGAGTTTCTGCTTTCAGATGCAACAGGAATTTCTCGAGTTCGTCAATCCGTTCGCGAGATATGGGAGTCTGAGGTTAAGAAATGGTTGAGAAACCATCAAAATTTTCGCATGTCTGATACTCGAAAACAATAACTACTATGGCCTAGGGCAAAAATACACATACAGTTATAATCGTACGAGTTTCTGCTTTCAGAAGCAACAGGATATTCTGGAGTTCGTCAATCCGTTCGCGAGATATGGGAGTTTGAAGTTAAGGAATGGTTGAGATACCATCAAAATTTTCGCAAGTCTGATACTCGAAACCAATAACTACTCTGGCCTAGGGCAAAACTACACATACCGTTGTAATCGGGCGTGTTTCTGCTTTCAGATGCAACAGGAATTACTCGAGTTCCTCATTCCGTTCGCGAGATATGGGAGTTTAAAGTTAAGCAATGGTTGAGAAACCATCAAAATTTTCGCAAGTCTGATACTCGAAACCAATAACTACTCTGGCCTAGGGCAAAACTACACATACCGTTGTAATCGGGCGTGTTTCTGCTTTCAGATGCAACAGGAATTTCTCGAGTTCGACAATCCGTTCGCGAGATATGGGAGTCTGAAATTAAGGAATGGTTGAGAAACCATCAAAATTTTCGCAAGTCTGATACTCGAAACCAATAACTACAATGGTCTAGGGGAAAAATACACATACCGTTGTAATTGGGCGAGTTTCTGCTTTCAGATGCAAGAGGAATTTCTCGAGTTCGTCAATCCGTTCGCGAGATATGGGAGCCTGAAGTTAAGGAATGTTTGAGAAACCATCAAAATTCTCGCAAGTCTGATACTCGAAACCAATAACTATAATGGCCTTGGGGAAAAATACGACTACCGTTGTAACCGGGCGAGTTTCTACATTCAGGTGCAACAGGAATTTCTCGAGTTCGTCAATCCGTTCGCGAGATATGGGAGTCTGAGGTTAAGAAATGGTTGAAAAACCATCAAAATTTTCGCAAGTCTGATACTCGAAACCAATAAGTGGAATGGCCTAGAGCAAAAGTACACACACGGCTGTAATCGCGCGAGTTTCTGCTTTCAGATGCAACAGGACTTTCTCCAGTTCCTCATACCGTTCGCGAGATATGGGAGTTTAAAGTTAAGCAATGGTTGAGAAACCATCAAAATTTTCGCAAGTCTGATACTCGAAACCAATAACTACTCTGGCCTAGGGCAAAACTACACATACCGTTGTAATCGGGCGTGTTTCTGCTTTCAGATGCAACAGGAATTTCTCGAGTTCGACAATCCGTTCGCGAGATATGGGAGCCTGAAATTAAGGAATGATTGAGAAACCATCAAAATTTTCGCAAGTCTGATACTCGAAACCAATAACTACTCTGGCCTAGGGCAAAAATACACATACCGTTGTAATCGGGCGAGTTTCTGCTTTCAGATGCAATAAGGAATTTCTCGAGTTCGTCAATCCGTTCGCGAGATATGGGAGTTTGTAGTTAAGTAATGGTTGAGAAACCATCAAAATTTTCGCAAGTCTGATACTCGAAACCAATAACTACAATGGCCTAGGGGAAAAATACACATCCCGTTGTAATCGGGTGAGTTTCTGCTTTCAGATGCAACGGGATTTTCTCGAGTTCGTCAATCCGTTCGCGAGATATGGGAGTTTGAAGTTAAGGAATGGTTGAGAAACCATCAAAATTTTCGCATGTGTGATACTCGAAACCAATAACTACTATGGCCTCGGGCAAAAATACACATACAGTTGTAATCGGACGAGTTTCTGCTTTCAGAAGCAGCAGGAATTTCTCGAGTTCGTCAATCCGTTCGCGAGATATGGGAGTTTGAAGTTAAGGAATGGTTGAGAAACCATCAAAATATTCGCAAGACTGATACTCGAAACCAATAACTACTATGGCCTAGGGTAAAAATACACCTACCGTTGTAATCGTGTGAGTGTGTGCTTTCAGATGCAACAGGAATTTCTCGAGTTCGTTAATCCGTTCGCGAGATATGGGAGTCTGAATTTAAGGAATGGTTGAGAATCCATCAAAATTTTCGCAAGTCTGATACTCGAAACCAATAACTACAATGGCCTGGGGCAAAAATACACATACCGTTGTAATTGGGCGAGTTTCTGCTTTCAGATGCAACAGGAATTTCTCGAGTTCGTCAATCCGTTCGCGAGATATGGGAGTCTGAGGTTATGAAATGGTTGAGAAACCATCAAAATTTTCGCAAGTCTGATACTCGAAACCAATAAGTGGAATGGCGTAGGGGAAAAGTACACACACGGTTGTAACCGCGCGAGTTTCTGCTTTCAGATGCAACAGGAATTTCGCAAGTTCCTCATTCCGTTCTTGAGATATGGGAGTTTGAAGTTAAGGAATGGTTGAGAAACCATCAAAATTTTCGCAAGTCTGATACTCGAAACCAGTAACTACTATGACCTAGGGCAAAACTACAAATACCGTTGTAATCGGGCGTGTTTCTGCTTTCAGATGCAACAGGAATTTCTCGAGTTCGACAATCCGTTCGCGAGATATGGGAGTCTGAAATTTAGGAATGGTTGAGAAACCATCAAAATTTTCGCAAGTCTGATACTCAAAACCAATAACTACAATGGCCTAGGGGAAAAATACACATACCGTTGTAATCGGGCGAGTTTCTACAGTCAGATGCAACAGGAATTTCTCGAGTTCGTCAATCCGTTCGCGAAATATGGGAGTTTGAAATTAATGAATGGTTGAGAAACCATCAAAATTTTCGCAAGTCTGATACTCGAAACCAATAACTACTCTGGCCTAGGGCAAAACTACACATACCGTTGTAATCGGGCGTGTTTCTGCTTTCAGATGCAACAGGAATTACTCGAGTTCGACAATCCGTTCGCGAGATATGGGAGTCTGAAATTAAAGAGTGTTTGAGAAACCATCAAAATTCTCGCAAGTCTGATACTCGAAACCAATAACTATAATGGCCTTGGGGAAAAATACGCCTACCGTTGTAACCGGGCGAGTTTCTACATTCAGGTGCAACAGGAATTTCTCGAGTTCGTCAATCCGTTCGCGAGATATGGGAGTCTGAGGTTAAGAAATGGTTGAGAAACCATCAAAATTTTCGCAAGTCTGATACTCGAAACCAATAACTACAATGGCCTAGGGGAAAAGTAGACACACCATATTAATACGGCGAGTTTCTAGTTTCAGATGCAACAGGAATTTCTCGATTTCGTCTAAACGTACGCGAGATATGGGAGTTTGAAGTTAACGAATGGTTGAGAAAACATCAAAATTTTCGCAAGTCTGTTACTCGAAACCAATAACTGGAACGGTCTAGGGGAAAAATACACATACCGTTGTAATGGGGCGAGTTTCTACTTTCGGATGCAAGAGGAATTTCTCGAGTTCGTCAATCCGTTCGCGAGATATGGGAGTTAGATGTTAAGGAATGGTTGACAAACCATCAAAATTTTCGGAAGTCTGACACTCGAAACCAATAACTACAATGCCGTAGGGGAAAAGTACACACACCATATTAATCGGGCGAGTTTCTACTTTCAGATGCAACAGGAATTTCTCGAGTTCGTCTATTCGTTCGCGAGATGTGGGAGCTTGAAGTTAAGGAATGGTTGAGAAACCATCAAAATTTTCGCAAGTCTGATACTCGAAACCAATAACTACAATGGCCTAGGGGGACAGTACACACACCAAATTAATCGGGCGAGTTTCTACTTTCAGATGCAACAGGAATTTCTCGAGTTCGTCAAACCGTTTGCGAGGTATGGGAGTTTGAAGTTCAGGAATGGTTGAGAAACCATCAAACTTTTCGCAAGTCTGATACTCGAAACCAATAACTACAATGGTCTAGGGGGACAGTACGCACACCAAATTAATCGGGCGAGTTTCTACTTTCAGATGCAACAGGAATTTCTCGAGTTCGTCAAACCGTTCGCGAGATATGGGAGTGGGATGTTAAGGAATGGTTGCGAAACCATCAAAATTTTCGCAAGTCTGTTACTCGAAACCAATAACTGGAACGGCCTAGGGGAAAAATACACATACCGTTGTAATCGGGCGAGTATCCACTTTGGGATGCAACAGGAATTTCTCGAGTTCGTTAATCCGTTTGCGAGATATGGGAGTTTGAAGTTCAGGAATGGTTGAGAAACCATCAAACTTTTCGCAAGTCTGATACTCGGAACCAATAACTACAATGGCCTAGGGGAAAAGTACACACACCATAGTAATCGGGCGAGTTTCGACTTTCAGATGCAACAGGAATTTCACGAGTTCGTCAATCCGTTCGCGAGATAAGGGAGTTTGATGTTAAGGAATGGTTGAGAAACCATCAAAATTTTCGCAAGTCTGTTACTCGAAACCAATAACTGGAACGGCCTAGGGGAAAAATACACATACCGTTGTAATCGGGCGAGTTTCTGCTTTCAGATGCAACAGGAATTTCTCGAGTTCGTCTATCCGTTCGCGAGATATGGGAGTTTGAATTAAGGAATGGTTGAGAAACCATCAAACTTTTCGCAAGTCTGATACTCGAAACCAATAACTGGAATGGTCTAGGGGAAAAGTAGACACACCATTGTAATCGGGCGAGTTTCTGCTATCAGACGCAACAGGAATTTCTCGAGTTCGTCAATCCGTTCGCGAGATAAGGGAGTTTGATATTAAGGAATGGTTGAGAAACCATCAAAATTTTCGCAAGTCTGATACTCGAAAACAATAACTACAATGGCCTAGGGGAAAAGTACACACACCATATTAATCGGGCGAGTTTCTACTTTCAGATGCAACAGTAATTTCTCGAGATCGTCTATCCGTTCGCGAGATATGGGTGTTTGAAGTTAAGGAATGGTTGAGAAACCATCCAACATTTTCGCAAGTCTGATACCCGAAACCAATAACTACTATGGCCTAGGGCGAAAATAGAAACACCGTTGTAATCGAGCAGGTCTCTGCTTTCAGATGCAACAGGAATTTCTCGAGTTCGTCTATCCGTACGCGAGATATGGGAGTTTGAAGTTAAGGAATGGTTGAGAAAACATCAGAATTTTCGCAAGTCTGTTACTCGAAACCAATAACTGGAACGGTCTACGGGAAAAATACACATACCGTTGTAATGGGGCGAGTTTCTACTTTCGGATGCAAGAGGAATTTCTCGAGATTCTCAATCCGTTCGCGAGATATGGGAGTTTGATGTTAAGGAATGGTTGAGAAACAATCCAAATTCTCGCTGGTCTGTTACTCGAAACCAATAACTTCAATGGCCTAGGGGAAAAGTACACAAACCATTCCAATCGGGCGAGTTTCTACTTTCAGATGCAACAGGAATTTCTCGAGTTCGTCAATCCGTTCGCGAGATATGGGGGTTTCAAGTTAAGGAATGGTTGAGAAACCATCAAACTTTTCGCAAGTCTGATACTCGAAACAAATAACTACAATGGCCTAGGTGAAAAGTAGACACACCATATTAATACGGCGAGATTCTACTTTCAGATGCAACAGGAATTTCTCGAGTTCGTCTATCCGTACGCGAGATATGGGAGTTTGAAGTTAAGGAATGGTTGAGAAAACATCAGAATTTTCGCAAGTCTGTTACTCGAAACCAATAACTGGAACGGTCTACGGGAAAAATACACATACCGTTGTAATGGGGCGAGTTTCTACTTTCGGATGCAAGAGGAATTTCTCGAGTTTGTCAATCCGTTCGCGAGATATGGGAGTTTGATGTTAAGGAATGGTTGAGAAACAATCCAAATTCTCGCAAGTCTGTTACTCGAAACCAATAACTTCAATGGCCTAGGGGAAAAGTACACATACCATTCTAATCGGGCGAGTTTCTACTTTCAGATGCAACAGGAATTTCTCGAGTTCGTCAATCCGTTCGCGAGATATGGGGGTTTCAAGTTAAGGAATGGTTGAGAAACCATCAAACTTTTCGCAAGTCTGATACTCGAAACCAATAACTACAATGGCCTAGGGGAAAAGTAGACACAGCATATTAATACGGCGAGTTTCTACTTTCAGATGCAACAGGAATTTCTCGAGTTCGTCTATCCGTACGCGAGATATGGGAGTTTGAAGTTAAGGACTGGTTGAGAAAACATCAAAATTTTCGCAAGTCTGTTACTCGAAACCAATAACTGGAACGGTCTAGGGGAAAAATACACACACCGTTGTAATGTGGCGTGTTTCTACTTTTGGATGCAAGAGGAATATCTCGAGTTCGTCAATCCGTTCGCGAGATATGGGAGTTTGAAGTTAAGGAATGGTTGAGAAAGCATCAAAATTTTCGCAAGTCTGCTACTCGAAACCAATAACTGGAGCGGCCTAGGGGAAAAACACACATACCGTTGTAATCGAGCGAGCTTCTACTTTCAGATGCAACAGGAATTTCTCGAGTTCATCAATCCGTTCGCGAGATATGGGAGTTTGAAGTTAAGGAATGGTTGAGAAACCATCTAAATTCTCGCAGGTCTGTTACTCGAAACCAATAACTTCAATGGCCTAGGGGAAAAGTACACAAACCATTCTAATCGGGCGAGTTTCTACTTTCAGATGCAACAGGAATTTCTCGAGTTCGTCAATCCGTTCGCGAGATATGGGGGTTTCAAGTTAAGGAATGGTTGAGAAACCATCAAACTTTTCGCAAGTCTGATACTCGAAACCAATAACTACAATGGCCTAGGGGAAAAGTAGACACAGCATATTAATACGGCGAGTTTCTACTTTCAGATGCAACAGGAATTTCTCGAGTTCGTCTATCCGTACGCGAGATATGGGAGTTTGAAGTTAAGGACCGGTTGAGAAAACATCAAAATTTTCGCAAGTCTGTTACTCGAAACCAATAACTGGAACGGTCTAGGGGAAAAATACACACACCGTTGTAATGTGGCGTGTTTCTACTTTTGGATGCAAGAGGAATATCTCGAGTTCGTCAATCCGTTCGCGAGATATGGGAGTTTGAAGTTAAGGAATGGTTGAGAAAGCAACAAAATTTTCGCAAGTCTGCTACTCGAAACCAATAACTGGAGCGGCCTAGGGGAAAAACACACATACCGTTGTAATCGAGCGAGCTTCTACTTTCAGATGCAACAGGAATTTCTCGAGTTCATCAATCCGTTCGCGAGATATGGGAGTTTGAAGTTAAGGAATGGTTGAGAAACCATCTAAATTCTCGCAGGTCTGTTACTCGAAACCAATAACTTCAATGGCCTAGGGGAAAAGTACACAAACCATTCTAATCGGGCGAGTTTCTACTTTCAGATGCAACAGGAATTTCTCGAGTTCGTCAATCCGTTCGCGAGATATGGGGGTTTCAAGTTAAGGAATGGTTGAGAAACCATCAAACTTTTCGCAAGTCTGATACTCGAAACCAATAACTATTATACAATGGCCTAGGGGAAAAGTAGACACAGCATATTAATACGGCGAGTTTCTACTTTCAGATGCAACAGGAATTTCTCGAGTTCGTCTATCCGTACGCGAGATATGGGAGTTTGAAGTTAAGGAATGGTTGAGAAAACATCAGAATTTTCGCAAGTCTGTTACTCGAAACCAATAACTGGAACGGTCTACGGGAAAAATACACGTACCGTTGTAATGGGGCGAGTTTCTACTTTCGGATGCAAGAGGAATTTCTCGAGTTCGTCAATCCGTTCGCGAGATATGGATGTTTGAAGTTAAGGAATGGTTGAGAAAGCATCAAAATTTTCGCAAGTCTGCTACTCGAAACCAATAACTGGAGCGGCGTAGGGGAAAAACACACATACCGTTGTAATCGGGCGGGCTTCTACTTTCAGATGCAAGAGGAATTTCTCGAGTTCGTCAATCCGTTCGCGAGATATGGGAGTTTGAAGATAAGGAATGGTTGAGAATCCATCAAAATTTTCGCAAGTCTGATACTCGAAACCAATAACTACAATGGCCTAGGGAAAAAGTACACACACCATATTAATCGGGCGAGTTTCTACTTTCAGATGCAACAGGCATTTCTCGAGTTCGTCTATCCGTTCGCGAGATATGGGAGTTTGAAGTTAAGGAATGGTTGAGAAACAATCAAAATTTTCGCAAGTCTGCTACTCGAAACAAATAACTGGAGCGGCCTAGGGGAAAAACACACATACCGTTGTAATCGAGCGAGCTTCTACTTTCAGATGCAACAGGAATTTCTCGAGTTCATCAATCCGTTCGCGAGATATGGGAGTTTGAAGTTAAGGAATGGTTGAGAAACGATCTAAATTCTCGCAGGTCTGTTACTCGAAACCAATAACTTCAATGGCCTAGGGGAAAAGTACACAAACCATTCTAATCGGGCGAGTTTCTACTTTCAGATGCAACAGGAATTTCTCGAGTTCGTCAATCCGTTCGCGAGATATGGGGGTTTCAAGTTAAGGAATGGTTGAGAAACCATCAAACTTTTCGCAAGTCTGATACTCGAAACCAATAACTATTATACAATGGCCTAGGGGAAAAGTAGACACAGCATATTAATACGGCGAGTTTCTACTTTCAGATGCAACAGGAATTTCTCGAGTTCGTCTATCCGTACGCGAGATATGGGAGTTTGAAGTTAAGGAATGGTTGAGAAAACATCAGAATTTTCGCAAGTCTGTTACTCGAAACCAATAACTGGAACGGTCTACGGGAAAAATACACGTACCGTTGTAATGGGGCGAGTTTCTACTTTCGGATGCAAGAGGAATTTCTCGAGTTCGTCAATCCGTTCGCGAGATATGGAAGTTTGAAGTTAAGGAATGGTTGAGAAAGCATCAAAATTTTCGCAAGTCTGCTACTCGAAACCAATAACTGGAGCGGCGTAGGGGAAAAACACACATACCGTTGTAATCGGGCGGGCTTCTACTTTCAGATGCAAGAGGAATTTCTCGAGTTCGTCAATCCGTTCGCGAGATATGGGAGTTTGAAGATAAGGAATGGTTGAGAAACCATCAAAATTTTCGCAAGTCTGATACTCGAAACCAATAACTACAATGGCCTAGGGAAAAAGTACACACACCATATTAATCGGGCGAGTTTCTACTTTCAGATGCAACAGGCATTTCTCGAGTTCGTCTATCCGTTCGCGAGATATGGGAGTTTGAAGTTAAGGAATGGTTGAGAAACAATCAAAGTTTTCGCAAGTCTGTTACTCGAAACCAATAACTGGAACGGCCTAGGGGAAAAATACACATACCGTTGTAATCGGGCGAGTATCTACTTTGAGATGCAACAGGAATTTCTCGAGTTCGTTAATCCGTTCGCGAGATATGGGAGTTTGAAGTTAAGGAATGGTTGAGAAATCATCAAAATTTTCGCAAGTCTGATAATCGAAACCAATAACTACAATGGCCTAGGGGAAAAGTACACACACCATATTAATCGGGCGAGTTTCGACTTTCAGATGCAACAGGAATTTCTCGAGTTCGTCTATCCGTTCGCGAGATATGGGAGTTTGAAGTTAAGGAATGGTTGAGAAATCATCAAAATTTTCGCAAGTCTGATAATCGAAACCAATAACTACAATGGCCTAGGGGAAAAGTACACACATCATATTAATCGGGCGAGTTTCGACTTTCAGATGCAACAGGAATTTCTCGAGATCGTCAATCCGTTCGCGAGATATGGGAGTTTGAACTTAAGGAATGGTTGAGAAATCATCAAAATTTTCGCAAGTCAGATACTCGAAACCAATAACTACAATGGCCTAGGGGAAAAGTACACACACCATATTAATCGGGCGAGTTTCTACTTTCAGATGCAACAGGAATTTCTCGAGTTCGTCTATCCGTTCGCGAGATATGGGAGCTTGAAGTTAAGGAATGGTAGAGAAACCATCAAAGTTTCGCAAGTCTGTTACTCGAAACCAATAACTGGAACGGCCTAGATGAAAAATGCAAATACCGTTGTAATCGGGCGAGCTTCTACTTTCAAATGCAACAGGAATTTCTCGAGTTCGTCTATCCGTTCGCGAGATATGGGAGTTCGAACTTAAGGAATGGTTGTGAAACCATCTAAATTCTCGCAAGTCTGATACTCGAAACCAATAACTACAATGGCCACGGGGATATGTACACACACCATTGTAATCGGGAGAGCTTCTACTTTCAAATGCAACAGGAATTTCTCGAGTTCGTCAATCCGTTCGCGAGATATTGGATTTTGAAGTTAAGGAATGGTTGAGAAACCATCAAAATATTCGCAAGTCTGTTACTCGAAACCAATAACTGAAACGGCCTAGGGGAAAAATACACATACCGTTGTAATCGGAAGAGCTTCTACTTTCGGATGCAAGAGGAATTTCTCGAGTTCGTCAATCCGTTCGCGAGATATGGGAGTTTGAAGTTAAGGAATGGTTGAGAAACCATCAAAGTTTTCGCAAGTCTGTTACTCGAAACAAATAACTGGAACGGCCTAGGGGAAAAATACACATACCGTTGTAATCGGGCGAGTATCTACTTTGAGATGCAACAGGAATTTCTCGAGTTCGTTAATCCGTTCGCGAGGAATTGGAGTCTGAAGTTAAGGAATGGTTGAGAAATCATCAAAACTTTCGCAAGTCTGATACTCGAAACCAATAACTAGAATGGCCTCGGGGAAATGTACACACACCATTGTAATCGGGAGAGCTTCTGCTTTCAAATGCAACAGGAATTTCTCGATTTCGTCAATCCGTTCGCGAGATATTGGATTTTGAAGTTAAGGAATGGTTGAGAAACCATCAAAACTTTCGCAAGTCTGATACTCGAAACCAATAACTAGAATGGCCTCGGGGAAATGTACACACACCATTGTAATCGGGATAGATTCTACTTTCGGATGCAAGAGGAATTTCTCGAGTTCGTCAATCCGTTCGCGAGATATGGGAGTCTGAAGTTAAGGAATGGTTGAGAAACCATCAAAATTTTCGCAAGTCTGATACTCGAAACCAATAACTAGAATGGCCTCGGGGAAATGTACGCACACCATTGTAATCGGGAGAGCTTCTACTTTCAAATGGAACAGGAATTTCTCGAGTTCGTCTATCCGTTCGCGAGATATGGGAGTTTGAAGTTAAGGAAGGGTTGAAAAACCATAAAATTTTCGCAAGTCTGATACCCGAAACCAATAACTAGAATGGCCTCGGGGAAATGTACACACACGATTGTAATCGGGAGAGTTTCTACTTTCGGATGCAAGAGGAATTTCTCGATTTCGTCAATCCGTTCGCGAGATATGGGAGTCTGAAGTTAAGGAATGGTTGAGAAACCATCAAAATTTTCGCAAGTCTGATACTCGAAACCAATAACTACAATGGCCTAAGGGAAAAGTACACACACCATATTAATCGGGCGAGTTTCTACTTTCAGATGCAACAGGAATTTCCCGAGTTCGTCTATCCGTTCGCGAGATATGGGAGTTTGAAGTTAAGGAATGGTTGAGAAACCATCAAAGTTTCGCAAGTCTGTTACTCGAAACCAATGACTGGAACGGCCTAGGGGAAGAATACAAATACCATTGTAAACGGGCGAGTTTCTACTTTCAGGTGCAACACGAATTTCTCGAGTTCGTCAATCCGTTCGCGAGATATGGGAGTTTGAAATAAAGGAATGGTTGAAAAACCATAAAATTTTCGCAATTCTGATACTCGAAACCAATAACTAGAATGGCCTCGGGGAATATACACACATCATTGTAATCGGGAGAGCTTCTACTTTCAAATGCAACAGGAATTTCTCGAGTTCGTCAATCCGTTCGCGAGATATTGGATTTTGAAGTTAAGGAATGGTTGAGAAACAATCAAAGTTTCGCAAGTCTGTTACTCGAAACCAATGACTGGAACGGCCTAGTGGAAAAATACAAATACCATTGTAAACGGGCGAGTTTCTACTTTCAAATGCAACAGGAATTTCTCGAGTTCGTCTATCCGTTCGCGAGATATGGGAGTTCGAACTTAAGGAATGGTTGTGAAACCATCTAAATTCTCGCAAGTCTGATACTCGAAACCAATAACTACAATGGCCACGGGGATATGTACACACACCATTGTAATCGGGAGAGCTTCTACTTTCAAATGCAACAGGAATTTCTCGAGTTCGTCAATCCGTTCGCGAGATATGGGAGTTTGAAGTTAAGGAATGGTTGAGAAACCATCAAAGTTTTCGCAAGTATGTTACTCGAAACAAATAACTGGAACGGCCTAGGGGAAAAATACACATACCGATGTAATCGGGCGAGTATCTACTTTGAGATGCAACAGGAATTTCTCGAGTTCGTTAATCCGTTCGCGAGGAATTGGAGTTTGAAGTTAAGGAATGGTTGAGAAATCATCAAAATTTTTGCAAGTCTGATAATCGAAACCAATAACTACAATGGCCTAGGGGAAAAGTACACACGCCATATTAATCGGGCGAGTTTCGACTTTCAGATGCAACAGGAATTTCTCGAGTTCGTCTATCCGTTCGCGAGGTATGGGAGTTTGAAGTTAAGGAAGGCTTGAAAAACCATAAAATTTTCGCAAGTCTGATACCCGAAACCAATAACTAGAATGGCCTCGGGGAACTGTACACACACCATTGTAATCGGGAGAGTTTCTACTTTCGGATGCCAGAGGAATTTCTCGAGTTCGTCAATCCGTTCGCGAGATATGGGAGTTTGAAGTTAAGGAATGGTTGAGAAACCATCAAAATTTTCGCAAGTCTGATACTCGAAACCAATAACTACAATGGCCTAGGGGAAAAGTACACACACCATATTAATCGGGCGAGTTTCTACTTTCAGATGCAACAGGAGTTTCTCGAGTTCGTCTATCCGTTCGCGAGATATGGGAGTTTGAAGTTAAGGAATGGTTGAGAAACCATCAAAGATTTCGCAAGTCTGATACTCGAAACCAATAACTACAATGGCCTAGGGGAAAAGTACACACATCATATTAATCGGGCGAGTTTCGACTTTCAGATGCAACAGGAATTTCTCGAGTTCGTCTATCCGTTCGCGAGATATGGGAGTTTGAAGTTAAGGAATGGTTGAAAAACCATAAAATTTTCGCAAGTCTGATACCCGAAACCAATAACTAGAATGGCCTCGGGGAAATGTACGCACACCATTGTAATCGGGAGAGCTTCTACTTTCAAATGCAACAGGAATTTCTCGAGTTCGTCAATCCGTTCGCGAGATATTGGAGTTTGATGTTAAGGAATGGTTGAGAAACCATCAAAATTTCCGCAAGTCTGATACTCAAAACCAATAACTACAATGGCCACGGGGATATGTACACACACCATTTTAATCGGGAGAGCTTCTACTTTCAAATGCAACAGGAATTTCTCGAGTTCGTCAATCCGTTCGCGAGATATTGGATTTTGAAGTTACGGAATGGTTGAGAAACAGTCAAACTTTTCGCAAGTCTGTTACTCGAAACCAATAACTGAAACGGCCTAGGGGAAAAATACACATACCGTTGTAATCGGAAGAGCTTCTACTTTCGGATGCAAGAGGAATTTCTCGAGTTCGTCAATCCGTTCGCGAGATATGGGAGTTTGAATTTAAGGAATGGTTGAGAAACCATCAAAGTTTTCGCAAGTCTGTTACTCGAAACAAATAACTGGAACGGCCTAGGGGAAAATACACATACCGATGTAATCGGGCGAGTATTTACTTTGAGATGCAACAGGAATTTCTCGAGTTCGTTAATCCGTTCGCGAGGAATTGGAGTTTGAAGTTAAGGAATGGTTGAGAAATCATCAAAATTTTCGCAAGTCTGATTATCGAAACCAATAACTACAATGGCCTAGGGGAAAAGTACATACATCATATTAATCGGGCGAGTTTCGACTTTCAGATGCAACAGGAATTTTTCGAGTTCGTCTATCCGTTCGCGAGATATGGGAGTTTGAAGTTAAGGAATGGTTGAGAAACCATCAAAATTTTCGCAAGTCTGATACTCGAAACCAATAACTACAATGGCCTAGGGGAAAAGTACACACACCATATTAATCGGGCGAGTTTCTACTTTCAGATGCAACAGGAATTTCTCGAGTTCGTCTATCCGTTCGCGAGATATGGGAGTTTGAAGTTAAGGAATGGTTGAGAAACCATCAAAGTTTTCGCAAGTCTGATACTCGAAACCAATAACTACAATGGCCTAGGGGAAAAGTACACACATCATATTAATCGGGCGAGTTTCGACTTTCAGATGCAACAGGAATTTCTCGAGTTCGTCTATCCGTTCGCGAGATATGGGAGTTTGAAATTAAGGAATGGTTGAAAAACCATAAAATTTTCGCAAGTCTGATACTCGAAACCAATAACTAGAATGTCCTCGGTGAAATGTACACACACCATTGTAATCGGGAGAGCTTCTACATTCAAATGCAACAGGAATTTCTCGAGTTCGTCAATCCGTTCGCGAGATATATGATTTTGAATTTAAGGAATGGTTGAGAAACCATCAAAATTTTCGCAAGTCTGTTACTCGAAACCAATAACTGGAACGGCCTAGGGGAAAAACACACATACCGTTGTAATCGGGCGAGTATCTACTTTGAGATGCAACAGGAATTTCTCGAGTTCGTTAATCCGTTCGCGAGGAATTGGAGTTTGAAGTTAAGGAGTGGTTGAGAAATCATCAACATTTTCGCAAGTCTGATAATCGATACCAATAACTACAATGGCCTAGGGGAAAAGTACACACATCATATTAATCGGGCGAGTTTCGACTTTCAGATGCAACAGGAATTTCTCGAGTTCGTCTATCCGTTCGCGAGATATGGGAGTTTGAAATTAAGGAATGGTTGAAAAACCATAAAATTTTCGCAAGTCTGATACTCGTAACCAATAACTAGAATGGCCTCGGGGAAATGTACACACACCACTGTAATCGGGAGAGCTTCTGCTTTCAAATGCAACAGGAATTTCTCGATTTCGTCAATCCGTTCGAGAGATATTGGATTTTGAAGTTAAGGAATGGTTGAGAAACCATCAAAACTTTCGCAAGTCTGATACTCGAAACCAATAACTAGAATGGCCTCGGGGAAATGTACACACACCATTGTAATCGGGAGAGTCTCTACTTTCGGATGCAAGAGGAATTTCTCGAATTCGTCAATCCGTTCGCGAGATATGGGAGTTTGAAGTTAAGGAATGGTTGAGAAACCATCAAAATTTTCGCAAGTCTGATACTCGAAACCAATAGCTACAATGGCCTAGGGGAAAAGTACACACACCATATTAATCGGGCGAGTTTCTACTTTCAGATGCAACAGGAATTTCTCGAGTTCGTCTATCCGTTCGCGAGATATGGGAGTTTGAAGTTAAGGAATGGTTGAGAAACCATCAGAGTTTCGCAAGTCTGTTACTCGAAACCAATAACTGGAACGGCCAAGGGGAAAAGTACACATACCATTGTAATCGGGCGAGTTTCTACTTTCAGAAGCAACAGGAATTTCTCGAGTTCGCCAATCCGTTCGCGAGATATGGGGGTTTGAAGTTAAGGAATGGTTGAGAAACCATCCAAATTTACGCATGTCTGTTACTCGAAACCAATAACTGGAACGGCCTAGGGGAAAAATACAAATACCGTTGTAATCGGGAGAGTTTCTACTTTCAGATGCAACAGGAATTTCACGAGTTCGTCTATCCGTTCGTGAGATATGGGAGTTTGAAGTTAAGGAATGGCTGAGAAACCACCAAAGTTTTCGCAAATCTGATACTCGAAACCAATAACAACAATGGCCTAGGGGAAAAGAACACACATCATATTAATCGGGCGAGTTTAGACTTTCAGATGCAACAGGAAATTCTCGAGTTCGTCTATCCGTTCGCGAGATATGGGAGTTTGAAATTAAGGAATGGTTGAAAAACCATAAAATTTTCGCAAGTCTGATACTCGAAACCAATAACTAGAATGGCCTCGGGGAAGTGTACACACACCATTGTAATCGGGAGAGCTTCTACTTTCAAATGCAACAGGAATTTCTGCAGTTCGTCAATCCATTCGCGAGATATGGGAGTTTGAAGTTAAGGAATGGTTAAGAAACCATCAAAATTTTCGCAAGTACGTTACTCGAAACCAATAACTGGAACGGCCTAGGGGAAAAACACACATACCGTTGTAATCGGGCGAGTATCTATAATACTTTGAGATGCAACAGGAATTTCTCGAGTTCGTTAATCCGTTCGCGAGGAATTGGAGTTTGAAGTTAAGGAATGGTTGAGAAATCATCAAAA